>NW_024070195.1:50628643-50896068 GCF_014754425.2 Oryx dammah
GCAAATCAAAACCACAATGAGGTACCACTTCACACCAGTCAGAATGTCTGCGATCCAAAAATCTGCAAGCAACAAATGCTGGAGAGGGTGTGGAGAGAAGGGAACCCTCCTACACTGTTGGTGGGAGTGCAAACTAGTACAGCCACTATGGAGAACAGTGTGGAGATTCCTTAAAAAATTGCATATAGAAATGCCTTATGACCCAGCAATCCCACTGTTGGGCATACACACAGAGGAAACCAGAATTGAAAGAAACACATGTACCCCAATGTTCATCGCAGCACTGTTTATAATAGCTAGGACATGGAAACAACCTAGATGTCCATCAGTAGATGAATGGATAAGAAAGCTGTGGTACATATACACAATGGAGTATTACTCAGCCATTAAAAAGAATACATTTGAATCAGTTCTGATGAGATGGATGAAACTGGAGCCGATTATACAGAGTGAAGTGAGCCAGAAAGAAAAACACCAATACAGTATACTAACACATATATATGGAATTTAGGAAGATGGCAATGATGACCCTGTATGCAGGACAGCAAAAAAGACACAGATGTGTATAGCGGACTTTTGGACTCAGAGGGAGAGGGAGAGGGTGTGATGATTTGGGAGAATGGCATTGAAACATGTATAATAACATGTAAGAATCGAAATACCAGTCTATGTCTGATGCAGGATATGACACGCTTGGGGCTGACGCGCGGGGATGACCCAGAGAGATGTTGTGGGGAGGGGGGTGGGAGGGGAGTTCATGTTTGGGAACGCATGTACACCTGTGGTGGATTCATGTCAATCTATGCCAAAACCAATACAGAATTGTAAAGTAAAAATTAAAAATAAATAAATAAATTAAAAAAAAAATAAAAAAAAAAAAATAAAAATATTATTCTATGTGAAAAAAAAAAACAAACAAACCTCTGCCTCTACATCAGGCATTTGCAGTTCTGAGGAGTCTTCTCATTATTATTATTATTATTATTTTTAAATTTTCTTTTCTCTTTTTTAATTATGATTTTTAATTTTTCAAACCTATGATTGTTTTTCTACATTTATTCTTTTGTTTGCTTTCCCTACTGTTCTTTTCCCCTTGCAGTTAAACTTTAATGTATATAAATCTTCTTTATCTATTTCTATTTAACTTTGTATATCTATTCTTTCTTTCTTTCCTTTCCTCTCAAAATATTTATTAGTTTTATTTTCATTGCTTTATTTGCCAATTGACACCTTGTTTTAGTTTTGTTTTCCAGTTTGTGCTTTAGTTAGTTTTGTTCTGGTATACATGATCTTTGCTTTCCTTTGTTTACTGGATCAATTTATTGTACTTTATTTTTGTTGGACTGTTTTGATTTTGCTTATGGCTGTATATGTATATGTGTATATTCAGTAACACTTTTTATTTTTGTTGTAAACCTCTGCATCTACATTGGTCCTTTGCAGTTCTGTGTTTTCCTTTTTATTTTTTCCATTTTCCTTTCTTCTTCCATTTTTTTCCTTTTCTCATATTTATAATCTTAACTTTTAATTTTTTAAAGGTATTATGCTTTTCCTACATTTATTCCTTTTTTTGCTTTCCAACTGTTATTTTCCCCTTGCAGTTAATCTTTAATATATATAAATTTTCATCTAACGCTATTTAACTTTGCATATATATTCATTCTTTCTTTTCTCTCCTTTCTTTCCTCTCAACATATTTGTTAATTTTGTTTGCATTGATTTATTCCTCACTTGGCACCTTGCTTTAGTTTTGTTTCCACTTTTTTTATTTAGTTAGCTTTGTTCTTAACTGGTAAATTATATATAATTTTTGATCTCCTTTGTTTGCTGGGTCAATCAATTGTACTTTACTTTTGTTGGACTGTTTTGACTTTGCTCACAGGTGTACATGTATATTCCATTATTTTATTATCATTTGTCTGATTTTGTAACTGCCATTTGTCTGGGGTTCATCTTTGGTTCCTCAGTTTTGCATTTTGTTTAATCTCACTTAATGCCATAACAAACCACTTGTGCAATCTTTGTTCCTGGCCAGCAATCAAGCCCTGAGCCTTTGGAGTGGGAGGACTGACTCCAAGACCCTTGGCCACCAGAGAACTAACAGTTCAGTTTAGTTCAGTCACTCAGTCGTGTCCGACTTTTTGTGACTCTATAAATTGCACAACGCCAGGCCTCCCTGTCCATCACCAACTCCCGGAGTTCACTCAAACTCATGTCCATCTAGTCGGTGATGCCATCCAGCCATCTCATCCTCTGTCGTCCCCTTCTCCTCCTGCCTGCAATCCCTCCCAGCATCAGAGTCTTATCCAAGGAGTTAACTCTTCACATGAGGTGGCCAAAGTACTGGAGTTTCAGCTTTTGCATCATTTCTTCCAAAGAAATCCCAGTACTGATCTCTTTTAGAATGGACTGGTTGGATCTCCTTGCAGCCCAAGGGACTCTCTTCTACAACACTACAGTTCAAAAGCATAAATTCTCGGGTGCTCAGCTTTCTTCACAGTCCAACTCTCACATCCATACATGACCACTGGAAAAACCATAGCCTTGACTAGATGGACCTTAGTCGGCAAAGTAATGTCTCTGCTTTTGAATATACTATTTAGGTTGGTCATAACTTTCCTTCCAAGGAGCAAGAGTCTTTTAATTTCATGGCTGCAGTCACCATCTGCAGTGATTTTGGAGCCCAAAAAAAAATAAAGTCTGACACTGTTTCCACTGTTTCCCAATCTATTTCCCATGAAGTGATGGGACCAGATGCCATGATCTTCGTTTTCTGAATGCTGAGCTTTAAGCCAACTTTTTCACTCTCCTCTTTCACTTTCATCAAGAGGATTTTTAGTTCCTCTTCACTTTCTCCCATAAGGGTGGTGTCATCTGCATATCTGAGGTTATTGATATTTCTCCAGGCAATCTTGATTCCAGTTTGTTTCTTCCTGCCAAGCCTTTCTCATGATGTACTCTACATATAAGTTAAATAAGTAGGGTGACAATATACAGCCTTGATGTACTCCTTTCCTATTTGGAACCAGTCTGTTGTTCCATATCCAGTTCTAACTATTGCTTCCTGACCTTCATATAGGTTTCTCAAGAGGCAGGTTAGATGGTCTGGTAGTCCCATCTCTTTCAGAATTTTCCCCAGTTTATTGTGATTCACACAGTCAAAGGTTTTGGCATAGTCACCTAAGGAGTATCAAATAGTGAGAATCCACACAAAAGATACCACTTGAATAAAACACCCAGCATCACCCAACCAACTAGTAGCACCCTGTTGAGGATGCCTCATCTAAACAACAAACAAAGCAAAAATACAAAAGCAATCATCAGCAGACAGGATTACCACCTCACTCAGCCTTGCCCAGCAGAGGAAAAACAAAGAAGCAAACAAAAACCCAGCACAAATCTCACCCTATACAAAGCTTGCACAAATCACTGGACCACTCTTATGAGGGCAGAAACTAAAAGGAAGAAAGGATTCAACCTTGAAGCCTGGGAAAATGAGACTTCAAACACAAAACAGCCAAAAAAAAAAAAAAAGGCAGAGAAATACTACACAAATGAAGGAACAAACTAGAAACACAGAAGTCCAAGTAAATGAAGAGGAAATAAATACAGTACTTGAAAAAGAATTCAGTATAATGATAGTAAAGATCATCAAAAACCTTGAAAACAAAATGGAGAAAACGAAAGAATCAAAGACATACAAGAATTAAAGAATAAGCAAACAGAGACAAACAACACAATGACTGAAATTAAAAATACTCTAGAAGGAATCAATGGTAGAACATCTAAAGCAGAAGAACAAATCAGTGAGCTGGAAGATAAAATGGTGGAAATAACTTCTGAAGAGCAGAATAAAGTAAAAAGAATGAAAAGAACTGAGGATAGTCTCAGAAACCTCTAGGACAAAATAAAAAATGGTATGAGAAACTTTTTGAATTAGAGTTATAATTATAGATTATAGTTGAAAATCTCCCCAACATGGAAAAGGAAATAGTCAATCAAGTCCAAGAGGTGTAAAGAGTCCCATACAGGATAAATCCAAGGAGAAGCATGCCAAGCCGCATATTAATCAAACTAACAAAGGCTGAACACAAGAGACAATTTTAAAAGAAGCAAGGGAGAAACAACAAGTAACATACAAGGGAAACCCCATACACTTAACAGATGATCTTTCAGCAGAAACTGCAGGCCAAAAGGGAATGCCAGGATATATTTAAAGTACCAAAAAGGAAAAATCTACAACCAAGATTACCTTACCCCAACAGGTATCTCATTCAAAATTGATGGAGAATTAAAAGGCTTTTTAGACAAGCAAACATTAAGAGAATTCAGGACCACCAAACCAGCTTTACAACAAATGTTAAAGGGATGTATATAGTCAAGAAATACAAGAGAAGAAAAGAGATCTGTAAAATCAACCCCAAACAGTTAAGAAAATAGCAACAGGAACATATATATCAATAATTACTTTAAATGTAAATGGATTAAATGCTCCAACCGAAAGATACAGACTGGCTGAATGGGTACAAAAATGAGACCCATATATATATGCTCTCTACAAGAAACCTACTACAGATCTAAAGACACATACAGACTAAAAGTGAGAGTATGGAAAAATATATTCATGCAAATGGGAAGCAAAAGAAAGCTCGAGTAGCAATCCTTGTAAAGAACAAAATATATCTTAAAATAAAGAAGATTACAAGAGATAAGGAAGGACATTACATAATGATGAAGGGATCAATCCAAGAGGAACATAACAATTGTAAATATCTACACACTCAATATAGGAGCACCTCAATATATAACACAAACACTATTGTCACCCTGCTTATTTAACTTATATGCAGAGTACATCATGAGAAATGCTGGGCTGGAGGAAGCACAAGCTGGAATAAAGGTTGCTGGGAGAAATATCAATAACCTCAGATATGCCGATGATGCCATCTTTTTGGGAGAAAGTGAAGAAGAACTAAAGAGCCTCTTGATGAAAGTGAAAGAGGAGAGTGAAAAAGTTGGCTTCAAGCTCAACATTCAGAAAATGAAGATCATGGCATCTGGTCCCATCACTTCATGGCAAATATATGTGGAAACAGTGAAAAAAGTGGGTGACTTTGTTTTTCTGGGTGCCAAAATCACAGCAGATGGTGATTGCAGCCATGAAATTAAAAGACACTTGCTTCTTGGAAGGAAAGTTATGACCAACCTAGACAGCATATTAAAATGTAGAGACATTACTTTGCCAACAAAGGTCCATCTAGTCAAGGCTATGGTTTTTCCAGTGGTCATGTATGGATGTGAGAGTTGGACTATAAAGAAAGGTGAGCACTGAAGAATTGATGCTTTTTAACTGTGGTGTCGGAGAAGACTCTTGAGAGACCCTTGGACTGCAAGGAGATCCAACCAGTCCATCCTAAAGGAGATTAGTCCTGGCTGTTCATTGAAAGGACTAATGTTGAAGCTGAAATCCAATACTTTGGCCACCTGATGTGAAAAGCTAACTCATTGGAAAAGACCCTGATGCTGGAAAAGATTATGGGCAGGAGGAGAAGGGGATGACAGAGGTTGAGATGGTTGGATGGCGTCATGAACTCAATGGACATGGGTTTGAGTATACTCCAGGAGTTCGTGATGAACAGGGAGACCTGGCATACTGTGGTTCATGGGGTCACAAAGAGATATGACTGAGTGACTAAACTGAACTGAACTGAACAGACATAAAAGGAGAAATTGACAGTAACACAATAATAACAAGAAACTTTAACACTCTCCTCTCACCAATGGACAAATCATCATGCTCAGTTCAGTTCAGTTCATTCATTCAGTTGTGTCCAACTCTTTGTGACCCCATGAATCGCAGCACATAAAAACAGAAAATTAATAATAAAACACAAGTCTAAATGATACATTAGATGAGATTGATCTCATTGATATCTTCAGGACATTCCATCCAAATGCAGAAGAATACACCTTCTTCTCAAGTGCACATGGAACATTCTCCAGGATAGACCACATCTTGGGTCACAAATCAAACCTCAGTAAATTTAAGAAAATTGAAACCATATCAAGCATCTTCTCAGGCCACAACACTATAAGACTAGATATCCATTATAAGAAAAAAAGACTGCAAGAAACACAAACACATGGCAGTTAAACAACATTTTTCTAACTAGCCAACAGGTTACTGAAGAAATCAAAAGGGAAATAAAAAATTTTCTGGAAACAAATAACAATGAAAACACAACTCAGCACCTATGGGATGCAGTTTATAGCAATACAATCCTACCTTAGGGAATAAGAAAAACATCAAGTAGACAACTTAACTTTACACCTGAAACAACTGGAAAAAGTAAAGCAAAACAACAACAACAAAAAATCCTCCAAATTATTAGAAGGAAAAAAATTATAAAGATCCAAGCATAAATAAATGAAAAAGAAATGAAAGAAGCAACGGTAAAGATTAATAAAACTAAAAGCTGGTTCTTTGAGAAGATAAACAAAACTGACAATCCTGTAGCCTGACTCATCACGAAAAATGAGAGAAGAATCAAATCAAGAAAATTAGAAATGAAAAAAGAAAGGTTACAGCAGAAAATGACATGCAAAGGATTATAAGACTATTATGAAAAACTGTATGTCAAAAAATGATTAACTTGGAAGAAATGGGGCATATTCTTAGAAAATTTCGATCTTCCAAGATGGAACTAGGAAGAAAGAGAAATTATGAACAACCCAATTAAAAGCACTGAAATTTAAGATGTGATCAAAAATCTCCCAGAAAACAGAAGTCCAGGACTAGATGGGGCTTCACAGAATTCAATCAAACATTTAGAGAAGAGCTAATGCCTATCCTTCTACAACTCTTTCAAAAAATTGTAGAGGAAGGAACATTTCCAAACACATTCATTGAGGCCACCATCATCCTGATACGAAAACCAGACAAAGACAACACAAAAAAGAAAGCTACAGACCAATATCACTGATGAAAATAGATGCAAATATCCTCAACAAACTTTTAGCAAACAGAATTCAGCAACACATAAAAAAGCTCATACACCATGATCAACTTGGGTTTATTCCAGGAATGCAAGGATTCTTCAGTATACACAAATCAATCAATGTGATACACCATATTAACAAATTGAAAGGTAAAAATCATATGATAATCTCAATAGATGTAGAAAGAAGCATTTGACAAAATTCAGCACCCATTTATGATTAAAACTCTTCAAAAAATCAGCATAGAAGGAACCTATCTCAACATAGTAAAGGCCATATATTATAACCCTACAGCAAACGTTATTCTCAATGATGAAAAATTGAAAGCATTTCCCCTAAGATCAGGAAGAAGACAAGGGTGCCCTCTTTAACCACTATTATTTAACATAGTTTTGGAAGTCCTAGTTACAGCAATCAGAAAAGAAAAAGAAGGAAAAGGAATTCAGATCAGAAAAGAAAAAGTAAAGCTCTCACTGTGTGCAGATGACTGCACGTAGAAAACCCTAAAGATAGCATCAGAAAATTACTAGAGCTAATCAGCGAATTTAGCAAAGTTGTGAGATACAAAAACAACACACAGAAATCACTTGCATTTCTATGTACTAACAATTAAAAATCAGAAAGAGAAATTAAGTAAGTAATCAATCCCATTCACCATTGCAACAAAAAGAAATAATATCTAGAAATAATAAGTAATTTCTTACCTAAGGAGAGAAAAGAGTTGTACACTGAAAATTATAAGACAATGATGAAAGAAAGTGAAGAACAACTAAAGATCTTCTTGATGAAAGTGAAAGAGGACAGTAAAAAATTTGGCTTAAAGATCAGAAAGATTCAGAAAACTAAGATCATGACATCTGGTCCTAGCACTTCATGGCAAATAGATAGGGAAACAGTGGAAACAAAGGCTTGTTTTATTTATTTATTTATTTATTTATTTATTTATTTTGGAGGGGGGCGGTTAGAAATCAGTAAGATGGTGATTCCAGCCATGAAATTAAAAGATGCTTACTGCTTAGAAGGAAAGTTATGACCAACTTAGACAGCATATTAAAAAGCAGAGACATTACTTTGTCAACAGAGGTCTGTCTAGTCAAGGCTACGTTTTTTCCAGTGGTCATGTATGGATGTGAGATTTGGACTATAAAGAAAGCTGAGCACTGAAGAACTGATGCTTTTGAACTGTGGTGTTGGAGAAGACTCTTGAGAGTCCTTTGGACTACAAGGAGATCCAACCAGTCCATCTTAAAGTAGATCAGTCATGGTGTTCATTGGAAGGACTGACGCTGAAGCTGAAATCCAATACTCTAGCCACCTGATGCTAAAAGCTGACTCATTGTAAAAGACTCTGATGCTGGGAAAGATTGAGGGCAGGAGGAGATGGGGACGACAGAGGATGAGACGGTTGGATGGCATCACCGACTCAGTGAACATGCCTTTGTGTGGACTCTGGGAGTTGGTGATGAACAGGGAGGCCTGGTTTGCTGTGGTTCATGGGGTCACAAAGAGTCAGACACAACTGAGTGACTGAACTGAACTGATGAAAGAAACCAAAGATGACATAAACAGAGGGAGAGATATTCCATGTTTCTGGGTAGGAAGAATAAATTTTGTGAAAATAACTAAACTACCAAATACAATCTACAGATTCAATGTGATCCTTATTAAATTACCAATGGCATTTTCCACAGAACTAGAACAAAATATTTCACAATTCATATGGAAACAGTAAAGACCCAAATAGCCAAAGCAGTCTTGAGAAAGAAGAATGGGGCTGGAGAAATCAACCTTCCCGTCTTCAGATTATACTACAAACCTACAGTAATCAAGACAGTATAGTTCAGTTCATTTCAGTTCAGTTCAGTCACTCAGTCATGTCCAACTCTTTGCAACCTCATGAATTAAAGCATGACAGGATTCCCTGTCCATCACCAACACCCAGAGTCTACTCAAACTCATGTCCATCGAGTCGGTGATGCCATCCAGCCATCTCATCCTCTGTTGTCCCCTTCTCCTCCTGCCCCCAATCCCTCCCAGCATCAGGGTCTTTTCCAATGAGTTAACTCTTCGCATGAGGTGGCCAAAGTACTGGAGATTCAGCTTCAGCATCAGTCCTTCCAATGCACACCCAGGACATATCTCCTTTAGGATGGACTGGTTGGGCCTCCTTTTAGTCCAAGCGAATCTCAAGAGTCTTCTCCAACACCACAGTTCAAAAGCATCAATTCTTCATTGCTCAGCTTTCTTCACAATCCAACTCTTACATCCATACATGACCACTGGAAAAACCATAGTCTTGACTAGATGGACCTTTTTTTTGACAAAGTAATGTCTCTGCTTTTGAATATGCTGTCTAAGTTGGTCATAACTTTCCTTCCAAGGAGCAAGAGTCTTTTAATTTCATGGCTGCAGTCACCATCTGCAGTGATTTTGGAACCCCCCAAAATAAAATCTGACACTGTTTCCACTGTTTCCCCATCTATTTCCTATGGAGTGATGGGACCAGATGCCATGATTTTTGTTTTCTAAATGTTGATCTTTAAGCCAACTTTTCACAATCCTCTTTCACTTTCATGAAGAGACTTTTTAGTTCCTCTTCACTTTCTGCCATAAGGGTGGTGTCATCTGCATATCTGAATTTATTGGTATTTCTCTCAGAAATCTTAATTCCACCCTGTGCTTCTTCCAGCCCAGAGTTTCTCATGATGTACTCTGTATATAAGTTAAATAAGCATGTGTGGTACTGGCACAAAAACAGTAATATAGACCAATGTAACAAGATAGAAAACCCAGAAACAAACCCATGCACCTATGAGTACCTTATTTTAGACAAAGGAGGCAATAATATATGATGGAGGAAAAGACAACTTCTTCAAAAAGTAGTCCTGTGAAAACACAACAGCAAGATATAAAATAGTGAAGTTGGAATACTTCTTAACACTTCTTAACACCATAGACAAAGATAAACTAAAAATGTATTAAAGACCTGAATGTAAGACCAGAAACTATAAAACTCTTAGATGAAAACATAAGCAGAACACTCAATGATATAAATCAAAGCAAGATCCTCTATGATCCACCTTCTAGAGTAATGGAAATAGAAACAAAAGTAAACAGGGCAGACCTGATTAAACTTAAAAGCTTTTGTAAAGGAAAGGAAACTATGAGCAAGGTGGAAAGACAGCCTTCAGAATGGGAGAAAATAATAACAAATGAAGCAACTGACAAAGAATTGAACTCAAAAATATACAAGCAACTCCTGCAGCTCAATTCCAGAAAAATAAACGATCCAATAAAAAAATGGGCCAAAGAACTAAACAGACATTTCTCCAAAGAAGACATACAGATGGCTAAGAAACACGTGAAAAGATGATCAACATCACTCATTATCAGAAAAATGCAAATCAAAATCACAATGAAGAACCATCTCACATGGGTCAAAATGGCTGTTATCAAAAAGTCTACAAAAAATAAATGCTGGAGAGGGTGTGGAGAAAAGGAAACCCTCTTACACTGTTGGTGGGAATGCAAACTAGTACTTCCACTATAGAGAACAGTGTGGAAATTCCTTTAAAAACTGGAAATAGAACTGCCATAAAACCCAGCAATTGCACTACTGGGATTATACACTGAGGAAACCAGAATTGAAAGAAACATATGCACCCCAATGTTCATCACAGCACTGTTTACAATAGCTAGGACATGGAACAACCTAGATGTCCTTTGGCAGATGAATGGATAAGAAAGCTGTGGTACATATACCCAATGGAATATTATTCAACTATTAAAAGGAACACATTTGAATCATTTCTCATGAGTGAGATGATACTGGAGCCTATTATACAGAGTGAAATAAATCAGAAAGAAAAACAACAATAGAGTATATTGACACATATATATGGAATTTAGAAAGATGGTAACAATGACCCTATATGTAAGGCAGCAAAAGAGACACAGATATAAAGAGCAGACTTTTGGACTATGTGGGAGAAGTTGAAGGTGGAATGATTTGACAGAATAGCATTGAAACACACATATTACCATATGTGAAATAGATCACCAGTCCAGGTTTGATGCATGAAACAGGGCAGTCAAAGCCAGTGCACTGGGACGACCCTGAGGGATGGGATGGAGAAGAGGGTGGGAGGGGAGTTCAGGATGGGGAACACATGTACCCCATGGCTGATTCATGTCAATGTATGCCAAAAACCACCAAAATATTTTAAAATAATTAGCCTCCAATTAAAATAAATAAACTGTTTTTTTTTAAAAGACACATGTATCCCTTTGTTCATTGCAGCACTATTTACAACAGCTAGAACATGGACGCTACCTAGATGTCCATTGACAGATGAATGGATAAAGAAGTTGTGCTACATGTACACATTGGAATTCGACCCAGCCATTAAAAGGAACACATTTGAGTCAGTTTTGATGAGGTGGATGAACCTAGAATCTATTATATAGAGTGAAGTAAGTCAGAAAGAGAAATATAAATACCATATTCTAACACGTATATCAGAGAAAGCAATGGCAACCCACTCCAGTACTCTTGCTTGGCAAATCCCATGGACAGAGGAGCCTGGAAGGCTGCAGTCCATGGGGTAGCTAGGAGTCAGACACGACTGAGCGACTTCACTTTCACTTTTCACTTTCATGCATTGGAGAGGGAAATGGCAACCCACTCTAGAGTTCTTGCCTGGAGAATCCCAGGGATAGGGGACCCTGGTGTGCTGCCATCTCTGGGGTCACACAGAGATGGACACGACTGAAGTGACTCAGCAGCAGCAGCAGCAGCAACGCATATATACCAAATCTAGAAAAATGATACTGAAGAATTTATTTACAGGGTAGAAATGGAGAAACAGACATAGAGAATAGACTTATGTACATGAGAAGACAGGAGGAGAGGGTGAGATGTGTGGAAAGAGTAACATGGAAACTTATATTACCATATGTAAAATACATAGCCAATGGGAACTTGCTGTATGGCTGAGGAAACTTGAACAGGAACTCTGTATCACCCTAGAGGGTTGGGATGGGGAGGGAGATGGGAGGGGGTTCAAAAAGGAAGGGTATATGTATAGCTATGGCTGATTCATGTTGAGATTTGACAGAAAACACCAAATTATGTAAAGCAATTATCCTTCAATAAAAAATGAAAATTAAAAAAAAGACCAAATTTTGGGTTTGATCCAATATGTTTAACTCCGCTATACTAGAGAGAGTATCCCTCTCTGACTCTCTAGTATCTTCTCTAATATAGGAAACTTTCTGAAAATCAATCTTAAATGTAAATGAATAAATAAAATTTACTCATGATCCACCACTGTATAAATAATATGAATAGAAAAACAAGTGTATCATATAGACGTGTTGAAAGGAAATTCCTTGCCACTTTTTCAAACAAGTAGTGTGGAAATTCTTACATGTTCAGAGTAAGTTTTCATGTTTTGCAAAGAACAAAGTACATATGAGTCTGTGCTTGTACCCAAACAATAGTCACAGTTCAGTCAGGATACAAGAATACAAATATAGATTAGCTATTATTATAAAGTACCAAATTGTAGAGTGTAACTTGAGTAGTACTTTTTTTTAATATAAATTTATTATTATTATTTTTTTTTTACTTTACAATTCTGTATTGGTTTTGCCATACATTGACATGAATCCACCACGGGTGTATGTGCGTTCCTAAACATGAACCCCCCTCCCACCCCCCTCCCCACAACATCGCTCTGGGTCATCCCCGTGTACAAGCCCCAAGCGTGCCGTATCCTGCATTGGACATAGACTGGCAATTTGATTCTTACATGATATTATACATGTTTCAATGACATTCTCCCAAATCATCTCACCCTCTCCCTCTCCCTCTGAGTCCAAAAGTCCGCTATACACATCTATGTCTTTTTTGCTGTCCTGCATACAGGGTCATCATTGCCATCTTTCTAAATTCCATATATACGTGTTAGTATACTGTATTGGTGTTTTTCTTTCTGGCTTACTTCACTCTGTATAATCGGCTCTAGTTTCATCCATCTCATCAGAACTGATTCAAATGTATTCTTTTTAACCACTGAGTAATACTCCATTGTGTATATGTACCACAGCTTTCTTATCCATTCATCTGCTGATGGACATCTAGGTTGTTTCCATGTCCTGGCTATTATAAACAGTGCTGCGATGAACATTGGAGTACATGTGTCTCTTTCAATTCTGGTTTCCTCAGTGTGTATGCCCAGCAGTGGGATTGCTGGGTCATAAGGCAGTTCTATTTGCAATTTTTAAAGGAATCTCCACACTGTTCTCCATAGTGGCTGTACTAGTTTGCATTCCCACCAACAGTGTAGTAGGGTTCCCTTCTCTCCACACCCTCTCCAGCATTTATTGCTTGCAGATTTTTGGATCACAGACATTCTGACTGGTGAGCTTTGAGTAGTACTTTTTAGCTAAGAATATGTTATATGTGGTATGTTTTAAAAATGCAAATGCTAGGACCATTCATGTGTTTGCCAAATAAGTTTCTAAGGTTGTAGCTTGGAAATGTGCATGTAATTTTAAACTCTACAGGTGATTCTAAAGTGCACTAGGAATAACAACCACTGGTTTAACATTAATATATTAAATATACAGATTAAAATAGAAGAGGTTAATTTGGGCTGAAATTTTAAAAGATGGCTTCATAGAAGAGATGAGATTTGAATGAAAGATGAGATGGACAGAAGGTAAGTGAAACAGGCTGCTTTCTTTTACTTTTTAGCTCAAAATAAAATCTTTCATTTAAGGATTTTATCTGTGTTTCAGATTCCTAATTGGATTGATCTAGAATAGATAATAAAACTTATAATGATGAGTGCCAGGAAATGTTTATCTTCTCATAAATCCATGATGTGGCTACATGAAACTCAGATTTAATATTTTGCTTGAAAATTCATTAATTGCTACAGGTTAGCATTAATATATTAATTGAAAATTTTATCAAAGTTTAAATGAATTTTGGATGAAAAATTGCCTATTGATGTTTCATCTAAATTTGGATTCTTAGATCTTTAATATAGGCTTGGTATCTGAAAACTGAATACCATACATTTGTTTGTTGAATGAATGAAACACTTGGGTTTACTTGGTTAATTCATTCCACCTTGTTTGCAGGGCAGATTTCAATAGTTTCCATTTGAAAGATCAAGGATTTTACCTATAATGGTTTTGGTTTGTTGTTTCTTTCTCAATTCAAAACAAATGAGCTGGCAAAGATTTTAACAATCATTAACTTTTAGGCTTTTTCTTTCTCAATGAAAAAACTGAAGGAAAATAATAACAATAGAAAAGGCAAAAGAATTCCAAGCATCCTAATACCAGGGGAGTTTTCCATCCATGTGGACACATACACCAGCTGGTAAAGCTTTCTCCTCAGACCAGTCTCTCCAGAGGGTGGGGTAAGCAGAGTCACCCACCTGTTAACAGAAAGGAGCAGGGCTTCCCAGCTTGCTCAAGCTTGGTCATACGGTTTCGTAGAATAAGGTTATTTTGTCATTGCTGAGATTTAAAATGTTCAGTTCAGTTCAGTCACTCAGTCGTGTCCGACTCTTTGCGACCCCATGAATCGTAGCATGCCAGGCCTCCCTGTCCATCACCATCTCCCGGAGTTCACTCAGACTCACGTCCATTGAGTCAGTGATGCCATCCAGCCATTTCATCCTCTGTCGTCCCCTTCTCCTCCTGCCCCCAATCCCTTCCAGCATCAGAGTCTCTTCCAATGAGTCAACTCTTCACATTAGGTGGCCAAAGTACTGGAGTTTCAGCTTTAGCATCATTTCTTCCAAAGAAATCCCAGGGTTGATCTCCTTCAGAATGGACTCGTTGGATCTCCTTGCAGTCCAAGGCACTCTCAAGAGTCTTCTCCAACACCACAGTTCAAAAGCATCAATTCTTCGGTGCTCAGCCTTCTTCACAGTCCAACTCTCACATCCATACATGACCACTGGGAAAACCATAGCCTTGACTAGTCGGACCTTAGTTGGCAAAGTAATGTCTCTGCTTTTGAATATGCTGTCTAGGTTGGTCATAACTTTCCTTCCAAGAAGTAAGCGCCTTTTCATTTCATGGCTGCAATCACCATCTGCAGTGATGTTGGAGCCCCAAAAAGTAAAGTTTGACACTGTTTCCACTGTTTCCCCATCTATTTCCCATGAAGTGATGGGTCCGGATGCCATAATCTTCGTTTTCTGAATGTTGAGCTTTAAGCCAACTTTTTCACTTTCCTCTTTCACTTTCATTAAGAGGCTTTTGAGTTCCTCTTCACTTTCTGCCATAAGGGTGGTGTCATCTGCATATCTGAGGTTATTGATATTTCTCCAGGCAATCTTGATTCCAGCATGTGTTTCTTCCAGTCCAGCCTTTCTCATGATGTACTCTACATATAAGTTAAATAAGCAGGGTGACAATATACAGCCTTGATGTACTCCTTTTCCTATTTGGAACCAGTCTGTTGTTCCATGTCCAGTTCTAACTGTTGCTTCCTGACCTGCATACAGATTTCTCAAGAGGCAGGTTAGGTGGTCTGGTATTCCCATCTCTTTCAGAATTTTCCACAGTTTGTTGTGGTCCACCCAGTCAAAGGCATTGGCATATTCAGTAAAGCAGAAATAGATGTTTTTCTGGAACTCTCTTGCTTTTTCCATGATCCAGCAGATGTTGGCAATTTGATCTCTGGTTCCTCTGCCTTTTCTAAAACCAGCTTGAACATCAGGGAGTTCACGGTTCACGTATTGCTGAAGCCTGGCTTGGAGAATTTTGAGCATTATTTTACTAGCGTGTGAGATGAGTGCAATTGTGCGGTAGTTTGATCATCCTTTGTATTGCCTTTGTTTGGGATTGGAATGAAAACTGACCCTTTCCATTCCTGTGGCCACTGCTGAGTTTTCCAAATTTGCTGGCATATTAAGTGCAGCACTTTCACAGCATCATCTTTCAGGATTTGAAAGAGCTCAACTGGAATTCCTTCACCTCCACTAGCTTTGTTGGTAGTGATGCTTTCTAAGGCCCACTTGACTTCACTTTCCAAGATGTCTGGCTCTAGATTAGTGATCACATCATCATGATTATCTGGGAGTTTTAGGCAATAGCATTTATCAAAATACTACAGGTCACTAAAAGCACAGAGACTCAAATCAAATTTCACATCTCAGAGTCAGGCCCGCATTGTAATTTGGTAAGTAAGCCTTTGATTATTCAGGAATCTTCTAATTTGTAGAATACACTAGCACAACAAAGAGAAAATCTTACATGCAGGTTGTTTTGTAAAATAGGATATTAAAATGCAATTTTATTTAGAAGAAAAAAAATCAATTGTCTTTTCTAATGAGTGTTTCTAGCCAAATTAAAATTAATTTGGGGGTGTGCATACAGATGTTCCCATTTTATGTTAACCTCCTAGTCAAGCACTGCTGAATAAGAGAGGGAATGTGTTTTAAATGTATTTTCTTACACTCAGAACTTATAAGAACCTAGTCTTTGCAGGCCTCCTTTTTTTTTTTTTCAGCCATATAGTCCTGTTATCTCTCTAAATTGAGTCTGAGGTAATTAGGAGCGAGATCTGATCCCTGAGGCTTCCTGTTCTGGAAACCTGGCTCTGATGATATGAACTGAGGGTTGGGGTACATGACTGGGGTTTAGGGAGAAGAGAGGAGGAACCAAGTTGTTTCTTCCAACAGCCAACTTGCCTCCTGCACCTTCTTAGTCAGGAGCTATGTCTCTTCCATGCTCCACTTCCCACCACTGTTGCCTGCATGATTGCAGCTCTCATCAGGTAATCCAATACTCCTATTTTATAGCAGCAACTCCTGATCCTTGTGACTCTCCTGACCAAGGTTGGTTATAGCTTGCCCCTGTTGCTAATTTCTGGGTTGCCTTATTTTTCTCTGGTTGGCTTCATCTAGCCCTTTCATCATCTGTTTTATGCTTTAATCAGTTCCCTGTGTGAGAAACCAATATTAAAGTATTACAGGTGAATACAGTTTTCCTTGACTGGAACCTGATTCACCCAAGATCTAACACAGGCCTCCTAGTTAACTGAATTCTCAGGCACATGACACTGTGGAAAGCACAATTCCTCTGTACCCATCACAAAGGTCTCATAGGTCTTTCTGTAGCATGAACTTCTGAGATCACTCTTCCCTTTGCAGCACTTTTTCTTTAGTTAAATGACAGCTCTACCTCGAGACTACTCTGCATCATGTCTCTGAGAAGGAGTCAGAGAAAAAGTAATTTTTTTATTTCTGCTAATACCAGAGTCACAAGAACCTCAGCCATTACACGTGTTAGCCCATCCTGCCTCCTTCTTCAGGTCACGTCCCTGAAATTCACTTATAGGTAGTGTTTTTCTCAGATATTATTACCCTGTCTAGAGAATCACAAAGGATGACAGCACCTACAGATAATTTTAATGTATCTGAAAACGAATATTTTCATGTATCTGACTAGAATATGCATCTGTGAGCTGTTACCACTCTAAAACTATATCCCTTCTTTATTTTCAAGAAAGTAAGTTTGGGCCACTTAATAATTCCATATCTTAAATTGATTTTAGGGAGATTAAATTAGTTCTATAGTTATTCTCTTACTCCAGAAGTATCAAGCTAGGGTTGTATGTTCATGCATTTATTAAACTTATTTTGGACTCTGAACATTGAAACATGCATTAATGCTGTTTCTTTTTTTAATTATTTTTTAGTTTTCTGTTGTTCTTATATTTTATTTTCAAAGTAATACTGATTAAAAATATTTGCACACCTACTTTAAAGTCCACAGTTTAGCACTCTTATTTGTATGAATGCTGAGTTTCTAAAAATATCATTTTATAAACATCTTTTGCATTTCCCCCTACACTCCATCCAAACGCAATGCATGTGTTGTTCCCCTTAAATGAAATGATATTCTTTTTCCTTCTATTTTCTTTTGTTGTGTTATGAATTCTCAATCAAAAAAACATCTTTCCAGGAGTATGCTCTGAATTTTCCTACACACTTGAACCCTGTTCATGCCCCCAAATAATTTGTGTGAAATATATTTATGTTTCTATCTCAAATTAGACTTCAAAGTCTTTAATGAAAGGACTATGTGTCATCTTTGAAGATGCTCTGTTACTTTCTTGGTGCCTCAGTTTTTTTTTTTTTTAATATAAATTTATTCATTCATTTATTTATTCATTTATTTATTTTTTATTTTACTTTACAATTCTGCATTGGTTTTGCCATACATTGACATGAATCCACCATGGGTGTACATGCTTTCCCAAACATGAACCCCCCTTCCACCCCCCCCCCCCCACAACATCTCTCTGGGTCATCCCCATGTAACAGCCCCAAGCATGCTGTATCCTGCATCGGACATAGACTGGCGATTCAATTCTTACATGATATTATACATGTTTCAATGCCATTCTCCCAAATCATCACACCCTCTCCCTCTCCCTCTGAGTCCATCCGCTATACACATCTGTGTCTTTTTTGCTGTCCTGCATACAGGGTCATCATTGCCATCTTTCTAAATTCCATATATACGTGTTAGTATACTGTATTGGTGTTTTTCTTTCTGGCTTACTTCACTCTGTATAATCGGCTCCAGTTTCATTCATCTCATCGGAACTGATTCAAATGTATTCTTTTTAACGGCTGAGTAATACTCCATTGTGTATATGTACCATAGCTTTCTTATCCATTCATCTGCTGATGGACATCTAGGTTGTTTCCATGTCCTGGCTATTATAAACAGTGCTGCGATGAACATTGGAGTACATGTGTCTCTTTCAATTCTGGTTTCCTCAGTGTGTATGCCCAGCAGTGGGATTGCTGGGTCATAAGGCCATTCTATTTGCAATTTTTTTAAGGAATCTCCACACTGTTCTCCATAGTGGCTGTACTAGTTTGCATTCCCACCAACAGTGTAGGAGGGTTCCCTTCTCTCCACACCCTCTCCAGCATTTATTGCTTGCAGATTTTTGGATCGCAGACATTCTGACTGGTGTGAAGTTGTACCTCATTGTGGTTTTGATTTGCATTTCTCTAATAATGAGTCATGTTGAGCATCTTTTCATGTGTTTGTTAGCCACTTACCCAAATTCCTATCCACTGAGTTGGTGATGTGATCCAAGCATCTCATCCTCTGCCATCCTCTTCTCCCACCTTCACTCTTTCCTAGCATCAGGGTCTTTTCAAATGAGTCAGCTCTTCACATCAGGTGGCAAAAGTATTAGTAGTTCAGCCTCAACATCAGTCCTTTCAATGAACAGTCAGGATTGATCTTCTTTAGGATGGACTAGTTGGACCTCCTTGCGGTCCAAGGGACTCTCAAGAGTCTTCTCCAACACCACAGTTCAAAACTATCAATTATTCACCACTCAGCTTTCCTTAGAGTCCAACTCTCACATCCATGCATAACTACTGGAAAAACCATATCCTTGACTAGATGGACATTTGTTGGAAAAGTAATGTCTCTACATTTTAATATGCTGTCTAGGTTGGTCATAACTTTCCTTCCAAGGAGAAAGGGTCTTTTAATTTCATGGCTGCAGTCACCATGTACAGTGATTTTGGAGACCCTCCCCCCAAAATAAAGTCTGCTACTGTTCCACTGTATCCCCATCTATTTGCCATGAAGTGATGGGACTGGATGCCATGATCTTAGTTTTCTGAATGTTGAGTTTAACCCAATTTTTTCACTCTCCTCTTTTACTTTCACCAAGAGGCTCTTTAGTTCTTATTTGCTCTCTGCCATAAGGGTAGTGACAACTGCGTATCTATGGTTATTTATATTTCTCCTGGCAATCTTGATTCCAGCTTGTTCTTCATCCAGCCTGACATTTTACATGATGTAATCTGCATATAAGTAAAATAAGTATGGCGACAATATAAAGCCTTGACAAACTCCTTTTCCTATTTGGAACCAGTCTGTTGTTCCATGTCCAGTTCTAACTGTTGCTTCCTGACCTACATACAGATTTCTCAAGAGACAGGTCAGGTGGTCTGGTATGCCCATCCCTTTCAGAATTTTCTTTTTCTTTTAAAATTTTTTGATTTATTTATTTTTAATATAAATTATTTAATTAATATTTAATTAATTAATTTTAAAAATTAATACTTTAATTAATTACTTTACAATGTTGTCTTGGTTTTGCCATACATTGACATGAGTATTGTGATCCACATATTCAAAGGCTTTGGCATAATCAATAAAGCAGAAATAGATGTTTTTCTGGAACTCTTGCTTTTTTGATGATTCAGCAGATGCTGGAAATTTGATCTTTGGTTCCTCACCTTTTCTAAATCTGGCTTGAACATCTGGAAGTTCACAATTCATGTACTCTTGAAGCATGGCTTGGAGAATTTTTAGCATTACTTTACTAGCGTGTGAGATGAGCACAATTGTGTGCCAGTTTGAGCATTCTTTGGCATTGCCTTTCTTAGGGATTGGAAAGAAAATTAACCTTTTCCAGTCTATGCACTGCTGAGTTTGTTGCTGGCATATTGAGTGCAGCACTTTCACAGCATCATCTTTTATGATTTGAAATAGCTCAATTGGAATTCCATCCACTCCACTAGCTTTGTTTGTATTGATGCTTCCTAAGGCCCACTTGACTCCACATTCCAGGATGTCTGGCTCTAGGTGAGTGATCATTGTGATCATTAGGATCATAATCATTATGATTATCTGGGTCATGAAGATCTTTTTGTACAGTTCTTCTGTGTATTCTTTCCACCCCTTATTAAAATCTACTGCTTCTGTTAGGTCCATACCATTTTTGTCTTTTATTGAGCCCATCTTTGCTTGAAATGTTCCTTGGTATCTCTAATTTTCTTGAATAGATCTCTAGTCTTTCCCATTCTATTGTTTTCTTTGCATTGTTCATTCAGGAAGGCTTTCATATCTCTCCTTGTGATTTTTTGGAATTCTGGATTCAAATGGGTATATCTTTCCTCTTCCTTTTTGCTTTTCACTTCTTTTCACAGCTCTTTGTAAGGCCTCTTCAGGCAGCCATTTTGCTTTTTTGTATTTCTTTTTCTTGGGAATGGTCTTGATCCCTGTCTCCTGTACAATGTCATGAACCTCCATCCATAGTTCATCAGGCACTCTATCAGCTCTTGGTACTTAGGATTTATTAAAAGTATTTTTTTTTTTACTCTTTCTGAGAAACATTCTATAGGTTCCAAGGCTTCTCATGCTGGACAAAAAATAAATAGTTGGATCTTGAAATGAAAGGTTGGTTTTGTCTTTTATACTGGAAATATATTTATCAGAAAATGTGTTACAAACAGGATTACTTCACAAAATGCATAATGTTTGTGCCCCACATTTTGAAATATCGGGCTGGCTAAAAAGTTTGTTTGGGTTTTTCTGTAACATCTTGTGGAAAAATCCAAACAAACTCTTTGGTCAAACCAATACTTATATTGTCATGGAACAGCTTTGATAAATGTGGGAATAAAATTCAAAATTTGCAAGAAAAGAATGCTGAGAATATTGCTTAGTCATCCAGTCATGTTTGACTCTTTGTGACTTCATGGACTGTAGCCCACCAGGCTCCTCTGTCCCTGGAATTCTCCAGACAAGAATACCAGAGTGGGTTGTCATTCCCTTCTCCAGCTAAGTATATTATGGATACACATATTTTGTTGTTGTTCAGTTACAAAGGTGAAGGTGAAGTCACTCAGTCATGTTTGAGTGTGACCCCTTGGACTGTAGCCTACTAGGCTTCTCTGTCCATGGGATTCTCCAGGCAAGAATACTGGAGTGGGTTACCGTCCTTCTCCAGGGGATCTTCCCAACCCAGGGATCGAACCCGGGTCTCCCACATTGGAGGCAAACGCTTTAACCTCTGAGCCACCAGGGAAGCCCCTCAGTTACGAAGTCATGTCCAACTCTTTGTGAAGACTCCATGACCTACAGCACACCAGGCTTCTCTGTCCTTAACTATCTCCCGAAGTTGGCTAAAACTCATGTCCATTGAGCTGGTGATGCCATACAACCAACTCATCCTCTCCTCCTGCCCTCAATATTTCCCAAGGTAGTCTACATATAAACTAAGTTAAAAATCCATATAGTCAAGAATATGACATTACAAATCAGTTGCCTAAAAATTTTCATTTTAATCTGAAAACTTACTTTTTGACTTTAAACTATTTTTCAAAATTGCTCATGCAACAATCTTATTTGTTAGGATAAACTAAAATCATTCTATTAACTTTTCTAACTAAAAAGATAAAATGTTATATATACACACTTTAATTCAAGAAAAAGTTTGTTGCAGTAGAGCCCTAGTACAAAGACTGGAATATCAGAATTATTCAATTACTCGATAAGTAGTTTCTTCTTCCATTTCTCTATATTAATCATGACAGAAAAAATTTAGCTGGCTTAATTCTCATACTAGGACTATACTTAGTGCCAAACAAGACACTTTTCTTCTAAAGATCATTTGGTATTAAAATAACATCTACTAGGACTGATGCTGAAGCTGAAGCTCCAATACTTAGTTCACTTGATGGGAAGAACTGATTCACTGGAAAAGATCCTGATGCTGGGAAATATTGAAGGCGGGAGGAGAAGGGGATGACAAGGTAAGTTATCAGCTTACCTTCCTACCTCCAATCCCCTTTGCTTAATTATCCTGCTGACAGAAACACTTAAAACTCTAGTACTGTTGGTGGGAATGCAAGCTAGTACAGCCACTATGGAGAACAGTGTGGAGATTCCTTAAAAAGTTGCAAACAGAACTGCCTTATGACCCAGCAATCCCACTGCTGGGCATACACACTGAGGAAACAAGAATTGAAAGAGACACATGTACTCCAATGTTCATCACAGCATTGTTTATAATAGCCAGGACATGGAAGCAACCTAGATGTCCATCAGCAGATGAATGGATAAGAAAGCTGTGGTACATATACACAATGGAGTATTACTCAGCCATTAAAAAGAATACATTTGAATCAGCTCTAATGAGATGGATGAAACTGGAGCCAATTATACAGAGTGAAGTAAACCAGAAAGAAAAACACCAATACAGTATACTAACACATATATATGGAATTTAGAAAGATGGTAATGATGACCCTATATGCGAGACAGCAAAAGAGACACAGATGTGTAGAGCGGACTTTTGGACTCTGAAGGAGAGGGAGAGGGTGGGATGATTTGGGAGAATGGCATTGAAACATGTATACTATCATGTAAGAAATGAATTGCCAGTCTATGTTTGATGCAGGATACAGGATGCTTGGGGCTGGTGCACGGGGATGATCCAGAGAGATGATTTGGGGTGGGAGGTGGGAGGGGGGTTCATGTTTGGGAACTCATGTACACCCATGGTGGATTCATGTCAATGTATGGCAAAACCAATACAGTATTGTAAAGTAAAATAAAATAAAAATAAAAAAAATAATTTATATCATATTTTTCTCAGGATGAGATGGTTGGATAGCATTATCAACTTGATGGACATAAGTTTGAGCAAGCTTCAGGGGTTGATGATGGACAGGGAAGCTTGGCATGCCTCAGTCCTTGGGGTCGCAAAGAGTTGGACATGACTGAGCAACTGAAATGAACTGAAGACTTTCCTGGTGATCCAGTGGCTAAGATTCTGAAATCCCAATTCAGGAAACCTGAGTTTGATCCCTATTTGAGGAGCTAGATCTCATCTGTTACAATCAAGACTTTGCATTCTGCAACTAAAGATCCTACGTGGTACAGTGAAGACTAAAGATCTCGTATGCCACAACTAAGATTTGGTGCAGCCAAGTAAATATTTTTTTAAAAATATTTGTCAATTATGAGGTATATTAAGATTTATTTTAACTGACAAATTTATTTATTTATTTATTATTTTTCTTTACAATATTGTGTTGGTTTTGCCATACATCAACATGAATCCGCCACGGGTGTACATGATTTCCCCATCCTGAACCCCACTCCCACCCCTCTCCCCGTGCTATCTCTCTGGGTCATCCCAGTGCGCCAGCTCCAAGCATACTGTATCCTGTATCAAAGCTAGACTGGCAATTTGTTTCTTACATGATAGTATACATGTTTCAATGCCATTCTCCCAACTCATCCCACCCTCTCCCTCTCCCTCAGAGTCCAAAAGTCTGTTCTATACATCTGTGTCTCTTTTGCTGTCTCACATAGATGGTTATCATTACCATCTTTCTAAATTCCATATATATGTGTTAGTATACTGTATTGGTGTTTTTCTTTCTGGCTCACTTCACTCTGTATAATAAGCTCCAGCTTCATCCACCTCATTAGAACTGATTCAAATGTATTCTTTTTAATGGCTGAGTAATACTCCATTGTGTATATGTACCACAGTTTCTTATCCATTCGTCTGCTGATGGACATCTGGGTTGCTTCCATGTCCTGGCTATTATAAACAGTGCTGTGATGAACATTGGGGTACACGTGTCTCTTGGAATTCTGGTTTCCTCGGTGTGTATGCCCAGCAGTAGGATTGCTGGGTCATAAGGCAGTTCTATTTCCAGTTTTTAAAGGAATCTCCACACTGTTCTCCATAGTGGTTGTACTAGTTTGCATTCCCACCAACAGTGTAAGAGGGTTCCCTTTTCTCCACGCCCTCTCCAGCATTTATTGCTTGTAGACTTTTGGAAAGCCATTCTGACTGGTGTGAAATGGTATCTCATTGTGATTTTGATTTGCATTTCTCTGATAATGAGTGATGTTGAGCATCTTTTCATGTGTTTGTTAGCCATCTGTATGTCTTCTTTGGAGAAATGTCTATTTAGTTCTTTGGCCCATTTTTTGATTGGGTCATTTATTTTTCTGGACTTGAGCTGCATAAGTTGCTTGTATATTTTTGAGATTAGTTGTTTGTCAGTTGCTTCATTTGCTATTATTTTCTCCCATCCCAAAGGCTGTCTTTTCGCCTTGCTTATAGTTTCCTTTGTTGTGCAATAGATCCCATTTGTTTATTTTTGCTTTTATTTCCAGTATTCTGGGAGGTGGATCATAGAGGATCCTGCTGTGATTTATGTCAGAGAGTGTTTTGCCTATGTTCTTCTCTAGGAGTTTTATAGTTTCTGGTCTTATGTTTAGATCTTTAATCCATTTTGAGTTTATTTTTGTGTATGGTGTTAGAAAGTGTTCTAGTTTCATTCTTTTACAAGTGGTTGACCAATTTTCCCAGCACCACTTGTTAAAGAGATTGTCTTTTCTCTATTGTATATTCTTTCCTCCTTTGTCAAAGATAAGGTGTCCATAGGTATGTGGATTTATCTATGGGCTTTCTATTTTATTCCATTGATCTATATTTCTGTCTTTGTGCCAGTACCATACTCTCTTGATGACTGTGGCTTTGTAGTAGAGCTTGAAGTCAGGCATGTTGTTTCCTCCAGTTCCACTCGGTAACTGACAAATTTCTATTGGACATAGTCACATTATTCAGTGCTAGGTTTTAGGAAATATAATCATTCTTATTTTCTTTTGGAATCTTTTCATAGTCCTAAAACAAATAAACACAGCTACAGTGCTATTAAAGGAATAAATGGACATATAAGTTAACACTACTTATCTTCATTGGGAAACCATCTTTTGTCTTTGTTTCTGTTTACATCTATTTCCATGTTTCTTTCAAATTCAGTACTTTCATCTTGAGTGTTTCATAGACTTTGAACCAGTTAGCAGTTGGTCATTCTTGTTGATAGCTTCATAGCTTTCTTCTCCTCTAGTTTTAATCATATGCCCATTCATGAGGAAAAAACGTTTGAGACAATTTAAGAATCCAGATTTACATTCTGACAATGGATGCTCTCCCCATTACCACCATCCCAAATTTAGACCATGTCCTCACACTTAAGTTGTTGACAAAACAAGTTACCAATTTACCTCCTACCTCCAATCCCCTTTGTTTAATTACCCTACTGACAGAAGCACTTAAAATAATTTCTATCATATTTTCCTGAGTGATCAATGTAAAGAAATAGAGGGAAACAAAAGAATAGTAATGACTAGAGAGCTGTTCAAGAAAATTAGAGATACCAAGGGAATAGTTCATGCAAAGATGGACACAATAAAAGACATAGACCTAAAAAAGCAGAATATATTAGGAAAAGTTGGCAAGAATACACAGAAGAACTATACAAGAAAGGTCTTAGTGACCCAGATAACCACGATGGTATGACCACTCACCTAGAGCCAGATATCCTGGAATGTGAAGCCAACAGGGCCTTAGGAAGCACCACTAAGAACAAAGCTAGTGGAGGTGATAGAATTCCAGTTGAGTTATTTAAAATCCTAAGATGATGCTGTGAAAGTGCTGCACTAAATATTCCAGCAAATTTGCAAAACTCAGCAGTGGTCACAGGACTGCAAAAAGGTCAGTTTTCATTCCAATCCCAAAGAAAGGTAATGCCAAAGAATGCTCAAACTCCTGCACAATTGCACTCATCTTACAAGCTAGTAAAGTAATGCTCAAAATTCTCCAATGCAGGATTCAACAGTACATGAACCATGAAGTTCCAGATGTTCAAGCTGTATTTAGAAAAGGCAGAGTAACCAGAGATCAAATTCCCAGCATCTGCTGGATCATGGAAAAAGCAACAGAGTTCCAGAAAAACACCTATGTCTGCTTTATCGACTACTCCCAAGCAAAGCGTTTGACTGTGTGGATCACAACAAACTGCGGAAAATACTTAAAGAGAAGTGAATACCAGGCCACCTCACCTGCCTGCTGAGAAATCTGTATGCAAGTGAAGAAGTAACAGTTAGAACTGGACATGGAACAACAGACTGCTTCCAAATTGGGAAAGGAGTACGTCAAGGTTGTATTTTGTCACTCTGCTTATTTAAGTTATATACAGAGTATATCATGTGAAATGCCAGGCTGGATGAAGCACAAGCTGGAATCAAGATTGCCGAGAGAAACATCAATAACCTTAGAAACACAGTTGTCACTACCCTTATGGCAGAAAGCAAAGAAAAGCTAAAGAGCTTCTTGATGAAAGTGAAAGAGGAGAATGATAATCTTGGCTTAAAACTCAACACTCAAGAAACTAAGATAATGATCAGGCCCCATCACTTCATGGCAAATAGATGGGGAAACAATGGAAATAGTGACAGACTTTATATCTTGGGGCACCAAAATCAGTGCAGATGGTGGCTGCGCCAAGAAATTAAAGGAAGCTTGTTGCTTGGAAGAAAAGTTATGACCAACCTAGACAGCATATTATAAAGCAGAGACATTACTTTGCTGAAAAAGTCCATCTAGTCAAAGCTATGGTTTCTCCAGTAGTCATTTATGGATGTGAAAGTTGGACTATAAAGAAATCTGAGTGCCAAAGAATTGATGCTTTGAACTGTGTTGGAGAAGTCTCTTGAGAGTCCCTTGGACTGCAAGGAGATCAAACCAGTCAATCCTAAAGGAAATCAATCCTGAATATTCATTGGAAGGACTGATGCTCAAGCTGAAACTCTAATACTCTGGCCACCTGATGTGAAGAACTGACTCATTGGAAAAGACCCTGATGCTCGGAAATATTGAAGGCAGGAGGAGAATGGCATTAAAGAGGGTGAGATCATCGGATGGCATCACCAACTTGATGGGCATTAGTTTGAGTAAACTCTGGGAGTTGGTAATTGACAGGGCAGCCTGGCATGCTGCAGTCCACAGGGTCACAGTGTAGGACACGACTCAGTAACCGACCTGACTGAACTGATCATATTTTCACTCCCAGCTTAAAAACTTAAATGACCTCCCATTTTTATAAAATTAAATCCCCTAGTTTGACTTTCAAGGTTTAATACTAACTCATCTTTAAAGAACATTGATATAATGACTTGTTACAACTCAGTGGAAGAAATCCCAAGTACATTATCTGATAATGAAACTTGGCGCACCCTCCCCCTTTTAAAAAAATTATTTTTTTATCCTTCCCCCTTGTCCCTGATGTGGGCTAGGTACATCTCCCCTTCCAAATGTCTCCAGCAAATTCATCAGAGAAAGGATACTTTGTTGCCACATTTTGCTTATCTGTCCATATCCCCCATTAGAATATGTCTGCTTTGGGCAGAAACACCTTCAATTCATATTTTTTTATTTTTTTAAATTATTTATTTTAATGGAGGCTAATTACTTTACAGTTTTGTATCGGTTTTGCCATACATCAACATGAATCCACCACGGGTGTACACGTGTTTTCCATTCTGAACCCGTCTCCCCCCTCCCTCCCCACACCATCCTTCTGGGTCAACCCAGTGTTTAAATGTCTATTAAAGTGTTGCCATGTCAGAAATGCTGAAAAATGACTGTTGAATAAATGACATTTATAGCATTATGCATTGTGTTTCTGGTGCCAAAAATGTACTGATGTCTCACTTCTAGGTAAAAATCTTCCTTTATCTCCTTCTCTTTATATTTCTTCCAACTTCTAGTGTAATTTCATATGCTCATTAGAAAAAGCAAGAGATGACTTGGGGCTCCTAACATGAATCAAAATAATTTATTTCTAAAGCAATATTGTCTCTCCTTAAAGAGTCTCAAAGGCCAAAGAATTAAATGAGACAAATAGACAGTATATGCAGAATCCTGACATAAGACTTCATCACTCAGTTCAACCCTAGAAACATGCACCAAACTCCAAGATGTCATTCTTTGGGACAGTTTTATTCTCTGTGTATAGAGCTTCAGCTGTTCCCTCTTGGTGATATAATGAAATCTCTTTTCCTGCTCCCCACACTTACCACTGTCTCCTGGAAAATTTGTTCTCAAAACCAATGCCTGAGGACACCCTAAGATAGAAAACATACTCAGTTCGAATTTATTCTACATTTCCTCATTTTAGGTGTCATTTTAGAATTTACTGTGATCCACAGGCATATGCAGCACTGTTGCCATAATTCAACACATTGTTTCATGTGATAAATTTCCCCAAAAGTCTTTCTTAAACACATATTTCTTATTTGGTTCCAGGTAATTTCCTCAAAAGGCAATCATGTTCACCATGGAAAAGATTGAACCCTCCATTAGTTGGAGTTGGGGACCTTCACAAGAAAGCAGTCATTTACCACTGTTTTGGCTCTTCCTTTTACCGCTTTTGAACTGTGTTGTTGGAGAAGACTCCTGAGAGTCCCTTGGGACTGCAAGAAGATACAACCGGTCAATCCTAAAGGAAATCAGCCCTGAACGTTCATTGGAAGGAATGATGCTGAAGCTGAAACTCCAATACTTTGGCCACCTGATGTAAATAACTGACTCACTGGAAAAGACCCTGATGCTGGGAAAGATTGAAGGTGGGAGGAGAAGGGGATAACAGAGGATGAGATGGTTGGATGGCACCACTGACTCAATGGGCATGAGTTTGAGCGAGCTCAAAAAGATGGTGGTGGACAGGAAAGCCTGGTGTGCTGCAATCCATGGGGTCCCAAAGAGTCAGACATGACTGAGTGACTGTACTAAACTTTACTGCTTAAATTTACTTTGGTTTAAGGATGATCTATATTTACCATACAGTACATACTGTAGAATTTGAAAATAAATGTGGTTTAAAATATGCACATGTGTACATTTCTTTCTATTAATCCGATTTCTTACTAGTTCAACAGAATGCTTAACAACTAATTTTAAAAGCAAGATTAAGAAAGTAGAAATAGCTGAATTTTTCAGTTGCCATCTCATTTTATAGACCATTATATTAGTAAAAAGTTTTGCCATCCCTCTGAATTGATGTAAGTTATTTTTTTTTTAAATCCTGCTGAGTGTTTTTTAAATGAGTATTGACCCACAAAGCTGTAGATGAAAATACTACTTGAGAAAAATCATACGCTTTAGTGATATGGAACCATTACAAGACTGTATTTGACAAAGCAAGATCTGTAAAAATATATTTATATTGACTGTGATTAAAAATATCCCCTTCGTGGATAACAGCCTTGTCAGGGCAAATGGATTTGCATAACTCAATGAAGTTATGAGCCATGCAGTGCAGGATCACCCAAGACTGGTGGGTCATAATGGAGAGTTCTGACAAAACATAATCCACTAGAAATGCTGTGCTAAGTAGCTTCAGTCATGTCTAACTCTTTGTGACCCTAAGCATTGTTGCCTACCAGGCTCCTCTGTCAAAGGGTTTCTCCAGGAAAGAACTAAAGTGGGTTGCTGTGCCCTCCTCCAGGGGTATCTTCCCAACTCAGTAATCAAATTTGCATGTCTTACATTTTCCACAATGGCAGGCGAATTTTTACCACTAGCATCACCTGGGAAACCGGGTTCACTAGAGGAAGGAATGGCAACCCGCTCCAGTATTCTTTCCACAAAGCCCCCCTGAACAGTGTAAAAGGCAAAATATATTACACTAGAAGATGAGCACCCCCCCCCCGGGCCAAAAGGAGTCCTATATGTTACTGGGGAAGGGCAGAGGGCAATTACTAATATCTCCATAAAGAATTAAGAGACTTTGCCAAAGTGGAAGCAATACTCTGTTGTGGATGTATCTGGTGGTGAAAGTCTGATGGTATAAAGAACATCTTTGCCTAGAAACCTGAAATGTTAAGTCCATGAATCAAGGTATATTGGACATGGTCAAGTAGAACGCGACAAGAGTGAACATCAACATCTTAGGAATCAGTGAACTAAAATGGATGGAAATGGGTGAATCTAATTTAAATGACCATTATATCTACTACTGTGGGCAAGAATCCTTTAGAAGTGGAATAGCCCTTATAGTCAACAAAAGAGTCTGAAATGCAGCATTTGTGTATGGTCTCAAAAATGACAGAATGATTTCAGTTCATATACAAGATAAATCATTCAACATCCCAGTAAGTCTATGCTCCAACTACCGATGCTGAAGAAGTTGAAGTTGAACGGTTCTAAGAAGATCTACAATACCTTCTTGAACTAACACCAAAAAAGATCATAGGGATTGGAATGCAAAAGTAGGAAGTCAAGAGACACCTGGAGTAACAGGTAAGTTTGTCCTTGTAGTACAAAATAACTGACAAACACTGTCTTCCAACAATACAAGAGAGAACGCCATACATGGACATTACCAGATGAGCAATACTGAAGTCAGATTGATTGTATTATTTGCAGCCGAAGATGGAGAAGCTCTATACAGTCAGCAAAAACAAGACCTGGAGCTGACTGTGGCTCAGATCATGAGCTCCTTATTGCAAAATTCAGGCTTAAATTGAAGAAAGTAGTGAAAGCCACTAGACCACTCAGGTATGACCTAAATCAAATCCCTTAGGATTATACAGTGGAGGTGATCAATAGATTCAAGGGATTAGATCTGGTAAACAGAGTGTTTGAAGAACTGTGGAAAGAGGTTTGTAACACCGTTGGTAACACTACAGGAAGTGGTGACCAAAGCTGTTCCCCAAGAAAAAGAAATGCTTCTTGTAAAGGCAAAAGGGTTGTCTAAGGAGGCTTCTCTTGTGGCTCAGCTGGTAAAGAATCTCTCCTCAATGAGGAAGACCTGGGTTAAATCCCTGGGTTGCGAAGATCCCCTCGAGATGAGAAAGGCTACCCACTCCAGTATTCTGGCCTAGAGAATTCCATGGACTGTATAGTCCATGGGGTCACAAAGAGTCTGACAACTGAGTGACTTCCACTTCCACAAGGAGGCTTTACAAATAGCTGATTAAAGAAGAGAGAAGTTCCAGAGAATAGCAAAAAAGTGATGAAAAGGCCTTCTCAAGTGAACAATACAAAGAAATAGAGGAAAACAATAGAATGGGAAAGACTGGATATCTCTTCAAGGAATTGGAGATACCAAGGGAATATAACATGGAAAGATGGGCACAATAAAGGATAGAAATAATATGGTCCTCACAGAAGCAGGAGGCATTAAGCAGAGGTATAAAAATATGCAGAAGAACTATACAAAAAAGTTAATGACCCGAATAACCATGATGATGTAGTCATTCACCTAGAGTCGGTCATCCTGAAATGTGAAGTTAAGTGGACCTTAAGAAGAATTACTATGAACAAAGCTAGTGGCAATGATAGAATTCCAGCTGAGATATTTCAAATCTTAAAAGGAGATACTGTTAAAGTGCTGCACTCACTACTGTCAGCAAGTTTGGAAAACTTAGCAGTGGGCACAGGACTGGAAAAGATCAGTTTTCATTCCAATCTTAAAGAAGTGCAATTCCAAAGAATGTTCAAACTACTGTACAGTTGCACTCATTTCAGTGCTAGCAAGGTAATGCTCAAAATCCTTCAAGTTAGGCAGTACAGTACCCTTGACTATTATGAAAGGAATGGGCTTGGAAATAATTGTTAGGATGTCCTCTCAAAGTATATTTTCACCAAGCCAGGTTAGTTATAAGTATACTACTAACTATCCACATAACTCTCTGGTCAAATCAGTACTCTCACTGAAAGAACCAGAAGTCTTATTTCTGTCTTTGCATTCATTCATTAGGAACATTCTGTGTGTGAACAATGAAATCAGAGGCTCTAGGATAAAGCTGTTTTTTGTTTTTGTTTTTGTTTTGTTTGTTTGTTTGTTTGTTTGCCTCTTGATAATTATAGAATGAAAGTTAGTTGGAAAACACTTTGGTTGCTTTTGTTGTATTACGTTCAACAATTTTCTTAGACCGACCATTGTGTTTTCCTAAAGAAACATGCTGCTTGGAATAATTTGTTAGGAGGTCCTCTCTAATTGCATTTTTCCCCTAACCAGGTTAGTTATGAATATAATACTAGCTACTCATAGAACTATGTTCTCAAACCTGTATTCACAATGAAGGAATGTGTGTTGTGTTTGTCTTTGCATTCATCAGGAACACTCTGTGTGAATGTTGTAAAATTTGTTGGTAGCTTTCATTGTATTCATTTCAACAAATTTCTTCATCTACCCCTTGAACTTTGTGTAGGAAACAACTGCATGGAACTCTTTGTTAGGAGGACATCTCACAGTATAATTTCACCTGACCAGTAGTTTTGTTACTTCTAGCATGTACCAGTCCCAAACTCTGCTCAAACCAGTGTTTCCAAGGAAGGATCCATTGTTTCCTTTTTCAGTTTCTATGCTGTTCAGAGTGGATCTTGGAATCAGAGCCTCATCAAAAAGTAGTACCATCTACCTCTGAAAGCTAGTTAGGTACAGACTGACAGACAATGAATACTTTGGTTTCGTTAGTTTTATTAGGTCAACAGCTTCCTCAGTCTAACACTTGAGTTGCAGGTCAGAATCAGCCTGCCTGGAACTCCTTGTTAGAAGGTCAGTTTAGAGTGACCTTTCACCTACCTGGGCTACTCACTAGTCACAGAACCCTCTGGTCAAACCAGTATTCTCCCTGAAGGAAGCGGTGTGTTTTGTCTCTATATTTCATTCATCAAGAGTGTTCTCTGTGTGTGAGAGCCCTGAATGATGTTCCTCTGTGCCTAAAGCTGTATTTTCTGCCTGAGAAAGCCTGTTAGTAATAGACTGAAAGTTTGTTGAAAACCACTTTGATTGCTTTTCTTTTATTCAGTTCCACAACTTCCTTAGGCTAACCCTTGAGTGTTCCAAAAGGAAAGGGCTGATTGGCTTGGAAATAATCATCCAAGGAGGTCATCTCTGACTGTATATTTCCTCTAACCAGGTTAGTTCTTAGTATATATAATACTAGCTACTTACAGGACTTTGTGCTCGAACCTATATTCACAACGAAGGAACCAGTGTGCTCTGTTTGTGTCTTTACATTCATCAGAAACATTTTATGTGTGAATGCTGTAAAACTCATTGGTTGCTTTTATTGTATTCAGTTCAACAAATTCTTTCATTTATTCTTTGAGTTTTCTGGAAGAAACACGCCACTTGGAACTCCTTGGTAAGAGAAACGTCCCAGAGTACACTTTCACCTAACCAGATTACTTAAAGATATAGCATCAACTATTCCCAGAATTCTGCTCAAACCAGTGTTCCCAAGGAGAGATCTATCAGGTGCTGTTTAAGTTTCTGCACTGTTCAGAGTCATGCTGTGAGTGAATCTTGTAATCCGAGCCTCATCGCTAAAGTTGTACCATCTACCTCTGAAAACTAGTTAGTTGCAGACTGACAGGCAAAAAAAAAAAAAAAAAACAAAAACAAACTTTGGTTTCTTTAGATTTATTCAGTTCACTGGTTTTCTTAGTCTGACACTTGAGTTTTTTCTAAGAAACAGCCTCCTTTTAACTCCTTGTTAGGAGTTCATCTCAGATTCCACTGCCACCTATCCAGGGTAACAGGCATAGTACTAAGTAGTCCTAGAATTCTGCTCAAACCAGTGTTCACAAAGAAGGATCCAATGTGTCCTGTTCAACTCTATGCAACTTTCAGAAATATGCTGTGTGTGACTCTCTGAATTCGAGCACATCACTAAAGCTATACATTCTGCCATGGAAAGCTAGGTGGGTATAGAATGCAAGTGAGATGGAAAGAACTTTGGTTTCTTTTTCTTTTTCTTTATTCAACTCAGCAACTACCTTAGTCTAACCTGTGAGTGATTTGTAAGACATGTGTAAGAAAATAAAGTCTGTCACTGTTTACATAGTTTCCCCAAATATTTGTCATGGTTAAGTAGTTGAGTTTTTAATGAATCAGGCGGGCTTCTCTGGTATCTCAGAGGGTAAAGCGTCTGCCTGCAATGTGGGAGATCTGGGTTCGATCCCTGGGTCAGAAAGATCCCCTGGAGAAAGAGATGGCAACCCACTCCAGTATTCCTACCTGGAAAATTCTATAGACAGAGGACTGGTAGGCTAAAGTCCGTCAGATCCCAAAGAGTCACACATAACTAAGCACTTCACTACTTATGAATCAGGCTGCTTGTCACTTCTTGCTGTGAGGTCATCTGAGAGTATGCTTGACCTAATCAGGGTTAAAAATAGACTTGATCATCCACATTCACAAAGCACTCTCCACTGATATATTTGCTCAGCAAACAGTACAGTGTTGTACACTAGAAGTGCCTTCACGCAGCTCTAAATATGCAGGGAAATGTGTTATCTTGAGGGTGGAAATAAAGGCATTATGGCTAAATCAGTAAACTCCTCCTGTGAAAGCTGGATAGTTGCAGCTTCAAACCAGCCACAAAAACACACTGGGTGATATTTCTGTTTGTTATGACAACAGCTTTGGTCCATTATTTTAGTTTTCTGAAATGAACATATTGCTGGCCACTTCTTACTGGGAAGTCATCACCCAGTTCAGTTTCACTGAATTAGGCTAGCAACAGGTATGGAAGTCAACACTCACAGAACACTCACAGAACACTCCCTGCTGGACTCTCAGAACACTCCCCACTGAATGCTTTACTCATGGAATGGTGTCATCTGTCCTAGGGCTCTAATTTTCTAACTACAGGGATATTTGTTTCTGTTCACATGGGATTTGCAGCCTAATGGCAGAGGCAGCATGTCTTTGTGTGACTGCAGGACGGTTGCCATCTTAAGCCTAAAATAAATGCACACGGATTCATTCTCCTCTTATTATGGCCACAACATTGATGAAGTATATGGATCTTATCAAAGCCCAGGCACTGACGTATTAATGCTACAAGTCATCTGACAGTGTAATTTCACCCACTCAGGGTAACAACAGGTAGGGCAGAAGAACTCACAAAATACTCCTCTTTCAGTGCTTTCTAAGGGAATGAATGGTCCAGTATGATCTAGGAGTGTCTTTGCATATTACCACACCTCTGGGAAAACATTTTTATGAATCTAGAACTTGGTGCCTGAAAAGAAAGCAGCATTTTCACCAAACGAAGTATCTGGAATACTTGCAGTCTCCAACCTGATGGAAAAAACACACTGGTGCATTTTTCCCTTCTTTATGACAGCCAGTTTCATCAAGTATTTCTGTTTTCTGGGAGGAACACGCAGCTTTCTCTTTCTTCCTGGGAGGTCTTCTGACAATAGAGTTTTACCCTCATCAGGGTAAAAACAAATACAGGAGTCAACATTCACAGATAAATACTTTGTGTCCTAGAAATGAATTTACACAGCTTGGAAGCTGAGAGAGACGTGTTTTTGTGCACCTAGAATTGGAGTAAGATGTCAAACAAAAAGCAATCATTTGTCCTGTGAAACTTGGATAACTGCAGCATTCAACCTGCCAGCAAAACACAGGCTCATTCTACTCTTCAACCCTAGAAAAGCTTTGGTGAAGTAGTTGAGGGTTCAAGGAATCAGGCAGGCTTCCTGGTGGCTCAGAGGGTAAAACATTTGTCTGTAATGTGGGCGGGAGACCCGAGTTCGATCCTGGGTCTAGAAGATCCCCTGGAGAAGTAAATAGCAATCCAATCCAATAATCTTGCCTGCAAAATTTTATGGCTGGTGGAGTCTGGCAGGCTACAATCAATAGAATCTCAGAGAGTTGTACACAAATGAGCAACTTCACTTCTCTTGAATCAGTCTGCTTGCTGGTTCTTGCTGCAAAGTCACCTGACTACCTTTCACCTAATCAGGGTAAAAACAGGCTTGGCAATACACATTCACAGAGCACTCTCCACTGAAATCTTTGCTCCTCAAATGGTACAGTGTCGCTCCACTACAAGAGCCTTTACACAGCTCTAAATGTGCAGGGAAATGGGTTACCTTGAAGCTGAAATTCCAGGAAATATGGCTAAATGAGTATATTACTCCTGTGAAAGCAGGATACTTGCAGCCTCAAACCAGCCACAAAAACACACTGAGTCATTTTTATGTGCATTGTGACAACAGCTTTGGTCCTTTATTTGAATTTTCTGAAAGAAACATACTGCTGGACACTTCTTACTGGAAAGTCATCTCCCAGTCCAGTTTCACTGAATTAGGTTTACAACAGGTATGAGAGTCAACAATCACAGAACACTCTCTGATGGACTCTCAGAACACTCCCCTCTGAACGCTTTACTCCATGGAATGGTGTCATCTGCCCTTGGGCTTTCTTAGACAGCTTTCTAACTACAGGGACATTTGTTTCTGATCACATGGGATTTGCAGCCTAATTGCAGAGGCAGCATGTCTTTGTGTGACTGCAGGATAGTTGCCATCTTAAGCCTGAAAGAAATGCACATGGATTCATTCTCCTCTTCCTTATGGCCACAGTATTGCTGAAGTATATGTGTCTTCTCAAAGCCCAGACAATGACTTATTAATGCTACAAAGTCATCTGACAGTGTAATTTCACCCACTCAGGGTAACAACAGATAGGGCAGAAGCACTCACAGAAACTCTTCCCTGAACACTTTTCTAAGGGAATGAAAGGTCTGGTGTGATCTTGGAGTGCCTTTGCACATTTCTACAACTGTGCGGAAACATTTTTCTGAACCTAGAACTCGGTGCCTGAAGAGAAAGCAACGTTTTTGCCAAGTGAATCTGGAATACTCGCAGTCTCCAACCTGATGGAAAAACACATTGGTACATTTTTCCTTTCTCTATGACAGCGTTTCATCAAGTATTTATGTCTTCTGAGGGAAACACACAGCTTGCTTTTTCTTGTTGGGAGTCCCTCTGACAGTACAGTTTTACCCTCATCAGGGTGAAAACAGATACAGAAGTCAACATTCACGGATAACTACATTGTGTCTTAGGAATAATTTACTCAGCTTGGAAACTGAGGGAGACGTGTTTTTGTGCACCTGGAATTGGAGTATGATGTCAAAAAGCAGTCATTTGTCTTGCATATAACCTGGATAGCTTCAGCATCTGACCTGCCAGAGAAACACATAGGCATATTCTACTCTTCAACCCTAGAATAGCTTTGGTGAAGTAGTTGAAGGTTCAAGGATTCAGGCGGACTTCCCTGGCTAACCGTCTGCCTGAAACGTGAGCGGGAGACATGGGCTTGATCTCCGGGTTGGGAAGATCTCCTGGAGAAGGAAATGGCAACCCACTCCAGTACTCTTGCCTAGAAAGCAGTCATTTCCACTCTGAAACCTGTATAGTTGCAGCACCCAACCTACCAGAAAAATACACAGGCTCATTCTACTCTTCAATCCTAGAAGAGCTTTCTTTAAGTAGTTGAGTTTTCAGTGAATCAGGCCGGCTTCCCTGGTGGCTCAGAGGGTAAAGCATCCAACTGCAGTGTGGGAGACCGGGCTTGATCCCTGCGTCAGGAAAATCCCCTGAAAAAGGAAATGGCAACTCTCTCCAGTACTCATACCTGCAAGCTATAGTCCATGGGATGGCAAAGAGTCTCACATGACTGGGCAGCTTCACATGTCATGAATCAGGCTGCTTGCTACTTCTTGCTGGAGGTCATCTCACAGTACATTTCAGTTTCACCTAATCAAAATAAAATAGGCTTGGACATCCACATTCACAGAGCACCCTTCAATGATATCTTTGCTCAGCACATGGTACAGTATCTTTACACTAGGAGTGTCTACACAGCTCTAAATATGCAGGAAATTGTGTTATCTTCAAGCTGGAAATCCAGCTGATATGGCAAAATCAGTATATTTCTCCTGTGAAAGCAGGATAGTTGTAGCCTCCAACCAGCCAGGAAGACTCAAAACTCACTGGGGGCATGTCTCTGTTTGTTATGACAACAGCTTTGGTCAATTATTTGAGTTTGCTGAGAGGATCATGCTGCTTACCACTTCTTACTGGGAAATCATCTCCCAGGCCATTTCATCAAATTAGGATGACAACAGGTATAGCAGTCAACATTCAGAAAATCCTCCCCACTGAAGTCTCAGAACACTCCCCACTGAACTCTTTACTCTTGGAATGATGCAATCTGTCCTTGGTCTCCTTGCACAGCTCTTTAACTACAGGGACATTTGTTCTTGTTAACATGGGATTTGGAGACTCATGCCAGAAGCAGCATTTCTTCGTGTGGTTTCACGGTGGTTGCAGCCTTCAGCCTGAAAGAAACGCACATGAGTTCATTTTTCTCTTCCTTACAACCACAACTCTGCTTAAGTATCTGCGTTTGCTGAAAGCACAGGTGCTTGCTTATTCATACTACAAAGTCATCTTACAGTGCCATTTCATCTACTCAGTGTAACAAGAGGTATGGCAGAAGCTCTCACGGAAGATTATTCTGTGAACTCTTCTCTAAGGGAATGGTGCAGTGTGTTCGAGGAGTGTCTTTCCTCAGCTCTGAACCTGTGGGCAAACATTTTCCTGAACCTAAAACTCGGGGCCTGAAGAGAAAGCAACCTTTTCGTCTAACAAAACTTGAATACTTGCAGTCTCAAACTTGTCAAAACACCACACTGGGGCATTTTTCCATTCTTTATGACAGCAGGTTTCATCAGGTATTTGTGTTTCCTGGGAGAATCATGGTGCTTGCTGTTTCTTACAGGGAAGTCCTCTGACAGTACTGTTTTAGCTGATAAGGGTAAAACAGATAAAGAAGTCCATATATATGGATAGTACGCTGTGCCCCAGGAATGAGCTTCCTCAGCTGTGAAACTGGAGGGGGACGTGTGTTTCAGGACCTGGAATTGGCGTATGGCATCAAAAAGCAGTCACTTCCACTGTGAAATCTATATAACTGCAGCATGCCACCTGCTGGAAAAATACACAGTCTCATTCTATCCTTCAATCCTAGAACAGCTTGGTTAAATAGCTGAATTTTCTGTGAATCAGGTGGGCTTCCCTGGTGGCTCAAAGGGTAAAGTGTCTGACCGCAATGCGGGAGACCAGGGTTCAATCCCTGGGTCAGGAAGATAAGCTGGAGAAGGAAATGGCAGCCCACAGCATACTCTTGCCTGGAAGCTGCATTACATGTGATGGCTAAGAGTTGTACACGACTGGGCAGCTTCACAGCTCATGAAACAGGCTGCTTGCCACTTCTTTCTGTGATGTTATCTGACAGTATGTTTCACCTAATCAGATGTTATCTTTGCTCAGCACAGGGTACAGTGTCTGTAAACTAGGAGTGTCTTTACACAGCTCTAAATGTGCATGGAAAGGTGTTATATTGAAGCTGGAAATCCAGGTCATAAGGCAAAATTAATATATTCTTCCTGTTAAAGCAGGCTAGTTGCAGCCTCCAACAAGCCAGAAAATCACACTGGAGCATGTCTCTATTTATGATGACAAGAGCTTTGGTCAGTTAATTGAGTTTGCTGAGAGGAACATGATGTTAGCCACTTCTCACTGGGAAGTCATCACCCACACCACTTTCTCCGAATTAGGCTAACAACAGATATGGCCGTCAACACTCACTGAACCCTCCCCATTGAATTCTCAGAACACTCGTCACTGAACTCTTTACTCTTGGAATGGTGCAATTTGCCCTCGGCTCTCTACAAAACTCTCTAACTAAAAGGACATTGATTCTTGTTAACATGGGATTTGGAGTCTCATGACAGAAGCAGCATTTCTTCATGTGACTGAAGGGTGGTTGCAGTCTTAAGCCTGAAAAAAAACACACATGGGTTCATTTTTCTCTTCTTTACAACCGCAGCTCTGCTTAAGTATCTGCATTTGCTGAAATCACAGGTGCTTGCTTATTTATACTACAAAGTTATCTGACAATGTCATTTTGCCCAGTTAGGATAACGAGATATATGGCAGAAACACTCACAGAACACTCTGCCCTGAACTCTTTTCTAAGGGAATGGTACAGTGTGTTCTAGTAGTGTCTTGGCACAACCCTGACCCTGTTGAGAAACGTTTTTCTGAACACAGAACTCGGGATCTGAAGAGAAAGTAGCATTTTCACCTAATGTAACCAGAATCCTTGAAGACTTAAAGATGCCTGAAATCCTTGCAGATGCCTGAAAAACACTCTCTTTTTATGCCTTTCACTCATTGAAAGAACATAGTTTTCCCAGCATTCTGTTTCCTGAGAGTAACACACTGTTTGAAAATGTTTGGTAATAATTTTCCCTGACTATGTCACCATAGGGAAGAGCCCCATACTCACAAAGAAAAACAAACAAACATCCAAACATCTGTTCCATCTAGTTTTCTATTTAAGAGAGATCCAATGATCCTAGTTCTACCTGAAAAATTCTTGGATATTGCAAGGACTCACACTGTGAACCTGGATACTGAGTGTGAACCTGGAGTTCTCACATCTTAGAATCTAGACAGTTGCTGACAGATAGATGCCTGAAGAGCACTCTCTTTTCTTGCCTTTCACTCATCAAAGGAATGTACATTTCCCGGCCTTCTGTTTGCTGAGAGTAATCCACTACTTGCAAATCGCTGCTTGGAGATCAACTTTAAATAACTATTTCCCCTCGCAGGTGACACAGAAGGGAAGGATCATATAATTACATGGAAAAATAAACACACACACACACAAAAGACACCCAAGTTTCATCAATTTTTCTCTGTAGAAAGTGAAAGGTTGTTGTTGAATCACGATGCCGGGATTCTTGGACCCCAGAGGAGAAGAATTCAATCCAGGGCCAGAGACGAGGCATGATCGCTCAGAGCTTTTGTGTAATAAAGTTTTATTAAAGTATAAAGGAGATAGAGAAAGCTTCTGACATAGGCATCAGAAGGGGGCAGAAAGAGTGCCCCCCTGCTAGTCTTCAGCTGGATGTTATATAGTCACTAGCAGTCTGTTAATGAAAGAAAGGAATGTCTTAAAACTCAGAATGGCACCAGGCCCCTCACCCATAAGATGCATTTTGTGATAATCTTGGCACCAGATGGTTCATCTTGGGCCATAAAATGATTAACTTGAATCTTGAAGAAGGGCAGATCATCATACAAATAGTTTCATTTACATAGATTAGAGGAACAATATCTGAGTATAACATACTGGTTTGTCAAGCACATTTTGAGCCAAAAGGTGGAACCGACTTGAAGACAGAGTTTGGAGTAAATGTATAATACATTAGCATAGCTTAAGATAAACATTTCCGTAAGGAAAAGGCATTGGTTAACTTCAGGTGAAACCAGGTTTCACTATGGCAACACAGAATTTTAAGAGAAACCTCCTTTTAAATTTGTATAGAGAAGGAAAAAATATCACTAGTTTGTTTCTTCCTGCCACTTAAGAGAGATAAAAATGTCTGACACTTGCAGGCTATTTCCTCCGTTTGGAGACCCCTGGCCTTCCTACTTGTTACCCTCTCAGAAGGATCCAGTGATCCTAGGCCTGTCTGGAAAATTATTGGATACTTCAGGGACACATACTGAATGTGAACCTGGATACTAGACCTTGTTGGCAAAATTAGCATTTTCTCTCTTTTGGTCATAGTAGGCTCCAACTTAGCACCTGCTTGAAAATCAGTCCAATTGCTGTTTTCTCACTTATGGCAGCAATCAGTTCAGTTCAGTTGCTCAGTCGTGTCCGATTCTTTGTGACCCCATGAATCACAGCATGCCAGGCCTCCCTGTCTATCACCAACTCCCAGAGTTAGCTCAGACTCACGTCCATCGAGTCAGTAATGCCATCCAGCCATCTCATCCTCTGTCGTCCCCTTCTCCTCCTGCCCCCAACCCCTCCCAGCATCAGAGGTTTTTCCAATGAGTCAACTCTTCGCATGAGGTGGCCAAAGTACTGAAGTTTCAGCTTTAGCATCACTCCTTCCAAAGAAATCCCAGGGCTGATCTCCTTCAGAATGGACTGGTTGGATCTCCTTGCAGTCCAAGGGACTCTCAAGAGTCTTCTCCAACACCACAGTTCAAAAGCATCAATTCTTCTGCGCTCAGCCTTCTTCACAGTCCAACGCTCACATCCATACATGACCACAGGAAAAACCACAGCCTTGACTAGACGGACCTTAGTTGGCAAAGTAATGTCTCTGCATTTGAATATACTATCTAGATTGGTCATAAATTTTCTTCCAAGGAGTAAGCGTCTTTTAATTTCATGGCTGCAATCACCATCTGCAGTGATTTTGGAGCCCCCCAAAATAAAGTCTGACACTGTTTCCACTGTTTCCCCATCTATTTCCCATGAAGTGATAGGACCGGATGCTATGATTTTCGTTTTCTGAATGTTGAGCTTTAAGCCAACTTTTTCACTCTCCTCTTTCACTTTCATCAAGAGGCTTTTTAGTTGCTCTTCACTTTCTGCCATCAGAGTGGTGTCATCTGCATATCTGAGGTTATTGATATTTCTCCCGGCAATCTTGATTCCAGCTTGTGTTTCTTCCAGTCCAGCGTTTCTCATGATGTAGTCTTCATATCAGTTAAATAAGCAGGGTGACAATATAAAACCTTGATGTACTTCCTTTCCTATTTGAAATCAGTCTGTTGTTCCATGTCCAGTTCTAACTGTTGCTTCCTGACCTGCATACAGATTTCTCAAGAGGCAGGTCAGGTGGTCTGGTATTCCCATAGCTTTGATCAAAACACTGGGCTTTCTAAAGCAAGCAGGCAGCTTGAAATTCCTTGTGGCAAGCTCATTTCCATTGGACTGTCAACTAAACTAGGTAAAAACAGTATGACACTCATCTCTGTTGGACACACTCCTGCAGCCTGTTTTCTCATGGGCAGTCCCATTATGATGTAGTACTGTGTTTCCAAGGCTCAGAAAGTGAAGAGAAATATCCTGGCTGTGACTCTGGAAATTAGGGCCTCTGTGGAAATGTAGTGCTCTCACATCTTAGAATCTAGACAGTTGCTGAAAGATAGACGCCTGAAAAACACTCTATTTATCGCCATTCATTCAAGGAAGGAACATACGTTTCCCAGCATTCTCTTTCCTGAGAGTAACCAATTACTTGGAAATTTTCATCCAAAGTGAGGAAGAGAGTCAGGCACTAGTGAGGATGAGAATCAGGCAAAAGTGAGGACAAGAGTCAAGCCCTAGTGAGGACCACAGGCAACATGTAGTGAATACCAGAATCAGTGCCCAGTGAGGATGAGGCTCGGGGCACACTGAGGTCCAGAGTCAGCCTCTAGTGAGGACGAGTGTCAGGATGCAGAGTGTTTTGCTGCATTGTGCAGGTCTCTGCTTCTAACAGGACCCTGTGTTAGTTCCTCACTGGGACCTGTGTCTGGTCCACACTATACCTCACTCTGATCCTCAATAGGGCCTGACTCTGGTCCTCACTGCATGTTTACACTGTTCATTACTGGATGTGTTCTTAACTATGATCTGACTCTCGTCCACAATATGGATAACTCTTATCCTCACTAGGGCTTGACCTTCATGCTCACTTAGGCCATAGTGAGGATGAGACTCAGAGCCTAGTAAGGACCAGAATCAGGACATAGTGGGGACCATATTCAGGCTAGGTGATGTCCAGCATCAGTGCCCATGGAGGACCAGTGTCAGATCCCAGTGAGGCAAAGAGTCAGACTGTAGTGAGCCAAAGAGTCAGGGCACAGGGAGGACCAAGCCCAGTGAAACAGGATCAAGCCAAGTGAAACAAATGTTAGTTGGATGTGAGGCAAAGTGTCAGGCTATAGAGAGGACCAGAGTCAGGACTGACAGAGGACCAGATTCGGGATGTAGAAAGGACCAAAGTCAAGCCATAGAGTCGACCAGGAGCAGAACCCAGTGAGAAGAGAATCAGTGCCTAGTGAGAACCAGACTCAGGGCATACCGAGGTAAGATTCATGTCCTAGTGAGCACGAGTCAGGCCCTATTGAGAAAGAGTGTCATGTCATAGTGAAGACAAGAGTCAGACTAATGAGGACCAAAATCAGAGCCCAGTGAGGAGCAGTGTCAGTCTCCAGTGAGAACGAGATTCATGACTCAGTGAGGCAAAGAGTCAGGAGGTAGTGATGCAAAGTATCAGGCCATAGAGTACAGATTCAAGTCGTGGTGAGGGTGAGTCAGGTGAAAGTGAGGATGGGAGTCAGGCCCTATTAGACGCAAGGTTCAAGCCCTAGTGATGATGGGGATCATGCTGTAGGGAGGACAGAATCATTCAGTGTGAGGACCAGAATCAGGGCCTAATGAGGACCAGAGTCAAAGTGAGGCAATGTGGCAGGCCTTAGAGGTAACCAAGTCAGGCCATAGAGAAGACTAGAGTGAGGTACCACTTAGTACCAGGGTCAGGCCATAGTAAGAACAAGATTCAGAGCTGAGTGAGCAGCAGTGTCAGTGAGGACAAGATTTATGACAGAGTGAGGCAGAGAGTCAGGTTGTAGTGATGCAAAGCCACAACCATAGAGGACAAAGTCAGGCCATGGCAAGGACGAGAGTCAAGCCATGGTAAAAAATGAAAGTCAGGCCAAACTGATGACAGGAGTCAAGCCCTAGTGAGGATCAGAGTCAAGAGGTAGTGAGGGTCAAAATCATGGCCCAGTGAGGATGAGACTCAGGGCATATTGAGGTCCAGGGTCAGATGTAGTCAGGACAAGTGGCAAGATGTGGGTAAGACAACAGTCAGGCCCTAATAGGATGAGACTCAGACTGTAATGAGGGCCTGAATCAGGACATAGTGAGGGCCATATTAAGGCTGTAGTGATGTCCAGAATTAGGGCCCACTGAGGACTAGTGTTAATTCCCAGTGAGCCAAAGAGTCAGGGTGCTGTGAAGACCAAAGTCAGACCCACTAAAACAAAATTCCAGGCAATGGTCAGGCAAAGAGTTGCGTTGTCAGACCAGAGTCAGACTATATAGAGGACCAGATTCAAGATGTAGAAAGGAACAGATTCAAGCCATAGACTGGACCAGGATCGGATCCAGTGAGGAACAGACTCAGTGCCTAGAGAGGAAAAGAGTTAGGGTGTAGAGGATGAGAATCAGGTCCTTGTGAGCATGACAATCAGGCCCTATTGAAACAGGAGTCTTGATGTGGTCAGGACCAGAGTTAGGCTGTAGTAAGGACCCAAATCAGAGCCCAGTGAGGAATCTCAGTCTCCAGGGAGGACAAGTTTCACGGCCCAGTGAAGCAATGAGTCAGGAAGTAGTGATGCAAAGTGTCAGGCCATAAAGGACAGAGTCAGGCCCTGTTGAGAACGACAGTCAGGACAAAGTGAGGAAAAGTGTCAGGCCATAGTGAGGACCATAATCAAGGCTCAGTTAGGACCAGACTCACGGTGCAGTGAAAATCTGTGTCAGAGACTAATGAGGACCAGATTCAGGAGGTAGAGAGGATGAGAGTCAGAACAAAATGAAGACAAAAGTCAGGCCCTAGTGAGGACTAAGGTCAGGCAATAGGACCAGAGCCAGGCTGTTGTGAAGATCAGTGTCAGAGCCTAGTGAGAGAAAGAATCAGGGCACAGTGAGGAAAAGGGTCAGGTCCCAGTGAGGCAAAGTGTCAAGCTATAGACAGGACTAGATTGAGACCATAATGAGGACAAGAGTCAGGCCACCGTGTGGACCAAAGTCAGGTAGTAGTGAAGAACAGAGTGAGGCTGTATAGAGGAGAAATGTGGGGACTTAGTGAAGATCATAGTGGTGCCAGAGAGAACCCGACTGAGGCCAGATTGAAGACTAGGGTGAGGCCATAGTGAGGACGAAATCAGTCCCTAATGAGGAGGAGAGTTAGGCTAGTAGATATGATTATGGCACTAGTGATGATGAAAATGTTGCTGTATATGAGGAAGGGTCAGTCTGTAATGAGGACCAGAATCAAGGCCTAATGAGGACAAGAGTGAGACCCAGTGAGGCAATGCATCAGGTCTCAGACAGGTACACAGTCAGGTCAAAGAGAGTACCATAGTCAGGCCCCAGTGAGGACCAGAGTCAGGCCGTAGTGAGGATGATAGTCAGGGCCCAGGGAAGAACAATATCAATCTCCAGTGAGGACAAGATTCATAAACCAGTGAGTCAGAGACAGATCATAGTGATGCAAAGTGTCAGGTCATAGAGAACAGAATCAGGCCATGATGAGGATAACAGTCAGGCCACAGTGAGGACAAGAGTTCAGCCCAAATGAGGATGATAGTCAGGCCATAGTGAGGACCAGAGTGAGACCATAGAGCAGATCAGAGAGATGACTTATTGAGGACCAGAGTGAGGCCAGAGTGAGGACTAGAGTGAAGATGTACTGAAGACATGTCTGAGGTCATAATGAAGAGAAAAGCTAGGCACTTGTAGACACAAATTTCAGGCCCTAGTGAAGATGAAGATCATGCTTTAGTGAGGACAGAGTCAGTCTGTAGTGAGAACGAGATCAGGGCCTAGAGAGGACCAGAATCAGGACCTGTGAGGCAATGTATCAGGCCATTAGAGGACCAGAGTCAGGCTGTAGAAAGGGTCAGAGTCAGGTCAAAGTGAGGAGCAGAGTCAAGCCATAGTGAGGACCACAGTCTTGGTCCAGTGAAGTATAGACTAGGGCACAGTGAGGGCCAGAGTCAGGATGTAGTGAAAATGATAGTCAGGTCCTGGAGAGGATGAGAGGATCAAAGTCAGGTCAAAGTGATGACCTGAATCAGGGCCACTAAAGACCATGCTCATGGCCTATTGATGGCCAGAGTTAGGCACCAATAAGACAAGAATCAGTGTGTAGTGAAGAAAAGTATCAGGCAGTAGATAGGAAAGAGTTAAGCCATCAGAGTCAGTCCATAGTGAGGACATAACAGGCTGTAGAGAGGACTATAGTCAGGGCCCAGTGAAGACCAGACTCAGGGTCCAGTGAGAACCTGATTCAGGACCCAGTGAGGACCAGAGTCAGGCCCAGTGAGACAAAGTATCAGGTCATAGTGAGGACAAGAGTCAGAGCATAGAGAAGACTAGAGGCAGGCCATGTTAGTGATGAGAGTCATGCCACAGTTAGGAACAGAGTGAGGTCACAGTGAGGACCAGAGTTAGGGTGTAGTGAGTAGGAGAATCAGGTCCTAGTTAGCACGAGAGTCAGGACCTAGTGAACAAGAGATTATTACCAGAGTCAGGATGAGAGACAGGTCATAGTGAAGACCAGATTCAGGGCCAAGTAGGAACAAGGTCAGGCCTCAGTGAGGACAAGTCAGGCTGTGGTGAGGCAAAATATCAGCCATAGTGAGGCAAAGAGTCAGACCATATAAGAAAATGTCAGGTCATTGTGAGGATGCAAGTCAGGCCCTGGTGGGTACAAGAGTCAGCATTAGTTAGGAACAGAGTCAGGACCCAGTGAGATCAGAATCACTGTCTGATGAGGACAAGTGTCAGAATGGAGTGGGGACAAGAGTGAGGACTAGTGAGGACAATGGTTAGTCCTTAGTGAGGACCTAGTCATTTCATAATAGGACCAGAGGCAGGCCGAGTGAGGACCAGAGTCAGGCTATCAAGAGGTGGAGAGTAAGGCCCTAAGGAGAATGAGAGTCAGGTCTAGTGAAGAGAGTCAGGTCGTAGTGAGGAACATATTCAGGGCCCATTTAGGACCAGAATCTTGGCCAATGAGGGCCAGAATCAGGTCCCTCTGTGGAAAACAGTCAGTCAGTAGTGAGGGAAAGATTTAGCCTTAGATAGGTCAATAATAACGATGCATTGAGGATGATAATCAGGGCTCTGTGAGGACCAGAGTCAGGCCCAGTGAGGCAAAGGGTCAGGCCATACAGCGAACCAGAGCTAGGTCATAACAAAGACCAGAGTCAAGCTGTAGAGAGGACCAGCATCAGAGTCCAGTGTGGAACAGAATCAGGGCCAAGTGACAGTGAGATTCAGGACAAAATGAGGATGAGTGTCAGGCCCTAGTGAGAAGGAGAGTCATGCCATAGTGAGGACAAGAGTCAGGTCCTAGTTAGGACCAGAATCAGGGACTGGTGAAGAATGGTGTAAGTCTCCAGTGAGGATGGGAGTCAGGTCCTAGAGAGGCAAAGAGTTGGCCATACTGAGACAAAGTGTCACACCATAGTGGACAGTCTGGCTATGGTAAGGATAAGAATCTAGTCATCATATAGACAAGAGTTAGGCTTAGAATGAGGAAGAGAGACAAGCCCTCATGAGTACGATAGTCAGGCCAAAGTGAGGATAATAATCAGGCTCAAGTGAGGACAGAGTTAAGTTATGGTCAGGAAAAAAATCAGGTTGCTGTGAGGACCATAAATGGTCTATAGTGAGGATGAATGTCAGGACATAGAGAGGTTGAGAGTCAAGCCCTAGCAAGAAACAGAGTCAAGCCCTAGAGAGGACCAGAATTAAGCTGTTGTGAGGAATAGGGGGAGTGCCCAGTGAGGACCTGGCTCAGGGCCCAGGGAGGACAAGAGTCAGGTCCCAGTGAGGCTAAGAATCAAACTGTTGTGAGGCAAAGAGTCAGGCAGTCAAGAGGACCAGATTCAGGGTGTAGTGAGAACAAGGGTCAGTCCCTAGTGAGGGCAAGAGTCAGAGTATCATGAGAAACAGTATCAGGCCATATGGAGAATCAGATTCAGGTACTAGTGAGGAAAAGAGTGAGGATGCAGTGAAAACCAGAATCATGTAGTCATGAAGAACAGGTTCATGCCATAGTGAGGAACTTGTTCATGCCATAGTGAAGAACTGATTTAGGCCATGCGGAGAAAAGAGTAAAGCTGTAGAGAGGAAGGACCAGGTTCAGGCTATATTGAGGACCAGAGGCAGGCTCTACAAAGGAAAAGTCTAAGGGCCCATTGAGGACCCAAGTCAGGGCCCATTGAGGAAAGCATTAGTAAGTACTGTGTCAAAGATTCAGGTTGTAGAGAGGAACAGTCAGGCCATAGCGAGGACCAGAGTTTGACCATAGGTAGGACCTATTCAGGCTGTAGACAGGACCAGATTCAGTTGTAGACAGACCTAGAATCAGGCCATAGAGTGGACCAGATGCAAGCTGTAGAGTGGACCAGTATCAAAGACCCCTGAGGAACAAACTCTGGGCCAAATGAGGACCAGATTCAGGACATACTAAGGACAAGAGTCAGGCTCTAGTAGTTAAGAGAGTCAGACCCTAGTGAGGACTAGATTCATGCTGTACTAAGACCAGAATCAGACTGTAGTGAGGACCAGAATCAGGGCCCAATGAGGACCGAACTCTTTCCATAGAGGAAAAGAGTCAGGCCCCATTGAGGCAAAGTGTCAGGCCATCATGAGACAAAGTGTCAAGATATATTGGACATAGTCAGGCCATAGTGAGGACAAGAGTCAGGCTGAAGTGAGGATGAGAAACAGGCGAAAGAGAGGATGAGAATCAGGTCCTGGTGAAGACCAGAGTTAAGCCCTTGCGAGTACCAGACTCAGGGCCCAGTGAGAACCAGACTCAGCAGGCAGTGTGGACCATAGTAGGCCTCTAGTGAGATCCAGAATCAGTGCTTAGTGAGGAATTTTTAAGGGTTTGTGATGAAAGGGTCAGGATCCATTGAGACAAATTGTCAGGCCCCAGTGAAGAAAAAACTCAGGCCATAGTAAGCAAAGCAACAGTCAATTTGGAGGCAAAGAAACAGGCCATAGAGAGGACCAGAGTCTGGCTCTAGTGAGATGATTATAGGCTTTTGTGAGGACCAGAGTAGGGCCATAGTGAAGACCAGACTCAGGTCCCAGTGAGGACCCAACTCAGGGCCCAGTGAGGACCAGAGTCAGGTCCAGTGAGGCAAAGCATTAGTTCACAGAGAGGACTAGAGTCAGGATATAAAGATGATCAGGGTCAAGCCATACTGAGGACCATAATGAAGACCTGAGACAGTCTGTATAGAGGACAAGAGTAAAGCCATAGAGATGATCAAGGCAGGGCTTGGTGAAGACCAGACTCAATGCCAAGCGAGGATAGATGTCAGTCCATAACGAGGACCAAAGTCATAATGAAAAACAATATCAGAGCATAGTGAGTTCCAAGGTCATATAATAGAGAGAAAAAGAGTGAGAATGTAGTGAGGACTAGAGTGAGGCCATAGTGAGGATCAGGGTCTGGTGGAAGTGAGGGACATGGTCAGGCCATAGTGAGAGCCAGAGTCAGGTCATAGAGAGGCTAGAGTAAAACCATAGAGAGGACAGAGTCAGGACATAGAGAGGACCCTGAGGACATAGTATTAGGGCCCAGTGAAGACCAGAGTCAGGGTGGAGAGAAGATGAGAGTCATCATAGGGAGCACAAGAGTCAGATTCTAGTGAGGCTGAGAGTCAGGCTGAAGTCAGGACCAAATCAGGGCCAGTGAGGAAAAGTGTCAGTCTCCAGTGAGGAGAAGATTCATGCACCAGTGAAACAAAGACTCAGGCCACAGTGAGGCAAAGTATCAGTCCACAGAGGACAGAGTCAGGCATTGGTGAGCACAAGAGTTAGGCTGTGGTGAGGACAAGAGTCAGGCCAAGTGAGGTGGAAATTCAGGCCCTAGTGAGAAAAACAGTCAAGCCACAGTGAGCACAATATTGAGAGTCCAGTGAAGACCAGACTCAGGGTGCAATTCGATCCAGAGCCAGCATCTAATGAGGACAATTGGAGGACATAGAGAGGATGAGATTTAGCTGCTAATGTGGACAAGAATCAGGCCCTAGTGAGGGCATGATTCAAGCACTTGCGAGGACTACAGTCAAGCCATAGTGAGCACTCACATCAGAGCTGAGTGAGGAACAGACTCAGGACACTTTGAGGAATAGAGTCAGGTCACAGTGAGGCAAAAAATGAGGCCGTTGTGAGGCAAAGTGTCAGTTTGTAGAGAGGACCAGAGTTATGCCATATTGAGTATGAAAGTCAGGTTGTAGTGAGGACCTGAGTCACGATGTATAGAGGACAAGAGTCAGGGCTCACTGAGGACAAGACAGAACCCAAGTTATGGCCTAGTGAGGCAAATTATCAAGCCAGAGTGAGGCAAAGAGTGAGATGGTAAAAAGGACCTGAGTCAGGCCATAGAAAGGAGCAGAATCAGGCCATAATAAGGAACAGAGTCTGGACATAGTAAAGAACAGAGTTAGGCCTGTAATGAGACCAGAGTCAGCCAGTAGAAAGGACCAGACTCAGGGCCTAGTGAGTACAGGACACAGGGACCAGTGATGGTCCAATTCAGGGCCCAGTGAGGAAAGCATCAGGATGTACGAGTGAATGAAACAGGCCATAGAGAGGAATAAAATCAGGCCATTGTGAGAATTAGAGTCAGGTCATTGTGAGGCAAAGAGTCAAAACATAGAGAGAACCAGAGACAGGGCCCATTGAGGAATAGTCAGGCCCAGTGTGGCAACGTGTCAGGCCTTAGGGAGGCAAACAATCAAGCAGTTGAAAGGACCAGACTCAGGCCATATAGAGGACCAGATCAGGCCATTGTGAGGACCCCATTCAAGCCCAGTGAGGAACAGACTCAGGGCACAGTGAGGACCACAGTGAGGGCTTACAGAGGATGAAAGATAGGTCTTAGTGAGCACGAGTGAAGGCTCTATTGAGGATGAGAGTCATGACAAAATGAGGACTAGAATTAGTCCATAAGGAGGACCATAATCTGAGACAAGTGAGGAACATTTTCAGCTTCTCAAGGAGAGTTGGCCCCTGTGAAGATCAGAGTCAAAATGTACTGAGAACCAGAACCAGGGCCCAGTGAGGACCAGACTTGGGACACATTGAGGTCCAGAGTCAGAGGCTAGTGAGGACGAGTGTCAGGAGGTAGAGAAGATGAGAGTCATGCCCTAGCGAGAATGAGACTCAGACCCTAGTGAGGACCAGAATCAAGGCATTGTGAGGACCATATTCAGGCCATAGAATGTCCAGTGTCAGGGCCCACTGAGGATCAGTGTCAGGTCCCAGTGAGGCAAAAAGTCAGGCCATAATAAGCCAAAGATTAGGGCTCAGTGAGGGCAAGAGTCAGGCCCAGTGAAGCGAAATATCAAGCCTTAGCAAGGCAAGAAATCAGGCCATAGACAGGACAGGAGTAGGCCATAGTGACAACTAGATTCAGGATGTAGAAAGGACCAGATTCAAGCCATAGAGAGGACCAGGATCAGAGCAAATTGAAGAAGAGAATTAGTGCCTAGTGAGGACCAGAGTTGGCATAGTGAGGATGAGATCCAGGTCCTAGCAAGCATGAAACTCAGGCCCTATTGAGTATGAGAGTCATGCTGTAATGAGGACCAAAATCAGAGTCTAGTGAGGAACAATGTCAGGCTCCACAGAAGACAAGATTCATGGCCCAGTGAGTCAAAGAATCAGGTCATAGGGAGGCAAAATGTCAGGTCATAGAGGAGAGTCAGGCATGGTGAGGATGGGAGTCATGCCAAATTGAGGAAAAGTGTCAGTCCCTAGTGAGGAACAGAGTCAGGGACCAGTCAGGACCAGATTCAGGGCGCAGTGAAAACCTGAGTCATTGTCTAATGAGGATGAGTGTCCGAATGTACAGAGGACCTGTGTCAGAACCTAATGAAGACGGGAGTCAGGCCCTAATTATGACCGAGGACAGGCAATAGTGAGGATCAGAGTCAGGCCATAGTGAAGACTAGCATCAGAGCCCAGTGAGGAACAGACTAGGGTCACAATGAGGATCACAGTCAGGTCCCAGAGAGGCGGTGTCAGTTCATTTTGAGGCAAATAGTCAGAATGTAGAGCTGATTAGATTGAGGCCATACTGAGGACCTGAGCTAGGCCTTCGTTCAGTTCAGTTCATTTCAGTCGCTCAGTCATGTCCGACTCTTTGCTACCCCATGAGTCGCAGCACGCCAGGCCTCCCTGTCCATCACCAACACCCAGAGTTCACTCAGACTCACATCCATTGAGTCAGTGATGCCATCCAGCCATCTCGTCCTCTGCTTTCCCCTTCTCTTCCTGCCTCCAATCACTCCCAGTATCAGAGTCTTTTCCAATGAGTCAGTTCTTCGCATGAGGTGGCCAAAGTACTGGAGTTTCAGCTTTAGCATCATTCCAGTCAAAGAAATGCCAGGGCTGATCTCCTTCAGAATGGACTGGTTGGATCTCCTTGCAGTCAAAGTGATTCTCAAGAGTCTTTTCCAACACCACAGTTCAAAAGCATCAGTTCTTCGGAGCTCAGCTTTCTTCACAGTCCAACTCTCAGATCCATACATGACCACTGGAAAAACCATAACCTTGACTAGATGAACCTTTTTTGGCAAAGTAATGTCTCTGCTTTTCAACATGTTCTCTAGGTTGGTCACAACTTTTCTTCCAAGGAGTAAGCATCTTTTAATTTCATGGCTGCAATCATGATCTGCAGTGATTTTGGAGCCCCCCAAAATTAAGTCTGACACTGTTTCCACTTTTTTCAATCTATTTCCCATGAAGTGATGGGACCAGATGCCATGATCTTCGTTTTCTGAATGTTGAACTTTAGGCCAATTTTTTCAATCTCTTCTTTCACTTTCATCAAGAGGCTCTTTATTTCCTCTAGAGTCTCTTTATTTCATCTTCAGTTTCTGCCATAAAGGAGGTATCATCTGCATATTTGAGATTATTGGTATTTCTCCCAGCAATTTTGACTCCAGCTTGTGCTTCTTCCAGCCCAGCATTTCTCATGATGTACTCTGCATATAAGTTAAATAAGCAGGATGACACTATACAGCCTTGACGTTCTCCTTTTCCTATTTGGAACCAGTCTGTTGTTCCATGTCCAGTTCTAACTGTTGCTTCCTGACCTGCATACTGGTTTCTCAAGAGACAGGTCAGGTGGTCTGGTATTCCCATCTGTTTCAGAATTTTCCACAGTTTGTTGTGACTGTGTGATCCACACTGTCAAAGGCTTTGGCATAGTCAATAAAGCAGAAATAGATGTTTTTATCTAGAACTCTCTTCCTTTTTCCATGATCCAGCGGATGTTGGCAATTTGATCTCTGGTTCCTCTGCCTTCTCTAAAACCAACTTGAACATCTTGAAATTCACAGTTCATGTATATTGCTGAAGCCTGGCTTGGAGAATTTGAGCATTATTTTACTAGCATGTGAGACAAGTGCAATTGTGTGGTAGTATGAGCATTCTTTGGCATTGCCTTTCTTTGGGATTGGAATAAAAACTGACCTTTTCCAGTCCTGTGGCCACTGTTGAGTTTTCCAAATTTGCTGATATATTGAGTGCAGCACCTTCATAGCATCATCTGTCAGGATTTGAAACAGCTCAACTGGAATTTCATCACCTCCACTAGCTTTGTTGGTAGTGATGCTTTCTAAGGCCCACTTGACTTCATATTCCAGGATGTCTGGCTCTAGGTGAGTGATCATACCATCGTGATTATCTTGGTGGTGAAGATCTTTTTTGTACAGTTCTTCTACATATTCTTGCCAACTCTCCTTAATATTCTGCTTCTGTTAGGTCATAGTGAGGAAGAAAATCAGACCCTAGTGATGACCAGAGCCAGACCCTAGTAGACCCAAGCTTCAGGTCTTAATGATGATGAGAATCTTGCTGTAGTGAGGATAGAATCAGTATGTGTTAGGAGCAAAATCACGGCCTAATGAGGACCAGAGACAGACCCAGTGAAACAATGTGTCAGGGCATACATAGGACCATAGTCAGGCTCTAGAGAGAACCAGAGTGAGGCCCCAGTGATGACCAGAGTCAAGCTGTCATAAGGACCACTGTCAGGACCTGGTGAAGAAAATACTAGGGCACAGTTAGGATCAGAGTCACAGCATAGTGAGAACCGGAATCAAGGGCCAGTTAAAAACAGTTTCAGGCTCCAGTAAGCACAAGATTAATGCCCCACTGAGGACAAAAGTTAGGTAATAATGAGACAAAGTGTCCGGACATAGAGGACAGTCAGTGATAGTGATTATACAAACGAGGCCCTAGTGAGGACAAGTGTCAGGACACAGCGAGGAAAAGAATCAGGGCCCATTGAGGACCAGAGTCATGATGTAGTAGGGACAAGAGTCAGGTCCTAGTGAGCATGACAGTCAGGTCCTAGTGATTACGGGAATCATGCCATAGTGAGGACCAGATTCAGGCTGTATTGAGGATCAGAATGAGGCAATATTGTGGACCATACTTCGAGCCCAGTGAAGAATTGATTCAAGGCCCAGTGGGAAGCAGAATCAGGCCCAGTGAGGCAAAGCATCATTTGGTATTAAGACAAAGATTCAGGGTGTAAAGAGCACCAGAGTCAAGCCATAGAAAGGACCAGAGTCAGACCATTGTGAGAACCAGAGTCAGGTTGTCATGATGCAACAGTCAAGCCATAGAGAGGACTAGATTCGGGGCCCATTGAGGAACAGAGTCAGGCCCATTATGGCAAACTGTCAGGCCATAGTGAGGTAAAGAGTCAAGGAGTTGAGAGGATCAGACTCAGGCCATAGTGAGGTTCAGAGTCAGTCCATTATAAGGACAAGGGAAAAGCCTTAAAGAGACCAGATTCAGGGCCTAGTGAGGACCAAACTCAGTGCATAGTGAGGACAAGAGTCAGTGCATAGTGAAGACCTCAGTCAGGTCATAGCAAGAAGTGGTGTCAGGACATACTGAGAAACAATGTCAGGTAATCGAAAGAAAATAATAACAATGTAGTGAGCACAAAAGTGAGGCTATAGTGAAATCACAGTGAGGGCATAATGAAGACCAGAGTCAATACTGATGACCAGAGTGAAACCATAGAATGGACAAGACATGGAATGTAATGAGGATGCTAGTGAGACTGAAGTGAGGATGAGAGTCAGGCCTAAGTGAGCATGAAAGTCCAGCCCCATTGAGGATGAGAGTCATTACATACTGTGGATCAGATTCAGGTCATAGTCAGAACCATAATCATGGCCCAGTGATGAACAGTGCCAGCCTGCAGTGAGGACCAGAGTTAGCCTGTGTTGAGGATTAGAGTCAGGCCATAGCATGGACCAGATTCAGGGCCCAGTGAGGTAAAGCATCAGGTGGTAATGAGGCAAAAAGTCAAGGCTTAGAGCAAACCAGAGCTAGCCAATTTTGAGAACAAGACTCAGGTTGTCATGAGGCTAAATTCAAGCCATTGAGAGGAACAGAGTCAGTGACCCATGAGGAACATTGTCAGCACGAGTGAGGACAAGAGTCATGTCCCAGTGAGGCAATGAGTCTAGCTATAAAGAGGCAAAGTGTCAGGCCATAGAGGACAGTGTCAGCCAAAATGAGGATGAGAGTCAGTACTTAGTGAGGATATGAGTCAAAATATAGTGAGGACCAGATTCAGGGCACAGTGAAAGCCTGGGTCAGCATCTAATGTAGATGAGTGTCAGAATGTTGAGAGGACAAAAGTCAGGACCTAATGAAGATGAGAGTCAGGCCCTAGTGAGCACCAAGGTTAGGTAATAGAGTCAGACTGAAGTGAAGACAATCATCAGAGCCCTGTGTGGAAAAGACTCAGGACACATTGAGCATCAGATTCAGGTCCCAGTGAGGCAAGGAGTCAGGCTGTAGACAGGACTATACTGAAACCATAATGAGGCCCAAAGTCAGGCCTTGGTGAAAACCAAAGTCAGTTAGTATTAAAGATGAGAGTGAGGCCACAGAGAGGACCAGAGTGAGGAATTAGGACCACAGTGAGGAACAGAGTGAGGGACGGAGTGAGGCCAGAATGAGTACTCGAGTGAGCATGTAATGAGAAAATGTGTGAACCATAGTGAGAAGGAAAGTCAGACCCTAGTGAGGACGAGAGTCAGGCCCTAGTAGCCGTGAGCTTCAGGCCCCAGTGATGATGAGAATCATGCTGTAGTGCCGACAGAGTCACTCTGTAGTGATGGATGGAATCAGGGCCTAATGAGGACAAGAGTCAGGCTGTAGTGAGAACCACACTCAGGACCCAGTAGGAACAGACTAGGGCACAGTGAGGACCAGAGTCAGGGCATAGTGAAAATGATAGTAAGACAGTTGAGAGGACGAGTTTCACACTGTAGTGAGGAGCAGAATCAGGGGCCAGTGAAGAAGAGTTTCAGGTTCCAGTAAGCATAAGATTCATGCCCTACTGAGGCAGAGAGTCAGGTCTTAATGAGGAAAACTGCCAGGCCATAAAGGACAGAGTCAGCTGTAGTGAGGATGACAGCCAGGCCCTACTAGTGAGGATGAGAGGCAGAGCCCAGCAAGAAATAGAATCAGGGTCCATTGAAGGCCAGTCAGGGCATAGTAGGGATAAGAGTCAGGTCCTAATGAACATGAGATTCATGCCCTACCAAGGACGACAGTCATGCCATAGTGTGGACAAGATTCAGGCCTTATTGAGGATCAAACTCAGGGCATAGTGTGGACCAAATTCAGGGTCCAATGAGGCAAAGCCACAGGTGGTACTGAGACAAACAGTTAGGCCTTAGATAGGACCAGAGTCAGGCCATAGAGAAGACCAGAATCAGACAACTGTGAGAACCAGACTCAGGTCACTATGAGGCAAAGGGCCCATTGAGGACAAGAGACAGTCCTATCTGTCAAAGTTCCACACCATTATGAGTCAGAGAGTCAAGCAATTGAGAGGAACAGTTCAAGCCATAGACAAGACCAGAGTCAGGATGTTGTGAGGACCAGGATCAAGCCTTAAAGAGACCAGTTTCAGGGTCCAGTGAGGAACAGACCATGAGGACCGAAGTCAGGGCTTACTGAGGATGAAAGTCAGCTGTAGTGAACACGCATGCAGGCTATAGTGAGGATAAGAGTCATGATATAGTCAGGACTAGAATCAGTCCGTAGGGAAGACCAGAATCATGGAACAATGAGGAACACTGTCAGTGACAGTGAGGATAAGAGTCAGATCCCAGTGAGGCAATGAGTCAGACTGTAGTGAGACAAAGTCTCAGGTCAAGATGAGAGTTTCAAGCAAAGTGAGGATGAGAGTCAGGCCCTAGTGAAGATCAGAGTCAAGATGTAGTGAGGACCAGAATCAGGGCTGAGTGAGGACCAGACTCAGGATGCATTGAGGTACAGATTCAGAAGTTAGTGAGGACGAGTGTCAGGAGGTAGAAAAGACAAGAGTCAGGTCCTAGTGAGAACGAGACTCAGACTGTAGTGATGACCAGAATCAGGATGTATTGTGGACCATATTCAGGTTGCAGTATGTTCAGCATCAGGGCCCACTGAGGACCAGTGTCAGATCAGAGTGAGGCAAAGAGTCAGGGTATAGAGAGGACCAGAGTCAGGGCCCATTGAGGACCATCAGCCACAGTGTGTCAAAGTGTCAAACCATAGTAAGGCAAAGAATCAAGCAGTGAGAGGACCAGACTCAGGCCACAGAGAGGACCAGAGTCAGGCTGTTGTGAGGACAAGAGTCAAGCCATACAGAGACAAGCGTCAAGGCGAAGTGAGGAAGAGATTCAGGGCACAGTGAGTGAGGATGAGAGTAATGCCATTGTGAAGACTAGAAACAGGCTGTAGGGAGGACCAGAATCAAGGATCAATGAGAAACTGTCAGTTCCAGTGAGGACAAGAGTCAGGCCCCACTGAGACAGAGTCAGGCCATAGTGAGGCAAAGGTTCAGATCATAGAGAATAGTATCATACAAAGTGAGGAAGAAACTCTAGCCCTAGTGAGGATGAGTGTCAGGCCAAAATGAGAATGAGAGTAAAGCCCTAGTGATGATCAGAGTCAAGATGTATTGAGGACCAGAATCAGGGAGACTCAGGGTACATTGAGGTCCAGAGTTAGCCTCTAGTGAGGCCAAGTGTCAGGACTTAGAGAAAATTAGAGTCAGGTCCGAGTGAGGATGATATTCAGACACTAGTGAGGACAAGAATGAGGATGTAGTAAGGACCATATTCAGGCCATAGTGATGTTCAGCATCAGGGTCCACTGAGGACCAGTTTCAGTCCCAGTGAGGTAAAGAGTTACGCCATAGTGAGCCAAAGAGTAAGGATGCAGTGAGGACCAGAGTCCTCCTTCACCCAGTAAAGCAAAATATCAGGCCACAGTGAGGCAAAGAGTCAGGCTGAATAGAGGAATAGAATCAGGTTGTAGAGAGGACCACATTTAGAATGTAAAAAGAAGCAGAGTCAAGCCATAGAGAGGACTATGAACAGAGCCCAAGGTGGAACAGAATCAATTTCTAGTAAGGACCAGAGTCAAGGAGTACTGAGGTGAGTGTCAGGGACTAATGAGCATGAGAACCAGGCCCTATTGAAAATGAGTGGAGTCATGCCATAGTTAGGACAAGAGTCAGGCTGTGGTGAGGACCAAAGTCAGAGCCCAGTTAGGCACAAAGTCAGTTTCCAGTGAGGACAAGATTCAAGACCCAGTGAGGCAAAGAGTTAAGCAGTAGTGATGCTAAGTGTCAGGGCATAGAGTACAGTCAGGCCATGGAGAGGAAGGGAGTCAGGCCACAGTGAGGATGATAGTCAGGCCAAAATGAGGACAAGATTCTGGCTCTACTGAAGATGAGAGTCAGGCCCAAGTGATGACCATGGTCATGCCGTAGTGAGGACCAGAGTCAGGTCCAGTTAGGGCCAGACTCAGAGTGCAGTGAAAACCTGAGTCAGCGTCTAATGAGGACGAATGTCAGAATGTAGAGAAGATGAGAGTCAGAACCTAGTGAAGACAAGAGCTAGACCCTAGTGAGGAGCAGAGTCAGGAAATAGTGAGGACAAGAGTCAAACTGTAGTGAAGACTAGCATCAGAGCCCAGTGAGGAAGAGACTCAGGGCCCAGTGAGAACCAGTTAGGTCCCAGTTAGGCAAACGTCAGGCCATTGTGAGGTAAAGAGACAGGCTGTAGAGTGGACACATTTGAGGCCGTGAGGACCAGAGTCAGGCCACAGTGATTACCAGAATTAGGCTTTAGTGAAGACGAGAGTGAGGCCATAGAAAAGACCATAGTGAGAACTTAGTGAGGAACAGAGTGAGGACATAGTGAGGACATGTGCGAGGCCATATGAGGAAGAAAATCAGGTCCTAGTATACAGTAATTTCAGGCCCTAATGATGATAAGAATCTTGCTTTAGTGAGGACAGAGTCAGTCTGTAGTGACCAGAAATAGGGCCTAGTTACTACCAGTGTCAGGGACCAGGGAGGAACAAACCCTGGGCCTTGTGAGGGCCAGATTCAGGACATACAAAGGGTGATTGATTGTCAGGCTCTAGTAAGCACAAGAGTAAGACCCTAGTGAAGATGAGTCATGCTGTACTAGGACCAGAGTTAGGCCACAGTGAGGACAAGAAACAGGGCCCAGTGAGGAACTGTTTCAGTCTCCATAGAGGAAAAGAGTCAGGCCCCAATGAGGAAAAGGTCAGGCTGTAGTGAGGTAAACAGTCAGGCTATAGAGAGGACCAGATGCAGGATGTAGAAAGGACTAGAGTCAAGCTGTAGAGTGGTCCAGGATCAGAGCCCCGTGAGGAAGAGAATCAGGGCCTAGTAAGCACCACAGTCAGGTCCCTGTATGGAAAACTGTCAGGCTGTAGTGAGGTAAAGATTAAGGCCATAGCCAGAACAAGAATCAGAACAGAGTGAGGATGAGAATCAGGGCTACGTGAGGACCAGATTCAGGCCCAGTGAGTCAAAGTGTGAGACAAGTCAATCAAAGAAAAATTCCTTGAAGAGGAAAGGAGTCAGTCCATAGTGAGAACCAGAGGTAAGCTGTGTAGAGAGCCAGTTTTAGGGCTCAATGGGGAACTGATTTAGGGCCGAGTGACAACCCTAGAGTCAGGTCCTAGTGAGTAAACAGTGAGGTCCTAGTGAGGCAAAATGTCAGACCATAGAGGATAGAGTCAGACCTTTGAGAGGAGGAGAGTCTGGCAGTGGTGAGAATCACTAAAGTCAGGAAGAGAGACAAGCCCTAGTGAGGATGAAAGCCAGGCCAAAGAAAGACAAGAGTCAGGCCCAGGTGAGGAACAGAATCAAGCAGTAGTCAGGACAAGAATCAGGGTGCAGTAAGGACCATAAACAGCATATAGTGAGGATGAGTGTCAGGATGTAGAGAGGAGGGGAGCTTCAGGCACTAGTGAGGATAAAAGTCATGCCAGAGAGGACAATAGTCAGACCCTGGCAAGGAAAAGAGTTAAGTGGTAGTCAGGAATAGAATCAGGGCACAGTGAGGACCATAGACAGTGTATAGTGAGGATGGGTGTCAAAACATAGAGAGCATCAGAGTCAGGTCACTGAGGCAAACAATAGCTGTTGTGAGGCTAAGAGTCAGGATGCTGGGGGCCAGCGTGAGGAACTCCGCCCATGGCAAAGGTCATGAGGAAGGAGGCTTGGCGTACACAAAGACATGATCAAGCCTCAGGAAACCCCCTGTTCCCGAACATCCAACCCCAAAACCAAAGTCTGTTTCATGCTCTCACCTACACCTCTGACTTTACGGGGGGCTCTCCCCCATAACCCCTTCTCTCGGAGAAGTTAACTTGCAGCTCCAGTTAATAAAAATTCCTGGGTGTGACAAGAGTGTTTCAACTTAGAAATTCCTCTGGAGGCCCTCTAGCCTCCCTGATCAGGTTCACCAGGCCACATATAATTGTTTACAGCCTCTCAACCTTGAGAGGCATAAGATGCTTTAAAACTTTCTAAATACAGACTCTTTTGAGAAGTTAGAAAATTATTAGTATAGTATAGTGGGTTGATTAGAAATTATATTGGTGAAGGGTTTTTTCATTTGTCATGCCAATAATTACTGCTAATTCCCTGCCCTGGGTGTGACAAGGGTGTCTCAGGTCAAACCTCTCTGCTGGCAGACTAGCTTGTGTGACAACCTCTCAACCATAAACAGCACAGAGAGTCTGGAATATTAGCATAGGGCTTTTTTTCATTGATGAGTCAATGATTGCTGTCAGGCCTCCATATCCTTAGGCACCTGGGAATATATTAATCAATGTATTTGGAATATAGAAAAGGAAATACAGTAGTTTTTTTGATGTTAGCAATACTAGACTTTTTGAGTTAATGGATTTTCTCTTTTGTTATAGATCACTGTACTTTGTTATAAATCACTATAAATCATTATGCTATGTAAAAATGTAACTTTATCACTATATTAAGACAAAATAGATCTTAAGGGGAACATTGGTGAAGGGCTTACATTTGTTGAGCCAATATTTGCTGCTAAATCTCCATATTCCTGCCCTTATAATGAATATAACTAGCATATAGGAGAAATAAGTATTAACCTTTAAGATTAATCATGTTAAACCTTAGGTTAAGTAAATTCCTTTCTTGATAGTAACCCACTACACCCTCACCCTATAGGAATGCAACTTTATTTGGAGGGTGGTGCCTGATTTAAGAAAAAAATCACCCCTGGAAAAATAAGTTTTCTGGTTAACTGACCGGAATCAGAAAGGGCCATAAAATGTCAGCAGACCTCATGGCTAGAAGATGATGTAAAAACCCATAAGACCTTTGTATAATTTTATATGAAGCACCTGATTGTGACAAGGGTCAGGTCTGCTGACCCCCACGTGACTCTGTATTCATCCCTATGTATAACAAAAAGGTATATAAACAAACCTGAAAAATAAAGAAATTGGATCAGTTTCTGGAAAGACTGATTCCCTCGTGTCGTTTCTTTCTTGCTCCCCGCTTTCCTGGCTGAATTTCCATCTGAAATATGGGTACTCACCAAGCCTGCTAATTCTGCCTGGGCTTCTGAGATCGGACCGGGGAGGCCTCAGTGCCTCCTCTCCTTTGGGAGAATGGAAAGACGCCTGTGGCCTACGTAGGTGGTGATTGGTATTCCATGTAAACCAGTTATTCAGCCTCTTTTTCTCCACTAATTTTCCTGCTACACTATCCGTTTCTAATCTCTCTCTATATCTGTAATTAATTAAGATTTTTCATAGGATGCCGATTCCATCCCCACCTTCAAATCACCCTGGACCCACCGGGGCTGGACCCTGGCAGTTAGCCCGTAGTGAGGACAAGAGTCAGGGTATTGTGAAAAAGAGTGTTAGGGCATAGATAGAATCAGACTGAGGTACTTGGGAGGAAAAGAATGAGGATGAGTGAGGACCAGAGACATGCTGTAGTGAAGACCAGGCTCATGCCATAGTGCGAAACTTAGTCTAGCCCTGACAGGAATGAGTAAAGTTGTAAAGAGGACCAGAGTCAGGCCATATTGAGGACCAGAGCCAGGCTCAAGAAAGGACCAGAGTAAGGGCCCAGTGAGGACCCAAGCCAGGGCCCACTGAGGCAAAGCATCAAACCATAGTGAGTCAAAGAGTCAGTTTGTAGACAGGAACAGTCAGGCTGTACTGAGGACCACAGTTTGGCCATAGTGAGGACTGATTCAGGCTGTAGGCAGGACCAGATTCAGTCCATAGGGAGGTTCAGAGTCAAGCCATAGAGAGGATCACACTCAGAGCAGAGTGAGAAACCAGGGTCAGTACAACTGAGGAGAAGAGTCAGTGCAGAATGAGAAGCATGTCAGGTAATAGGAAAGAGTGAGGAAGAAGAGGGAGAAGAGTTAGTTCATAGTAAGGACCAGAATGAGGACATAGTGAGGACCAGAGTGAGGATACTGTGAGGACCAGAGTGAGGCCATACAGAGACAAGAGTAAGGCCCTAGTGAGCATGTGACTCACGCCATAGTTATCATTAGGGTCAGGCTGTGGTGAGGACCAGAGTCAGGGTCAGTGAGACAAAGTATTAGGCCATAGTTAGGCAAAAAGCCAGGTCGTAGAGAGGACCAGTCATGGCACAGAGAGGACAAGGTTCAGAGCCCAGTGAGGACAGAATCAGTGCCTAGTGAGGGTCAGAGTCTGGGGGAACTGAGGCTAGAGTCAGGCCCTATTGAGAATGAGAGCCATGCCATCGTGAGGCAGTATCAGGCCATAGTCTACAGAGTCAGGCCCCATAGAGGATAAGAGTCAGGCTGTGGTGAGGAAAAGAGTTGGGCCAAAATGAAGTGGAAGAGTCAGCCCCTAGTACAACCAGAGTCAAGCCAGAGTGAGGACCAAAGTCAGAGTCCAGTGAAGACCAGACTCATGGTACAGTGAAAACAAGAGTCAATATCTAATGAGGACAAGTGTCTCCTTGTGAGGACAAGTCAGAACAGGACATAGAGAGTGTGAGATTCAGGCCCAAGTGAGGATGAAAATCAGGCCCTAGTGAGGACCAGTGTCAGGCACAAGTGAAAAACCAGTCAGTCCATAGTGTGGACTCATGTCCGACCCCAATGAGGAACAGATCCAGGGCCCAGTGAGGTAAGGTCATAGAGTCAGGTCACAGTGATGTAAAAAGTGAGGCTGTTGTGAGGCAGTCTGGCTGTAGAGAGGACAAAAGTCAGGATTTACAGAGGAACAGATTCAGTGCCCAGTGGGGACCAGACAGGACCCAAGTTATGGCCAGTGATGAAATCTTCAAGACAGAGTGAGACAAAGAGTCAACTGTTAGAGAGGACCAGAGTCAGGCTGTAGCAATCAACAGAGTCTGGTTGTAGTGAAGAACAGGGTCAGGCCATAGTGAGACTGGAGTCAAACTGTCGAGAGGACGAGACTCAGGGCCCAGTGAGGACCCAAAGTAGGGCCCAGTGAGGAAAGCGTCAGGCCAAGTGAGGGAAATAAATAGGCTGTAGAGAGGAGTAGAATCAGGCCATACTGAGGATGAGATTCAGGCCATATTGAGGACAAGATTCAGGCCATAGATGGGCATGCCATGGAGAGGACCAGCGTCAAGCCACATAGAGAACCACATTTACGGTCCAGTGAGGATCAGGGTCAATCAGTAGTGAGGATAGGTGTCAGGGCCCAGTGAGACAAAGATTCAGGCCCCAGTGATGATAAGAGTAGGGCTGTAGTGAGGCAAAAAATCAGGAAGCTCTTAGGCAAAATTCAGGCCATAGAAAGGACCAAAATAGGTTATAGTGAGGATGAGGGTCAGGACCTAGTGAAGACCAGAGTCAGGCCAAAGTGAGGTCCAATGTCAGTGCCCATTCAGGACCAAATTCAGGGACCAATAGGACCAGGTTTAGGCTATCGAGAAGACCAGAGTCAGGGAACAGTGAGAACCACTGTCAGGGCCTTTCAAGGACCAGTCAGTCACATGTCCACTGTCTCCAGGGTGACCCCCACCTCCGAGACCCTGCACCTGGGACACATGTCCACAGTCCCTAGGGTGACCATCTCCCTGATCCTTCTTGGGGTCAAATATCTAAATTCTCCAGTGTGACACCCTCTGTACCTGAGGTCAAACATCCTCAGATTCCAAGGTGACCCCTCCTCCCAGACACTGAACTTGGTGTCAGACATCCACAGTCTCCAGGGTGACACCACCTCCTAGAACCTGTACCAGGGGACACATGTACACTGCCTCCAGCCACTGCCCCTGTGGTCACATGTCCAGAGTCTCCATGGTGAAGCCCTCCCAAACTTGAACCTGGTGACCCCATGCTCAGTCTCCAGGGTGATCCTGCCTCCCATACCCTACACCTGGTGTCTCAGGTCCACAGGCTCCAGCATGAACCCCTCCCAGAGCTTGCCACTGGGTTCACACATCCAAAGTCTCCAGGGAGATACCTCTCCCCAGATCCCATACCTAGGGTCACATGTCCAAAGTCTACAGGTTGATACCCACCAGATGCTGTAAATGGGATCACACATCCAAGTCTTCAGGGATTCCCCCCCTAACCAGAAACTGAAACTTGCATCACATGTCCACAGTATCCATGGTGAACACTCACAGAACCTTCTCCTTGGGTCACACATTCATGGTCTCAAGGGTGACAACCTTTCCAAACACTGCACCTGGTCTCTCAGGTCCACCATGTCCAGGGTGACCCCACCTCACAAGAACTTGTACCCGGAGTCACATATCCACAGTCTCTAAGTTACCCCATTTCACCAGACCTTTTGACTGTGGTCACACGTCCAAGTCTCCAGGGTGCCCACCGCTTCTAAGCACTGAACCTGATATCACAGATCCACAGTTTCCAGGGTGACACAACCCAGACACTATAAATGGGGTCACACATCCACAATCTTCATTGTGACCCCACACACCAGACCTTGCAACTGGAGTCACAAGTCCACAGTCTGCATGGTGACATGCTCCCAGACCCTGTGCCTGGAGTAACATGTTTAGAGTTCCCAGGGTGACCCCTCCCAGGCACTGTACCTGGGGTCACACACACAAAGTATCCAGGGTGATGCTCAGTGCCTAGACCCTGTACCTTGAGCCACAGGTCTACAGTCCCCAGGTTACTCCCCTCCCAGATCCTGTACTTGGGGCTCACAAGTCCAGAGTCTCCAGGGTGACCCCTTGCCAGGCCCTGTACCTGAGGTCACATGTCCACAAGCTCCAGGGTAACCCCTTTGAAGTACTTGCACCTGAGGTCTTGTGTCAGGATTCTCCTTGGTGACACTATCCTAGACCATGTACCTGGGTTCAGACGTTGACAGTTTCCAGGGTGACCCCAACTCATCAGAACTTGTACCTGGGTTCACATTTCCATTTTCCTATGTGACCCCCAACCAGACCTAGCATTTAGGTTCACAGTCCACATTCTCCAGGGAGACACCCTCCCAGACTGTCTATCTGGGGTAACACCTCCAGTCTCAAGAGTGACACCTCCCAGAACCTGCACATGGGACACACTTCAACAATATCCAGAGAGACACCACTTCCCAGACCCTCCACCTGGGTTGGCATGTTTACAAGCTCCAAGGTACCCCCTTCCCTGACCTTGGACCTGTGGTCACATGTCCACAGTTTCCAGGCTGACCCCACCTCTCAGATCCTGCATCTGGGGTCACACTTTTAGAGTCTCCAGGTTGATCCCTCCCAACCCTGAACCTGGATTCACACATCCACAGTCTCTATGGTGAGCCTCACCCAGATCATGAACCTGCAATCACACATCCACTGTCTTCAGGATGAGCCCCTTCCAGACCCTGCCCTAGGGATTACATATCCACAGTCTCCACACTGACACCGCTCTTCAGACACTTTACCTGGTGTCATGTGGACAGTCTCCCTGGTGAAACCCCTCGCAGATCATGTACATTGGAACACATGTCCACAGTCTCCAGGGTGAATGCCCCTCCCCCCAGACCCTGCACCTGGGGTCACATGTCCACAGTAGGCAGTGTAACTCCACTTCCCAAACCCTCTACCTGGAGCTGCATGCCCACAGTCCCTATGGTGATTCCCTCCCGTAGCATGCAACTTGGATGTCATGTCCACAGTGTCCGTGGAGAGCCCACTCCCCAAACCATGCACTTTGAATCACACATCCACAGTCCTCAGGGAGACCACACCTCCCAGACCCTGTACCTACGGTCACATTTACAGTCTCCAGGAGGACACCACCTCACAGAACCTGCACCTGGGGTCACATGTCCACAGTGTCCAGTGTAAACCCACCTCCCAGACCCGTACCTGGGACACATGTCCACAGTCTCTAGGGAGGGTCATCCTCCCAGACCCTGTACCGGGAAGAAATATCTTCAGTCTCCCGAGTGACACCCTCCCAAACCCTGTACCTGGGGTCACACTTCTACAATATCCTATGTGACAGCCTTGCCCAGACTGTGAACCTGGAGTCACATGTCCAGAGTCTCCAGCATGACCTCCATCCCAGACCCTGTACCTGGGGTTACATGTCCACAGTTTTCAGGGTGACAGTACTCCCCATATTTTGTACACGGTGTCACATCCACATTCTCCAGGGTGACCCAACATCCCTGTCCCTGTACTGGAGTCTTAAAACCATAGTCTACAGGGAACCTCCCCTCCCAGATGCTACACCTGGGGTCATACGTTCATTATCTTCAGGATGACCCCACATCCCAGATCATGTACCTGAGGCCATATATCTACAGTCTCCCAGGTGAGCTCCCTCCCCAGAACCTGCACCTGGGGTCACATGTCGACAGTCTCCAAGGTCACCCGTCTCCATACACCCAGCACCTGGGATCAAACATATACACTCTCTAGGGGGACAACCCTCCCAGACCTTGCTCCTGGGATTATATGTCCACAGTCTCCATTGTGACATCCACGTACCAGATCCTACACCTGTGGTCACCTAACCACAGTCTCCAGGGTGACAATACCCCCCAGATTGTGTACATGGGGTCACATGTCCACATTCTCCAGGGTGACCCAACCTCCCTGACTCTGTACAGGGTATCGCTACCACAGTTTTCAGGATGACCATCCTCCCAAACCCTGCAACTGGCTTCTCACGTTCACAGTCTCCAGGGTAAACCCTTCCCAGACCCTGCACCTGGGGTCACACGTCCACGGACTCTAGGTTGAACCTTCAGAACTACCTGCACCTGGGGTCACATGTCCACAGTCTCCTTGATGACTTCCCTCCCAGACCCTGTACCTGGGATCACATTTGCAGTTTCCAGAGTAACCTCCCCTCCCAGAACCTACATGTTGGGTCACACGTACACAGTTTCCAGGGTGACCCCACCTCTCTAGAATTTTTACTTTGGGTCATATGTCCACAGTCTCTATAGTGACCTCACCTCATCAGAACTTTTAGCTCTGGTCACATGTCCACAGTCTCCAGGGTGACACCCCACCCCCAGAACCTGTACCTGTGGTCACATGTCCACAGACTTCAGGGTGACTCACCACACCTGATTGAGCACCTAGGATCATCTGTCCACAGTCTTCAGGGTAACCTCCCCTCACAAACCCTACACCTGATGTCACATGTCCACAGTTTCCAGGGTGACAACTTCTCAGACCCTGTACCTGAGGTCACATGTTTTCAGTCCCCAAGGTGACCCCTCCCAAGCACTGTTTTTGGGTTCACAGGTCCACGGTCTCTTCTGTGACCTTCCTCTCATACGCTGTACCCAGGGTCACATGCCCACAGTCTCCAGGGTGATGCCCTTTCGCAGACACTGTACCTGAGTTACACTTCCACAGTCTCCAGGGGGACAACCCTCCCATACCCTGCACCTGTTGTCATAGTTCCACAAAATCCAGGATGATTCTCTGCCCAGATACTGCACCTGAAATAGTGACCTACTTCACAGACCCTGTATCTAGTGTAAAATGTACACCATCTCCAGGTAACCTCACCTCCCACATGATGTACCTGGGGTCAGATGTCACTGACTCCAGGGTGAATAACTTCTCTAGTCCCTGTACCTGGGGTTACACTTCCACACTCCTGAGTGACTCCACCTCCCAGACCCTATAACTGGGTTCAAACGTCCAGTTTCCAGTGTGATCCCACCTCCAAGACCCTGACCACGATGTCACTCGTCCATGGTCTCCAGGGTGAACCCACCTCCCAGACCATATACCTGGCATTACATTTCCAGTTTCCAGAGTAAACCCGCCTCCCAGACCCTACACCTGGGGTCACATGTCCACAATCTCCACGATGAAACCCTTCCCAATCCTGCACCTGGGTTACACATCCACAAGCTCCAGGGTGACATCCTCCCAGACCCTGAACTGGGGTCGCATGTCTACAGTCTGAAGGGTGACCTCACCTTCCAGACCCTGCACCTGGCTCACACTTAAGCAGTTTCCAGGGTGACCACTCCTGATCCTGCACCTGGGGTCACATTTCTACAGTCCCCTGGATGATACCTCTCCCAGGTCCTGTACCTGGGGTCCTGTACCTGTACCTAGTCTCCATGGTTATTCCCCCTCACAGACCCTGTCCCTGGGGTCAAATATCTGCAGTATCCATTGTAACTCCCCCCAGGCCATAAACATGGGGTCACACTTCCACAGTTTCCAGGATGAGCCCACCTCTAGACCGTCTACCAGGAGTCACATGTCCACAGTCTGCAGGGTAACCTCAACTCCTAGGCCCTCTGCCTGGAATCACAGTCTCCATGGTGACCCCCTCACAAACCATGAATGTTGAATCACACATCAGAGTCTCCAAGAGCCCCCTCACCAAATTTTGCACTTTTGGTCACATGTCCACAATGATCCCACCTCACAGACTCTCTTTCTGGGGTCACATGTCCCCAGATACTACTGTGTGACCCCACCTCCAATACCTAATATCTGGGGTCACACGTCCACTCTCAAGTCCCTGCACATGTCCACACTCCACAGAATGATTCCCCCTCCCAGAACCTACACCTGGAGTCACATGTCCACAGTCTCCGTGATGAACTCCTCCCAGAACCTACCCTGGGAAATATCCACTGTCTCCTGGATAACTCCCTTTCCCAGACCCTGTACCTGGGCTCAAACTTCCAGTCTCCAAGTTGACCCCCTTCCACACACCCTGCAGCTGGGGTCACACGTCCGATACCTCCAGGGTGACCCACCTCCCAGACGCTGCACCTGCAGTCACATGTCCACAGTTTCCATGGTGAAACCCTTCCGACTCTGAACCTGGGTCTCATGTCCACAAGCTCCAGGGTGAAACCCTTCTAGACCCTGGACTGGCGTCACATGTCTACAGTCTGAAGGGTGACCCCACCTCCCAACCCTGTACCTGCAGTCACACTTAAACAGTCTCCAGTGTGATAGCCCTTTATCATGCAGTTGGGGTCACATTTCTACAGGCCCCTGGGTGATACCTCTCCCAGGTCCTATACCTGGGGTCACATGTGCATAGTCTCCATGGAGACCCCCCTTGCAGACCCATACCTGGGGTCAAATATCTGCAGTATCCTGGGTAAACCCCACCCATCAGACCATAAACATGGGGTCACATCTCCATTTTCCAGGATGATCCGACTTTCAGACCCTATACCAGGGTCACATGTTCACAGTCTTAGGGTAACCCCAACTCCTAGACCCTATACCTGAAGTCACAAGTCCACAGTCTCCATGGTGATCCCCTCCCAGACCATTCACCTTGGATCACATGTCAGTCTCTGAGGAAAGCTGCCTCACCAAATCCTTCATTTTTAGTCACATGTCCACAGTCTCCAAGGTGACCCCACCTTGCAGACTCTGTACCTGGGGTCACATGTCCACAGTCTATTGTGTGAACCTGTCTCCAACACCCAGTACCTGGGGCCCACGTTCACAGTCTCCAGGGTGACCCCACTTCCAAGACCCTGCATCTGGAGTCTCATGTCTACAGTTTTCAGTGTGACACCCTCTAGATCCTGGACCTGGGGTCACATTTCCACAATGTCTAGGGTGATACCCTCCACAAACATTGTATCTGGGCTCACACATCCACAGTCTCCAGTATGACCCCACTTCTCACACTGAGTAACTGGGATCACATGTCCACAGTCCAGGGTAACCCCGCCTCCCAGGCCATGTAGCTGGAGTCATCCACAGTCTCCATGGTGACCTTCTCCCAGGCCATGTTCCTGGGATCACATGTCCACAGTCTCAAGGTGAGCCCACCTCTGAGTCCCTACACCTGGAGTCACATGTCCACAGTCCCAGGGTTTACATCTCCCAGAACCTGTACCTGGAGTTACATGTCCACAATCTCCATGGTGACCCCTTCCCAGACCATGCACGTTGGTAACATGTCCAGAGTCTATAGGGTGACAAACCACCCCAGACACTTTACCTGGGGTCATACATCAACAGTTGCCTGGATAAGCCCACCTCAAGACCCTGTACCTGGGGTCACATTACCACAGTTTTCAGGGTGACAGCACCTCCCTGACCCAGCACCTAGGATCACACATCCATGGTCTACAAGGTGACTCTTTCCCACACCGTGCACCTGGGGTAACCTGTCAGCAATCCCAAGAGTGATTCCACTCCTCAGCTCACACATCCACGGTCTCCAGGTTGAACCCCTCCCAGACCCTATACCTGGGGTTACAGGTCCATAGTCTCCATGGTGACACCGGCTCCCAGACCCTGAACCTGGGGTCACACATCCACAGTCTTCAGGGAGAGGACTCACCAACAGTGCACGGGGTTCATATATCCAAAGTCTCCTATGTGAACCCCCTCCAGACCATGCACCTGGATTCACAATACCACAGTCTCCATGGTGACATCCCTCCCAGACCCTGCACTTGGGGTCATACATCCAAAGTCTCCAAACGTGCATCTGGGGTCACATGTCCACAGTCCACCATGGACAGTCCTCACCAGATTTGTACATAGGGTCACACATCCACATTCTCCAGGTGACCCAACCTCCCTGACCCTGTACTGTGGTATCACGACCACAGTGACCAAACCTCACAGACCTGGCACCTGGGTTTCAGGTCCACGGTCTCCATGGTAAACCACTCCCAGACCCTGAACGTGAGGTAATATGTTCACAGTCTCCAGGGTGACCTCACCTCCCAGACCAGGTCACTAGGGACGTATGTCCGCAGTCTCTCGGATGAGCCCCTTCTCCAAACTCTGCATATGGGATCACATGTCCACAGTCCCCGAGAGACCTCACCTCCCAAACCCTGTACCTGGGATCACATGTCCAGTCTCCAGGATGACCCTACTTCTCCAGACTCTGTACCTGGGGTTACACTTCCACAGTCTCCAGGGCAATGTCCTCCCGAATCTACACTTGGGTCATACTTCCACTGTCTCTATGGTGGCATCACTGCCCAGGCACTGTACCTGCAGTCACATGTCTACTGTCTTCAGGGTGAGGACTCCCAATCACTGCACCTGGGTTCACATATCCCAAAGTCTCCTATGTGACCCCTATCCTGTCCCAGTACATGAGGTCACACATCCACAGTCTACAGGGTGACCCCGACTTCCAGACCTTTTACCTGGGATTACATGTCCACAGGCTCCAGGGTGAACCCCCCCTCATCAGAACTTTTAGCTGTGGTCACACATCCACAGACTTCAGGGTGACCCCACCATACAAATCTGAGCACCTGTGTCTACAATCTCCAGGGTAACCACCCCTAACAGACCTACACCCGGGGTCACATGTCCAGTTTCCAGGTTGACACCCTCCAAGACCCTTTTTCTGAGATCACACATTTTCAGATCCCAGGGTGTCCTCTCCTAGGCACTGTACTTGAGGTCACATATCCAAGTTTCTACTGTGACTATCCTCCCAGACAATGTAATTAGGTTCACATGTCCACAGTCTCCAGCTTGACGCCCTTTCCCAAACCCTGTGCCTCGTTCACACATCCAGTCTCCAGGCTGACACCCTTTTCAGACCCTGTACCTGCATCACACGTCCACCCTCTCCAGTCTGATGCCCTTTCCCAGACTCTGTACCTGAGGCGACACTTCCATAATATCCATGGTGACACCCCTGCCCAATCCTGCACCTGGTGTCACATGTCCACAGTTTCCAGCATTACCTCCCTCTCAGACCCTGCACCTGGGATCACACTTCCACAGTCTCTAGTGTGACACCCCTACCCAGACTCTGTCTGTCAGTCAGTCAGTTCAGTCTTTCAGTCGTGTCTGACTCTGTAACTCCATGAATTTCAGCACACCATGCCTACCTGTACCTGGGGTCAAATATGTTCAGTCTCTGGTGTGGCACCCCTTAACAGACACTGCACTTGCAGTCACACGTGGACAGTCTCCAAGGTGACCCACCTCCAAACACACTGCACCTGGGGTCAAATGTACACAGTTTCCAGGATGACATCCCACTCAGACCCTGAACCTGGGGTCACACATCCACAGTCCAGGGTGACGACTCCCAAACACAGCACCTGGGTTCCCATATCCAAAATCTCCTATGTGACCCTCCACCGAATCCTGCATTTGGGTCCACATGTCCACAGTTCCTCAGGATACACTCCCAGACCCTGTACCTGAAGTCACATGTCTTCAGCCCCCTGGGTGACCCCTCTCAGGCACCGTATTTGGGGTCACAGTCTCTACATTGACCATCCTTCCAAACCCTGTACTTGAGGTCACATGTCCACAGTCCCCAAGTGACCCCACCTCCCAGATCCTGCACCTGGAGTCACATGCCCACTGTCTCCAGGGAGACAATACCTCTCAGACCATGCACCTGGCATCACATATTCACCGTCTCCTAATGAACCCACCTCCCAGAACCTCTACTGAGGACATGTGTACTGTCTCCAGGGAAACCTCACCTCAGAGATCCTGCATCTGAGGTCACATGTCCAAGGTCTCCAGTATGACCCCATCTCCTAGGCCCTGCACCTGGGATCACATGTCCACAATATCCATGGTAAACCCTCTCAACCCTGGACCTGGGATCACATTTCCAGTGTCTAGGGTGACACTCCTCTGGAGACACTGTGCCTGGGGTCACACATCCACAGTCTCCAGGGTGACTCCACCCACCAGAACAAACAACTAGGAGTACATATCCACAGTCCAGGGTAACCCCAAAGCACATCCATAGTATTCATGGTGACTCCCTCCTTGACCATGCATCCAGGATCACAAGAGGACTATGTCCCGGGTGACCCCTACCCAACCCTGCACCTGGGGTCACATTCCACAGTCTCTAGGGTGACACGTCTCCACAGACCCTGTACCTGGGGTCATACAGGCACAATCTCTGGGATGACCCCATCCCCCAACCCTGCCCCTGTGGAAAGATGTCCACAATCGGCAGGGTAACTCCACTTCCTAGACCCTATACCTGGAGTCACACATCCACAGTTTCTATGGTGACCCCCTCCTAAAGCATGCATCTTGGATCACATGTCCACAGTCTCCATGGAGAGCACTCTCCCCTATATCTGCACTTTGAATCATACATACACAGTTCTCAGGGTGACCCTGCCTCCCAGATGAACGAAAGGCATTAAAACAGAGTGCTTTTCAGACATCTATCTATCAGCAACTGTCTACATTCTAAGATGTGAGAACTCGAGGTTTGCAAGAGGCCCTAATTTCCAGAGTCATAGGCAGTATATTTCCCTGCATTTTCAGAGCCTTGTGAACCCATTCCTAGCTCATATTGGGTCTTCCCCTGAGGAAATAGGCTTGGGAAATTGTCTAAGAGTGCTGAGTGCCATACTGTTGTTACCTTGATTAGTCGACATCCTAATGGAAATGATCCTGCAGCAAGGAGTTGCAAGCTTCCTACCTGCACAAGAAATTGAAAAAGTTTGACCAAACCTATTGATGTCATAAGTAGGAAAACATCATTTGAATGGATTATCAGGCAGCTGCCAGCCCACACAGAGAAAATGCTAATTCTGCCAACAAGGTTCAATAACCAGGTTCACACTCAGTATGTGTCCCTGCGGTATCCGAGAATTTTCCAAACAGACCTAGGATCACTGGAACTCTCCTACAGAGATAACTTGATGGAACGTTTATTCTGAAGAGTGAGTCTTGTTGAGGTGAGTCCTTCTCCGCTGCCACAGCTGGGAGGCCTCACACCAAGGCCACAGAAGTGGAACCCAGAACCAAGGTCACCTGTGAATCTGACTGAGTCCCTTTGCAACTGTTGTCAAAAGCCCTTGATCATCATGAACAAGCTTCCTGACTCCCTACCAGGTAAAGATGCCCACTCCAGTAAATACACAACATAGGGGCCCAGGGTGCCTTTTCTCTCCTTGGGGCACTGAAGCTGTGTGGCCAAGCAACAGCTTGAAAATCCACCCATTGCTCTTCCCTTACATCTAACAGAGCTCCCATTGCTTTAGCCTTTGGAAGTTTGGAGACAACTGGACCCCAACCCCTCTCCAAGTAGGCCCAGGTCTTAGTTCGACTGGAAAGGCAATAACAGAGCTGATGCCAGTAAGGTGCCCAGTCATGTCTCCCACACTCCTACAGCCTGCTCTTTCATGGGCAGCACTGCTAGAAGCGAGGAATGTCTTTGCAAGGCCAGCAAAGGGCAGGGGAGAATTTTGCCTCTGACTCTGGAATTTCGATCCTCTGAGCAGATCTGGAGGCCTACCGTTGTAGAATGTAACCAGTTCCTTTCAAATACAGGCTTACAAAATAGGCCGGTTGGCTGTCTTTTCTTCCCCAAGGGAGGCTCGCTTTCCCTGCATCCTGCAAACTCCACTTCCCAGCCAGTGGGAAAAGCCCTTCTTGGAGGTCTTTTCTCAGGAGCTGTTTCCCATGAGCCTGGGGCTGAGGTAGGGGACCCACACTCACTGGGGAATGCAAAATTTCTTTCACATGCGTTTGCTCTGTAGGAAAGATCTAGTGAGCCTAAGTCTGTCAGGAACATTCTCAGCTCTTCTGGAGACACACTCTGTGTGTGAAGCTGCATACCTGACCTAGGGGCACAGGGAATCTGACTCTTCATGGGGCCCTGTAGCTGTGCGGCTAAGCAACAGCTTGATAATCCATCCAACTGCTCTTCCCTTACTTCTGACAGAGTCCCATTGCTCTAGCCCTTGGCAGTTTGGACACAACCGGACCCCAACCCCTCTACAAGTAGGCCTGGGGCCTAATTCAACTGGAATGGCAATAGTGGAGCTGACACCATTAAGGCACCCAGTCATGTCTCACACACTCTTGCAGCCTGGTCCTTCATGGGCAGTAATGCAGGAAGCCAGGAATGTCATTGCAAGGCTTGCAAAGGACAGAGGAAATGCTCGGCCGTGACTCTGGAATTTTTGTCCTCTGAGCAGATCTCGAGGTCTCCCGTTGTAGAAGATAACCCGTTCCTTTCAAATACATTGTAGAAGTGAACTCGTTCCACACGCCGGTTGGCTGCCTCTATGCGAGGGAAGCTCGCTTTCCCAGCGTCCTGCGAACTCCACTTCCCAGTCGGCAGGAAAAACGCTTCTTGGATGTCTTTTCTCAGGGGTTGTTTCTCATGAGCCTGGGGCCGAGGTAGGGGACCCACACTCACAGAGGAAGGCAAAACCATATCTCTCTGTAGGAGAGCTCTCGTGAGCCTAAGTCTGTCAGGAACATTTTTGGCTCCTACAGAGACACACTTTGTGTGTAAACCTGCTTCTTCATAGACAGTATTGGTAGAAGCTAGGAATGTCTTTACAAGGCTCACAAAGGATACGGGAGATGCTCGGCCCTGATTCTGGAATTTTGGTCCTCTGAGCAGATCTGGAGGTCTCCAGTTGTAGAATATAAGAAGTTCCTTCCAAATAGAGGCTTGCAAACACAGGCCAGTTTGCTGCCTCTTCTTCCCAGAAGGTGGCTCATTTTCTCTGCATCTTGTGAACTCCTCTTCCTAGCTTGTGGGAAAAGTGCTTCCTGGAGCTGTTTCCTCAGGGACTATTTTTCATGACCCTGGGCCCAAGGTAAAGGAACCACATTCACAGGGGAAGGCAAAACTTCATCCACACATTTTTACTAGGTAGGAAAACTCTAGTGATCCTAAGTCTGTGAGGAACGTTCTTGGCAACTATGTAGACAAACTGTGTGTGAAGGTGTATACCAGACCTATGAGCCAGGGAGCCTGATTATCTCCGTGGTGCGCTGTAGCTGTGTGGCTAAGCCACATCTTGAAAATCCACCTGACTGCTCTCCCTTACCTCTGACAGAGCTCCCATTGCTCTAGCCCTTGGCAGTTTGGACACAACCGGACCCCAACCACCCTACAAGTAGTCCTGGGACCTAGTTTGACTGGAATGGCAACAGGGGAGCTGTCACCAGTAAGGAGCCCAGTCATGTTTCACACACTCCTGCAGCGTGGTCCTTCATGTGCAGTAATGCAGGAAGCCAGGAATGTCTTTGCAAGGCTCACAAAGGATAGGGGAGATGCTCGGCCCTGACTGACTCTGGAATTTTGGTCCTTTGAGCAGATCTCGAGGTCTCCCATTGTAGAAGCTAACCCGTTCTTTCCAAATACAGGCTTGCAAACACACGCCCATTGGCTGCCTCTTCTTCCCCAAAGGAGGCTCACTTTCCCCGCTTCCTGTAAACTCTGCTTCACAGCCTGTGGTAAAAGCACTGCTTGGAGGTCTTTTCTCAAGGGCTGTTTCCCCTGAGTCTGGGGCTGAGGTAGGAGACCCACACTCACAGAGGAAGGCAAAATCACATCCCAAAGTCTTTGCTCTGTAACAGATCTCTAGTGAGCCTAAGTCTGTCAGGAACATTCTTGACTCCTAGGGAGACACACTGTGTATGAACCTGATACCCAATATGGGGGCCCATGTCCCTGTCACAATTGGAAAGGAACCCTGATTCCCGCCTCGACCTGAAATGAGCTCTTATATCCCTTCAGTGACTTGAGAGAAATCCCGAGGTGGCCCTCACAACTTGAAAGGAGTCCTGACTTCCCTGAGGCAACATGAGAGGCTCGCCAAGTCCCCTTCAAAACTCAAGAACAACCCAAAGCTTCCCGTCACAACCTAAAAAACACCACGAGATTTCCCCTCAATGTGAGATAAGGCCCATTCCCCCCTCAGTGACTTGAGAGCAATCCTGTGCAACCCTCACACCTCAAAAGGAGCCTTAACTAAACTCAGGCAAGATGAGAGCTACCCTGAAGTCCTCATCACAACTTGAGAGGAAGATTCAGGTCACAATTTGAGAAACATCATGAGATTCCAACCCAACGCAAGATGAGGCCCTTTCCCCTGCAGTGACTCAAGAGCAATTCCATGCACCGCATAGGAACTCAAAAGGAGACTAGACTACCCAGAGGCGACAGGAGAGGTTCCCTGAGATCCCTGTCACAACTCGAGAGGAACCCAAAGCTTCAGGCTGCAACTTGAGAAATACCATGAGAAACACCCCTCAGTGCCAAATGAGGCCAATTTCCCCTGCAGTGACTCGAAAGCAATCTGACACAGTGCCTTGCAACTCGAAAAGAGACTTGACTTCCTTGAGGTAACACGTGAGGTTCCCTAGGTTCGCCTTCAGAAATCTAGAGGAACCCCAAGCTTCCCACTGGAAGTCGAGTAAAACAAGATCCCCCAACACCACCACCACCGCAAATGCGAGATGAGGCCCTTTTCCCCTGCAGCGCCTAGGAACAACCCAGTCTTCCCATTTGAAACTCGAAAGGAGGCTTGAATCCCTTTATGCAACTCAAGAGGTTCCCCAAGATACCCGTCACCACTCGATAAGAACCCCGTGTTTCATGCCACTACTTGAAAGAGCCCCATTTTCCCCACCTCATCTCGAGATTAGCGCCAATTCTCCTGCTTCAACTCAGAGAAATCCCAACTTTCCACTAGCACCTCAAGAGGAGGCCTGTTCTCCCTATTGGAACCTCAGAGGAACTCCACGTTTCCTGCTGCAAGTCAAAAGGACACTGACTTCCCGCTCAATTCAAGATAAAGCCTCATTCCCATGAAAAGACTCAAACGGAACCCCAAGTATCCCCTAATAACACGAAGGAAGGCCTGACTTCCCTGTTGCACCTCTACAAAAAGCCAAAGTTCCTCATGTCAATTCAACAGGAGGCCTGACACCTCTTTTTCCAATTTGATTGGAAAGTGGAGTTCCATGTCTCAACACAAGCCAAAGCCTGACTCCCCTGTTGAAACTCAATAGGAAGCCTGAGATCCCTGTTGCAACTGGAGAGCAAGCCTGACTTTCGCCCCACCATGAAATGAGAGCATATATCCCTTCAGCGACTCAAAGGCATCCCGAAGTGGCCCTCAGAACTTGAAAGGAAGCCTGACTTGCTTGAGGCAGCATGCCAGGATCCCAGAAAATCACATCAAAACTCGAGAGGAGCCCAGTTGTGGCTTCCCACCACAACTCAAGAAACATCACGAGATTCCCCCCTGAATGCGAGATGAGTCCCGATTCCCCTGCAGTGAGTCGAGAGCAACCCTCTACTCCTCCTTGCAACTTGAAAGGAGCGTTGACTTCCTTGAGGCATCGCAAGAGGTTCCCCTGAGGTACACGTGGCACCTAGAGAGACACCCCAAACTTCTGGTGGCGACTCGAGAAACTATGAGATTCCCACCTGTAAGCAAGATTAGGACATTTTTCCCTGCAGTGCCTCGAGAGCAACGCCATGTTTTCTCTCAAAACTGGAAAGGAGGCTCGATTCTTTTTAGGCACTCAAGAGGCTATCCACGATACCCGTCACCACCTCACTTTCCCACAACAAATCGAGAAGAGCCCCATATTCACTGCCTCATCTTGACTTAGGGCCAATTCCTCTGCTTTGTCTTGAGAAGAATCCTAATATTCCCTTCATATCTCAAGAAAAGGCTTGTCTCACCTATTGAAACCTTAGCGTAAGCCCGAGGTTCGTTCTGCAAGTCGAAAGGACAGTGAGTACCAACTCAACTCTAGATAAGGCCTGACTCCCCTACACTGACTCGAATGGAACCCCGAGTATGCCTTCACAACCCAAGTGGAGGTCCGATTCCCCTGATGTACCTCTAGAAAAAGACCCACATCCCCACCTCAACTCGACAGGAGGTCTGACACATTTTGCTCATTAGGAAATCAAGTTCCATACCTCAACACGTGCCGGGGGCTGACTCCCCTGTTGAAACTCAATAGGAACCCCGAGATCCCTGTCACAACTGGAAAGGAACCCTGATTCCTTCCTCATCCTGAAATCAGCTCCTATATCCCTTCAGTGACTTGAGAGGAATCCCGAGGTAGCTCTTACAACTTGAAAGGAGGCCTGACATCCCTGAGGCAATAATGAGAGGCTCGCTGAGGTCCCCCTCAAAATTTGAAAGCAACCCAAAGCTTCCCGCTGCAACTCGAGAAACACCAAAAGATTTCCCCCTCAATGCGAGATAAGGCCCATTCCCCACTATGACTTGAGAGCAATCCTGCCTAACCCTCACACCTCAAAAGGAGCCTTGATTAAACTCATGCCAGGCAAGAGGTACCCTGAGGTCCCCATTGCAACTCGAGAGGAAGCCAAAGCTTCAGGCTGCAACTTGAGAAACACCACTAGATTCCAACCCAACCTGAGATGAGGCCCATTCCCCTGCAGTGAACTGAGAGCAATTCCGTGCACTGCATCGCAACTCAAAAGGAGACTAGACTACCCTGAGGCAACAGGAGAGGTTCATCTTGGTCCTAAGATGGTGGATGAATAGGAGAGGGAGACCAATTTCTCCCCCACAAATCCATCAAAAGAACATTTCAACACTGAGTAAATTCCACAAAACAACTTCTGAATCCAAGCAGAGGACACCAGGCACCCAGAAAAGCAGCTCATTGTCTTTGAAAAGAGGTAGGAAAAAATATAAAAGACAAAAAATGAGACAAAAGAGGGAGGGAGGGAGCTCCGTCCTGGGAAGGGAATCTTAAAAACAGAGAAGTTTCCAAACACCAAGAAACAATCTCACTGCTGAGTCTGTGGTGAGCCTTGGAAGCACAGAGGGCAACATGACAGGGAGGAAAAAATATAAATAATTAAAACCCACAGATTATGAGCCCAACGGTAACTGCCCCCCACCCCCCCAGAGGAGAAGCAGTGCAGATGCCTGCATCTGCCACTAGCAAGCGGGGGCTGGGCAGGGAGGCGCCGGCAGCAATGTTTTTTAAGGATCAGGCCTGAATGCCCCAAGGGTAACCAGAGTGAACTAACTTCGGCTAGCAAACCAGACTGTGGGATAGCTACCACGCGAAAAGCTCTAACATAAGACACCGCCAGGACGGTGCACAGAACAAAGGACAGAACAGAATTAGCTTGCTGCAGACCATGCCCCTCCGGTGACAAGCAGCCAGAGCCAGAAGGGCTGGAAGGGGGCAATCGTAACCCTGGAGAGACATTATCTACCAATCTGCTAGCAGGCTTCTTTACTAACTAAGACTTCTTGGGGTTCTGGACAGCATCATCTGCCTGAGAAGATGCACCAACTTTACACCCAGAAAACTGAGCAGCAGGGACAGGAGAAGCGATAAGTCACAGCGACCGTGCTTGCCAAACACCTGAGCTATTCGGACCTGGGAAGGGCACAAAACGCAGGCCCAACTGAGTCTGCACCTCTGAGGAATACCTGAGTGCCTGAGCCTGAGTGGCTTAGACTTGGGAGGTGCATGCAGCCCAGGGCCGGCCTCAGATGGTTCCCAGCGGAGCGACCTAGAGCCTGAGCTGTATGCACCATGAGTGGGAACAGGCCCAGTGTGGCTGAGATACTGTGAGCACATGCCAGTGTTATTTGTTTGCAGCGTCCCTCCCTCCCCACAACGCGACTGAACAAGTGAGCCTAAAAAAAGTGTCCACCACCAATCCCCTTGTGTCAGCGCAGAAATCAGACACTGAGGAGAAGAGCAAACAGAAGAAGCTAAAACAGAGGGAACCGCCTTGGAAGTGACAGGTGCAACAGATTAAAACCCTGTCGTTAGTACCGACTACATAGGAAGGGGCCTATAGATCTTGAGAAATATAAGCCGGACCAAGGAACGATCCGAAAATGAACTGACCTCACGCTGCTCACAACATCAGAGAAAGTCCTAGATATATCTTTACTATTTTTATGATCATTCTCTCTCTCTCTTTTTCTTTTTTTAAACTTTTTAAAAATTTTTAAGTCCTCTATTACTCCTTTAATTTTCATTTTTATAACCTACTATTTCTTTTCAAAAAAAGACCCTATTTTCAAAGCAAACTTCATATGTGTGTGTATATATATATATATATATATACACACACATATTTAATAATTCATGTGACTTTTTTTCTTATTCTTCTTTTCTTTAGTATTGCATTTTTGAAAATCCAACCTTTACTCTAGATTTTTAATCTTTGCTTTTTGGTATTTGTTATCAATTTTGTACCTTCAAAAACCCAAATTTAAGTACCCATTTTTACTTGAGAGCAAGATTACTGGATTGACTGCTCCCTTCTCCTTCGTATTCTCCTTTTTCTCCACCAGTTCACCTCTGTATCCCCCCTCCTCCTTCTCTTCTCTACCCAACTCTGTGAATCTGTGTGTTTTCCAGATGGCAGAGATCACTTAAGGAACTGATTACTGGCTAGATCTGTCTCTCTCCTTTTCATTCCCATCTCTTATCCTCTTGGCCACCTCTGTCTCCTTCCTCCTTCTTCTCTTCTCTGTAGAATTCTGTGAACATCTCTGAGCGGTCCAGACTGTGGAGCGCACTTAAGGAAGTGATTACTGGCTAGCTTGCTCTCTCCTCTTTTGATTTCATCTCATTCGGGTCATCTCTAACTCCCTCCTCCCTCTTCTCTTCTCCATGTAACTCTGTGAACCTCTCTGGGTGTCCCTCACTGTGGAGAAACTTTTCATCTTTAACCTAGATGTTATAAAAATAGTGCAGTATAGAGGGAGAAGAGTTGAGACTACTGTAAAAATAAGACTGAAAACCAGAAGCAGGAGGCTTAAGTTCAAATCCTGAGAACATCAGAGAACTGAATCCAGGGAACATTAATAGATAGGAGCTCATCAAATGCCTCCATACCTACACTGAAACCAAGCACCACCCAAGGCCCAACAAGTTCCAGAGCAAGACATACCACACAAATTCTCCAGCAACACAGGAACATAGCCCTGAGCTTCAGTATACAGGCTGCCTAAAGTTACTCCAAACCATTGACATCTCATAATTCATTACTGGACAGTTCACTGCACTCCGGAGAGAAGAAATCCAGTTCCACCCACCAGAACACCCACACAAGCTTCCCTAGCCAAAAAACCTTGACAAGCCAATGATACAACCCCACCCACAGTGAGGAAACTCCACAATAAAGAGAACTCCACAAACTGCCAGAATTCAGAAAGGCCACCCCAAATGCATCAATATAAAAAAAGATGAAGAGACAGGAATACCCAGCAGGTAAAGGAACAGGATAAATGCCCACCAAACCAAACCAAAGAGGAAGAGATAGGGAATCTACCTGATAAAGAATTCTGAATAATGATAGTGAAAATGACCCAAAATCTTGAAATAAAAATGGAATCACAGATAAAGGAGAAAAGGATTGAGAAGATGCAAGAAAGGTTAACCAAGGACCTACAAGAAATAAAAAAGAGTCAATATATAATGAATAATGCAATAAATGGGCTCAAAAACACTCTGGAGGCAACAAATAGTAGAATAATGGAGGCAGAAGATAGGATTAGTGAAGTAGAAGATAAAATGGTAGAAATAAATGAATCAGAGAGGAAAAAAGAAAAACGAATTAAAAGAAATGAGGACAATCTCAGAGACCTCCAGGACAATATGAAATCCTCCAACATTCAAATTATAGGAGTCCCAGAAGAAGAAGACAAAAAGAAAGACCATGAGAAAATACTTGAGGAGATAATAGTTGAAAACTTCCCTAAAATGGGGAAGGAAATAATCACTCAAGTCCAAGAAACCCAGAGCGTCCCAAACAGGATAAACCCAAGGTAAAACACCCTAAGACACATATTAATCAAATTAACAAAGATTAAACACAAAGAACAAATATTAAAAGCAGCAAGGGAAAAAACAACAAATAACACTCAGGGGATTCCCATAAGGATAACAGCTGATCTTTCAATAGAAACTCTTCAGGCCAGGAGGGAATGGCAAGACATACTTAAAGTGATGAAACAAAAATAATCTACAGCCCATAGTACTGTACCTAGCAAGGATCTCATTCAAATATGAAGGAGAAATAAAAAGCTTTACAGACAAGCAAAAGCTGAGAGAATTCAGTGCTACCAAACCAGCTCTCCAACAAATGCTAAAGAATATTCTATAGACAGCAAACACAAAAGGGGTGTATAAACTAGATCCCAAAACAATAAATCAAATGGCAACAGGATCATACTTATCAATAATTACCTTAAACGTAAATGGGTTGAATGCCCCAACCAAAAGGCAAAGACTGGCTGAATGGATACAAAAACAAGACCCCTATATACGTTGTCTACAAGAGACCTACCTCAAAACAAGGGACACATACAGACTGAAAGTGAAGGGCTGGAAAAAGATATTCCACACAAATAGAGACCAAAAGAAAGCAGAAGTAGCAATACTCATATCAGATAAAATAGACTTTAAAACAAAGACTGTGAAAAGAGACAAAGAAGGACACTACATAATGATCAAAGGATCAATCCAAGAAGATATAACAATTATAAATATATATGCACCCAACATAGGAGCACCACAATATTCAAGACAAATGCTAACAAGTATGAAAGGGGAAATTAACAATAACACAATAATAGTGGGAGACTTTAATACCCCACTCATAACTATGGACAGATCAACTAAACAGAAAATTAACAAAGAACCACAAATTTTAAATCATACAATAGACCAGCTAGACCTAATTGATATCTATAGGACATTTCACCCCAAAACAATGAATTTCACTTTTTTCTCAAGTGCTCACAGAACCTTCTCCAGGATAGATCACATCCTGGGCCATAAATCTAGCCTTGGTAAATTCAAAAAAATTGAAATCATTCCAAGCATCTTTTCTGACCATAATGCAGTAAGATTAGATCTCAATTACAGGAGAAAAACTATTACAAATTCCAACATATGGAGGCTGAACAACAGGCTTCTGAATAACCAACAAATCACTGAAGTAATAAAAAAAGAGGTCAAAATATGTATAGAAACGAATGAAAATGAAAACACAACTCAAACCCTGTGGGACACTGTAAAGCAGTGCTAAGGGGAAACTTCATAGCAATACAGGCATATCTCAAAATACAAGAAAAAAAGGCAAATAAATAACCTAACTCTACGTCTAAAGCAACTAGAAAAGGAATAAATGGAAAACCCCAGAGTTAGTAGAAGGAAAGAAATCTTAAAATTTAGGGTAGAAATAAATGCAAAAGAGACAAATAGACCATAGCAAAAATCAACAAAGCCAAAAACTGGTTTTAGAAAGGATAAATAAAATTGACAAATCATTAGCTAGACTCATCAAAAAACAAAAGGAGAAAAATCAAATCAATAAAATTAGAAATGAAAGTGAAGAGATCACAACAGACAACACAGAAATACAAAGGATCGTAAGAGACTACTATCAGCAATTATATGCCAATAAAATGGACAACGTGGAAGAAATAGACAAATTCTTAGAAAATTACAACTTTCCAAAACTGATCCAGGAAGAAATAGAAAATCTTAACAGATCCATCACAAGCACAGAAATTGAAACTGTAATAAGAAATCTTCCAGCAAACAAAACTCCCGGTCCAGATGACTTCACAGCTGAATTCTACCAAAAATTTAGAGAAGAACTAACACCTGTACTACTCAAATTCTTCCCAAAATTTGCAGAGGAAGGTAAATTTCCAAACTCATTCTATGAGGCCACCATCACCCTAACCCCAAAACCTGACAAAGATGCCACCAAAAAAAAGAAAACTATAGCCCAATATCACTGATGAACATAGATGCAAAAATCCTTCACAAAATTCTAGCAATCAGAACCCAACAACACATTTAAAAGATCATACACCATGACCAAGTGAGCTTTATCCCAGGGATGGAAGGATTCTTCAATAGCCGCAAATCAATCAATGTAATTCACCACATTAACAAATTGAAAGATAAAACCATATGATTATTTCAACAGATGCAGAGAAAGCCTTTGACAAAATTCAACATCCATTTATGATAAAAAGTCTCCATAAAACAGGAGTAGAAGGAACATAACTCAACATAATAAAAGCTATATATGACAAACCCACAGCCAACATTATCCTCAATAGTGAAAAATTGAAAGCATTTCCCCTAAGGTCAGGAACAAGACAAAGGTGCCCACTTTCACCACTACTATTCAACATAGTTCTGGAAGTTTTGGCTACAGCAATCAGAGCAGAAAAATAAATAAAAGGAATCCAAATTGGAAAAGAAGAAGTAAACTCTCACTGTTTGCAGATGACATGATCCTCTACACAGAAAACCTGAAAGACTTTACCAGAAAATTACTAGAGCTAATCAATGAATATAGTAAAGTTTCAGGATATAAAATCAACACACAGAAATCCATTGCTTCCTATACACTAAAAATGAGAAAGTAGAAAAAGAAATTAAGGAAACAATTCCATTCACCATTGCAATGAAAAGAATAAAATACTTAGGAATGTATCTACCTAAAGAAACTAAAGATCTATATATAGAAAACTATAAAACATTGGTGAAAGAAATCAAAGAGGACACTAATGGATGGAGAAATATACCACGTTCATGGATTGGAAAAATCAATATAGTGAAAATGAGTATAATATCCAGAGCAATTTATAGATTCAATGCAATCCCTATCAAGCTACCAGTGGTACTTTTCAGAGAGCTAGATCAAATAATTTCACAATTTGTATGCAAATACAAAAACCTCGAATATCCAAAGAAATCTTGAGAAAAGAGAATCGAACTGGAGGAATCAACCTGCCTGACTTCAGGCTCTACTACAAAGCCACAGTCATCAAGACAGTATGGTACTGGCACAAAGACAGAAATATAGATCAATGGAACAAAATAGAAAGCCCAGAAATAAATCCACACACCAGTGGACACCTTATCTTCGACGAAGGAGGCAAGGAGATACAATTGATTAAAGACAATCTCTTTAATAGGTGGTGCTGGGAAAAGTGGTCAATCACTAGTAAAAGAATGAAACTAGAACACTTTCTAACACCATACACAAAAATACACTCAAAATGGATTAAAGACCTAAGTGTAAGACCAGAAACTATAAAAATCCGAGGAAACCAGAATTGAAAGAGACACATGTACCGCAATGTTCATTGCAGCACTGTTTATAATAGCCAGGACAGGGAAACAACCTAGATGTCCATCAGCAGATGAATGGATAAGAAAGCTGTGGTACATATAACAGCCATTAAAAATAATACATTTGAATCATTTCTAATGAGGTGGATGAAACTGGAGCCGATTATACAGAGTGAAGTAAGTAAGCCAGAAAGAAAAACACCAATACAGTATACTAACACATATATATGGAATTTAGAAAGATGGTAATGATGACCCTGTATGCGAGACAGCAAAAGAGACACAGATGTGTAGAGCGGACTTTTGGACTCTGAGGGAGAGGGAGAGGGTGGGATGATTTGGGAGAATGGCATTGAAACATGTATACTATCATGTAAGAAATGAATCGCCAGTCTATGTTCGATGCAGGATATAGGATGCTTGGGGCTGGTGCACGGGGATGATCCAGAGAGATTATGTAGGGTGGGAAGTGGGAGGGGGAGTTCATGTTTGGGAACTCATGTGCACCCGTGGTGGATTCGTGTCAATGTATTGCAAAACCAATACAGTATTGTAAAGTAAAATACAGTAAAAAAAAAAAAAAATCCTAGAGGAGAACATAGGCAAAACACTCTCCGACATAAATCACAGCAGGATCCTCTATGACCCATCTCCCAGAATACTGGAAATAAAAGCAAAAATAAACAAATGGGATCTAATTAAAATTAAAAGCTTCTGCACAACAAAGGAAACTATAAGCAAGGTGAAAAGACAGCCTTTGGAATGGGAGAAAATAATAGCAAATGAAGCAACTGACAAACAACTAATCTCAAAAAACTACAAGCAACTCCTGCAGCTCTATCCCAGAAAAATAAATGACCCAATCAACGAATGGGCCAAAGAACTAAGTAGACATTTCTCCAAAGAAGACATACAGATGGCTAACAAACACAGGAAAAGATGCTCAAAATCACTCATTATCAGAGAAATGCAAATCAAAACTACAATGAGGTACCATTTCACGCCAGTCAGAATGGCTGTGATCCAAAAGTCTACAAGCAATAAATGATGGAGAGGGTGTGGAGAAAAGGGAACCCTCTTACACTGTTGGTGGGAATGCAAACTAGTACAGCCACTATGGAGAACAGTGTGGAGATTCCTTAAAAAGCTGGAAATAGAGCTGCCATCTGACCCAGCAATCCCACTGCTGGGCATACACACCAAGGAAACCAGAATTGAGAGACACGTGTACCCCAATGTTCATGGCAGCACAGTTTATAGTAGCCAGGACATGGAAGCAACCTTGATGTCTATCAGCAGATGAATGGATAAGAAAGCTGTGGTACATATACACAATGGAGTATTAAAAACAATACATTTGAATCAGTTGTAATGAGGTGGATGAAACTGGAGCCGATTATACAGAGTGAAGTAAGCCAGAAAGAAAAACAGCAATACAGTATACTAACACATATATATGGAATTTAGAAGGATGGTAATGATAACCCTGTATGTGAGACAGCAAAATAGACACAGATGTATAGAACAGTCTTTTGGACTCTGTGCGAGAGGGAGAGGGTGGGATGATTTGGGAGAATGGCATTGAAACATATATAATATCATATAAGAAATGAATCGCCAGTCTATGTTCGATGCAGGATACAGGATGCTTGGGGCTTGTGCACTGGGATGACACAGGCAGATGGTATGGGGAGGGAGATGGGAGGGTCGTTCAGGATTGGGAACACGTGTACACCCATGGTGGATTCATGTTGATGTATGGCAAAACCAATACAGTATTGTAAAGTAAAATAAAGTAACAAAACAAACAAACAAACAAAAACAAAACAGTAGAGGTTCCCTGAGGTCCCTGTCTCAGATTGAGAGGAACACAAAGCTTCAGGCTGTAACTTGAGAAATACCATGAGATACACCCCTCAGTGTGAAATGAGGCCCATTTACCCTGCAGTGACTTGAGAGCAATCCACGCACGTGCTTGCAACTTGAAAGGAGACTTGACTTCCTTGAGGCAACAGGTGAGGTTCCCTAGGTTCATCTTCAGAAATCTAAAGAAACCCCAAGCTTCCTGCTGGAGTTCCAGGAAAACCATATCCTGCCCCACAACCACCACCACTGAAAACACGAGATGAGGCCCTTTCCCCATGCAGTGCCTCGAGAGCAATCCACTATTCCCTTTTGAAACTTGAAAGGAGGCTTGAATCCCTTTACACAACTCCAGAGGTTCTCCGAGATACCCATCACCACTCTAGAGGAACCCCAAGTTTCATGCCACAACTCAACAAGAGCCCCGTTTTCCCCACCTCATCTAGAGATTAGCACCGGTTCTCCTGCTTCAACTCAGGATTCCTAACTTTCTGCTAGCACCTTAAAAGGAGGCCTGCCCTCCCTATTGGAACCTCACAGGAACTCCACTGTTCCTGCTGCAAGTTGAAAGGACACTGACTTCCCCCTCAATCCTAGATAAAGCCTCATTCCCCTGAAAAGACTCAAACAGAACCCCGAGTATCCCCTAACAACACGAAAGGAGGTCTGACTCCCTGTTGCACCTCTACAAAAAGCCAAATTCCCCGCATCAATTCAACAGGAGGCTTGACACCTCCTTTTCCAATTCGATTGGAAAGTGGAGTTCCATGCCGCAACATGAGCTGAGGCCTGACTTCCCTGTTGAAACTCGATAGGAAGCCTGATATCCCCGTCGCAACTGGAGAGCAACCTGATTCCCGCCACACCCTGAAATTTGGCCATATATCCCTTCAGCAACTCAAAGGAATCCCGAGGTGGCCCTCAGAACTTGAAAGGAGGCCTGGCTTGCCTGAGGCAGCATGCCAGGATCCCAGAAGACCACGTCAAAACTCGAGAGGAGTGCAGTTGTGGCTTTCCACCACAACTCGAGAAACATCAAAAGATTCCCCCCGAATGAGAGATGAGGCCCAATTCCCCTGCAGTGAGTCGAGAGCAACCCTCTGCTCCTCCTTGCAACTCAAAAGGGGACTTGACTTCCCTGAGGCATCATGAGAGATTCCCCTGAGGTACCTGTGGCAGCTCAAGAGGAACCCCGTGCTTCCGGCGGCAACTCGAGAAACCAAGAGATTCCCGCCTGTAAGCAAGATTAGGACCTTTCTCCCTGCAGTGCCTCGAGAACAACCCCATGTTCCCTCTCGAAACTGGAAAGGAGGCTCGATTCCCTTTAGCAACTCAAAAGGTTCTCCACGATACCCGTCGCCACCTCGCATTCCCACAACAAATCGAGAAGAGGCCCATGTTCACTTCTTCATCTCGACTGAGGGCCAATTCCTCTGCTTCGTCTTGAGAATAATCCAGATGTTCCCTTCACATCTCAAGAGAAGGCTTGCCTAACCTATTGGAATTCTAGAGGAAGCCCAAGGTTCATGCTGCATGTCAAAAGGACAGTGAGTACCACCTCAATTTGAGATAAGGCCTGATTCCCCTACACTGACTCAAATGGAACCCCGAGTATGCCTTCGCAACCTGAATGGAGGTCTGACTCTCCCTGTTGTACCTCTAGAAAAAGACCCACATCCCCCCACAACTCGACAGGAGGCCTGACACCCTTTTTACTCGGGAAAAATCAAGTTCAATGACTCAACATGTGCCAAAGGCTGACTCCCCGTTGAAACTCGATAGGAACCCCAAGATCCCTGTCACAACTGGAAAGGAACCAGGATTCCTGCCTCAACCTGAAATGAGCTCTTATATCCCTTCAGCGACTTGAGAGGAATCCCAAGGTGGCCCTCATAACTTGAAAGGAGGCCTGAATTCCCTGAGGCAACATGAGCAGGTCGCTGAGGTTACCCTTGAAACTCGAGAGCAACTCAAAGCTTCCCGCTGCAACTCGAGAAACACCGCAAGATTTCCCCCTCAATGCGAGATAGGGCCCATTTCCCCCTCAGTGACTTGAGAGCAATCCTGCGCAACCCTCACACCATGAAAGGAGCCTTGACTAAACTCAGGCAAGACGAGAGGTACCCTGAGGTCCCTGTCACAACTCGAGAGGAACCCGAAGCTTCAGGCCACAACTTGAGAAATAACACAATATTCTAACTCACTGCGAGATGAGGCCCTTTCCCCTGCAGTGACTCAAGAACAATTCTGCATACTGCATTGCAACTCGAAAGGAGACTAGACTACCCTGAGTTAGGAGGTACCCTAGGAGAGGTTCCCTAAGGTCCCAGTCACAACTCAAGAGGAGCTCAAAGTTTCAGGCTGCAACTTGAGAAATGCAACAAGATACATCCCTCTGTGCGAAATGAGGCCCATTTCCCCTGCAGTGACTCGAGATGAATCGTGTGGTGCCCCTTACAACACAAAATAGAGACCTGACTTCCCTGAGGCAACACTAGGCTGTCCCTGAGGTCACCGTTGCAACTCAAGAGGAATCTCAAGCTTCCCACCACAACCTGAGAAAAACCACCAGATTCTCTTCTCAATGAGAGATGAGGCTCTTTTCCACTGCAGCATCTCGAGAGAAACCCCACTTTCTCTATTGAACCTAGAAAGGGTACTTGGCACCTTTATGCAACTCAAGAAATTCCCCGAGATACCTAGCCACACTCAAGAGGGTGATACCCGGCCCCACTGGAGAGGAACACCGAGTTTCCTGTCACAACTCAAGAAGTGCCCTGTTTTCCCCTCCTCATCACAAGATGAGGTTCTATTTCCCTGCTTCATCTGGAAAGGAATCCTGACATTCCCATCGCACCTCAAGAGAAGGCCGGTCTCACCTTGAAACTAGAGAGGAACCACGGATGTTGTGCCACAATTCGAAAAGACCCCGGTTTGCCCATCTACTCGAGATCAGGCCTGATTCCAATGCACCGACTCAAATGTAACTCCGAGTATCTACTCACAACACAAAGGGAGGAGTGACACCACTCTGGCACCTCTAGCAAAAAACCCAGATCCCTACCTCAATTAAACAGGCCTGACACCCATTTCACACCTTGAGAGGAATGCAGAGTTCCATGTCTCATCGAGAGACGAGGCCTTACTCCCCTGTGGAAACTCCACTGAAATCCCGAGATCCATGTCAGAAATGGAGAGGAACCCTGAGGTTCTAGCGTCAAATTGAGATGAGGTCCTTTTCCCCTGCACCAACTCAAGAGTAATCCAGAGAGGCCACTCGCAACTCAAAAGGATTCCTGACTTTCCAGAGACATCATGAGAGGCTCCCTGAGGTACCCGTTGCAACCCAAAGGATTCCAAGATTCTTGCCACAACTCCAGAAACACCTCAAGTTTCCCCTATCAATTTGAATTGAGGCCCGTTTCCCCTGCAGTGACTTGAGAGCAATCTTGCACTCCCCCTTGCAACTCAAATGGAGACTTGACTTCCCTGAAGCAATACGAGAAGTTCCCTGAGGTCCCCATTGCAACTGGAGAGGAACCCTCAGCTTCCCACCACGAGTTGAGAAAACCCCTGAGATTCCCCCCTCATTGTGAGATGAGGCCAGAATACCATGCAACGACTTGAGAGCCATCCTGAGTTACTCCTCGCAACTCAAAAGGATTGTTGACTCCCTTTTGGCAACTCGAGAGGTTCTCCAATATTCCCATTGCATATCGAGAGGAATCTGGAGTTTCCTGCCTCAACTCGAGAAGAAACCCATTTTCCCCACTTCATGTTGAGATTAGGGCCGATTTCCCTGCTTCAACTCAAGAAGAATCCCGACTTCCCCTTGCACCTCAAGAGGAGGCCTTTCTCACCTGTTGCAACTCAAGAGGATCCCCAAGTTCCCCCATCACAACTCACGAGAAACCCCATTTCTAGCCACAACTCCAGAAGTACCATGGCTTCCCCGCTTCAATTCGAGATGTGGCCTGATTCCCCTGCAGTGACTCGAGAGAAATCCCGAGTTCCTGGTCCTAACTCGGCACGAGCCCTAAAACCCTGATACAAAGGCAGAGGATTTTCAAGAGGAGCTTACCCCACTGCAATTGGAGAAGAGCCCTCTACCGGAAGCAGGGAGGAAGCCTCATATCACAACTAAGCAGGAGGCCCATCCTGCCCCAAATAACCAGTAGCTCCCTGCACTTTGCAAGTAGAAAAAGCACCCCTTCTTATTAAAATCATAGAGGAGACACCCATCTCCCAATTTGAGAAGAGCACTCTACTGCATCTAAAGAGGATCCCAACTACAAAAACTAATGAGTTCTCCTGCCACAATGAGAGAGGTGGCTGCAAACGTCAACTAGAGATGAGCTGAAACACAGCAAATAGAGTGGACACCCACAGAAATGAGAGTGGACACCAAGCCATATCTAGAGAGTAGCCTCCTGCACATTACACTTAGACAGGGAGCAACTTGCACATAGCTACTAAAGAGGATCTCCCCCAATGTAGAGTCTCTACCACAACTTTAAAGGAACCCTGAGTGATATGCTACAAATCAAGAGGCACCTCAGTTCCCTGATGCAATTTCACAGGATCCCTAGGCTGTCCCAAGAAAAGGGGCCACTGCATGAAATGACGGAGGGGCTCCCAGCCAAGATTAAAGCAGATTCCCCAGGCACAACTCGGATGTGTCCCCCAGGACATCAAGCCTAGAGAGAAGACCTTCTGCCTCCAATAGAGACGAGCTCCCTGAAGGAAGTTGAGGGGAGGCCCTCACAATGAGAGAGCAGTGATCCCATGAATTGAAGTGAGGAATCCATAGTGCCAAAAGCAGAGAGGACATTCCCCATGGAGACATGCACACACAACCCAGAGATGGCAAAGCTTCACCCATTTAGAGGAGCCCTCAACGAAACTTCAGAGGCAGCCGCTGACATCACATGCAGAGAGGAGCCCCTCTTCTGGTAATACACACGAACCTTATACAATAGGGAGAAAGGAGCTTGCACACCACCACTAAAGAGACTCAAAACCCCTGCAATTACAGAGTGGACCCTGACCACAACGATAGAGTAGTCCCTTGCCAAATCTAGTGAACACTCACCCATCATTGCAAGAAGACAGGAGCCACCCAGCACATCCCTGCTAGAGATGAGTCGCCCCAAGAGAACTCGACAGGAGGCCCCACTGCAAGTCACCAGGAACCCTGAGTATCAACCAAGCTCAAGGAGAACCCCAAATTCCACACCACATCTCCAGTGCAATCCTGCATCCCAGGCTTCAAATCCAGAGGAACACTGATTTATCACTGCACTTTGAGAGGAGCTTTGTCCCCTGTTGTAACTCTCGAGGAAACCCTAAGTTTCCAGCAACAACTAGAGAAGAAGGCCGAGTTTTTGCTGAAACTCGAGAGGAGACCTTACTCCCTTGCTGCAACTCGAGAGGAAACATGACTTCCCCACCTCAAATTGAGAGGAGTCCTGACTCCACTGTTGCCACTTGAGAAGTATCCCCAAGTCCCCGTTGCAACTTGAGAGGAACCCCGTGATTCCAGCCGCAAGTTTAAAGGACACCGAGTTCCCCCTCAACTCAAGATAAGGACTGATTCCCCTGCAGCAACTCGAATGAAATCCAGAGTTTCCCCTCATAAGATGAGGGGAGGTCTGACTCCCCTGTTGCAACTCAAGAAAAATTACGAGTTCCTCCGTCTGACTCGACAGGAGGCCTGATATGCCTTTCACAACTCAAAAGGAAATCAGAGTTCCATGCCTCAACATGAGACAAGTCCTGACTCCCCTGTTGCAACTCAAGAGGAACGCTAAAATCCACGTCATAACTGAAGAGGAACCCTGAGTTTCCTGAATTAACTTTAAATGAGGCCTTATTTCCCTGCAGCGACTTGAGAGGAATCCCAAGTTACCCTCACAACTTGAAAGGAGTCCTGACTCTCCTGAGGCAACCGGAGGAGTTCTGTGAGATTCCCATTGCAACTTGAGAGGATCCCAAGACACCCATCACAACTCGAGAGGAACCCTGAGTTTCCTGCCTCAACTCGAGATGACGCCCTATTCCCCTGCTGTGACTTGAGAGAATCCTAAGGTTCCCCTCACATCAGAAAGGAGGCCTGACTCCCACAGTGCAACTAGATAGAATCACTGAGGGCTCTATCGTAACTCGAGTGGAACCCTGAGATACCCATTGCAACTCTAGAGGAACCCCGAGTTTCCCACCTCAACTAGAGATGAGGCCCAATTCCCCTGCAGCGACTCGAGAGCAATCCCAAGTTCCCCCGGCAACTTGAAAGGAGTCCTGACTCCCCCGAGGCAACAAGAGAGGTACCCTGAGGTCCCAGTGACAACTGGAGAGGAATCCTGAGCTTCCCACCCCAACTCAAGAAAAACCATGAGATTCCCCTCTCAACGTGAAATGAGTCCTGATTACCCTGCGGTGACTTGTGTGAAAAGCCGAGTTCCCCATCTCAGTTTCATATGAGCGCCAAGAAACTGATGCAACTGCAGAGGATTCCCAAGAGGAGTCTACCCAACCCCAACTGGAGAAGAGCCCTCTACCACAACCAGAGAGGAAGTCTCATACTGCAACTAAGCAGGAGGCCTGCCCTGCCGAAATGGCCAGTAGCTTCCTGCACTTCACAACTAGAAAAAGAGCCCCTTTTCATTATAACCATAGAGGAGTCAACCACCTATCAATCTGAGAAGAGCACTCTACCACATCTAGAGAGGATCCCAACTAACACAGCTAAAGAGGGGTTCCCCTGCCACAATGAGAGAGGTGGCCGCAAAGGACAACTAGAGATGAGTCAATCCACAGCAAATAGAGTGGACACCTACTGCAATGAGAGTGGACCCCAAGGTGTATCTAGAGAGTAGCCTCCCACACATTGTACTTAGAAAGGGACCAGCTTGCACATCACTGCTAGAGAGGATCTGCCCCACTCTAGTTCAATAGAAGTCTTCACCACAACTTTAAAGGAACCCCGAGTCATATACTGCAACTCAAGAGGCACGCCGAGTTAAAGGCACGCCGAGTTTTCCCCTGCAATTTCATGAGATCTCTATGCTGGCACAATAAAAGGGACCACTGCACCAAATGATGGAGGGGTTCTCTGGCCAAAACCGAAGCAGATTTCCCAGGCACAACTTGAGAGGTGTCTACCAGCATATCACACCTAGAAAGAAGACCTTCTGCCTTTAATGGAAACGAGCTCCCTGAAGGAAGTCGAGTGCAGGCCCTCACAACTAGAGAGTAGTGATCCTATGAATAGAAGTGAGGAACCTATAGCGCCAAAAGCACAGAGGACCTCCCCCATGGAGATGAGCACACCCTAACCGGAAAGGACACAGCCTCGCCCGTGAGAGGAGCCCTCCACCACAACTTGAGAGGAGTCCGCTGGAATTCACACGCAGAGAGGAGCCCCCCTTCTGCTATTACAGTCAAATCTCACACCATAAGGAGAGTGGAGCTTGCACACCACCCTAGAGAGACTTGAAATCCTGGCAACTACAGAGTAGACCCTGACCACAATGATAATCACTTGTAAAAATATGAGCAACCACACGTCACTGCAAAAAGACAGGAGCAACTCTGAATATCCTTGCTAGAGACAAGTCGCCCCACCGCAAGTCGCCAGGAATCCTGAGTACTAACCAAGCTCGAGGAGAACCCCAGCTTCCCCATCATGACTCCCGTGCAATCCTGCATCTCATGCTGCAAATCCAGAGAAACAGATTTCTCGCTGCACTTCAAGAGGAGGTCTCAGGTGCTGTGGCAACTCTCCAGCAAACCCTGAATTTCTAGAAACCACTAGAGAAGAAGCCCACATTTCTGCTTCCAGTGAGAGGAGGCCTGACTCCCCTGCTGCAACCTGAGGGGTATCCCCAGATCCCCATCTAAACTCAAAAGGAACCCCGTGTTTCCTGCCACCAGTCGAAAGGACACCGAGTTCCCCCTTAATCAGCTGCAGGACTGATTCCCCTGCAGCTATTAAAATGGAATCCCAAATTTCCCCTCAAAACATGAAGGTGAGAGAGTCATTTCCTAGGCAGGTTGATAAGAAGTCTAGGGGTCCCCAAGGAGAGAGGGGTCTGGAATTCTCAAGGAGGAAGAAAGGACAAACTATTTTTCTTCTCTACATTCCTTAGGATTATACAACAGTAATGTATTCTGCCTGAGGACAGTCTTTGGATTAAACCTTCTGGCTAATTCTGTAAATTATGAGAGTAGACCTGCTCTTTACAAGGATTATATAACAACAATATATTCTGCCTGAGGACAGTCTATGGATTAAACCTTCTGGCTGATTCTGTTATCCTAAAATGTAAATTATGGGAATAGGTCTGGTGAGGTCTTTACAACCTCCAAATATTCTTTGGATTCATTGGAGAGTATATAAAGTCATTGCTAACACTAACAAGCGGGCACTCTTTCTGCCCCCTTCTGATGCCTATGTCAGAAGCTTTCTCTATCTCCTTTATACTTTAATAAAACTTTATTACACAAAAGTTCTGAGCTATCAAGCCTCGTCTCTGGCCCTGGATTGAATTCTTCTCCTCCAGGGGCCAAGAATCCCGGTGTCGTGATTCAACAACAACCTTTCAAAGGGAGGTCTGAATCCCCTGTTGCAACTCAATAAAAATCCCGACATCCCCACCAGAACTCAATAGGATGCCTGACACCTCTTTCACAGCTTGAGAGGAAAGCAGAATTCAATGCCTCAACACGAGATGAGCCCTGACTACCGTGTTGAAACTTGATAGGAACCCCTAGATCCATGTCACAACTGGAGATGAACCCCAAGTTTTCTACCTCAACATGTGATGAAACCCTATTCCCCTGCAGCGAATTGAAAGGAATCCCTAGGTTCCCCTAACAACTCAAGAGGAGGCCTGATTCCCCTAAGGCAACATGACAGATTCCCTGAGGTCCCAATCACAACTCGAGAGGAACACCAAGCTTCCTGCAGCAACTCGAGAAAAACCATGAGATCCCCCCTTCAAAGGGAGATGATGCCTGATTCCTCTGCAGTGACCCAAGAACAATCCCGAGTTCCCCCTCGCATCTCGAAAGGAGGCCTGACTCCCTTGAGGCAACATGAGAGGTTCCCTGAGGTACCTGTCACAAATCGAGTGGAACTCACTTTTCCCACCTAAACTTGAGATGAGGTGAGGCTGGATTCCTTTGCACTGACTTGAAAGAAATCTCGAGCTTTCCCTCACAACTTGAAAGGTTGCCTGACTCCCCTGAGGACACATGAGGGATTCCCTGGGGTCCCTGTCACAACTTGAGAGGACCCCCGATTTTCTGCTGCAACACGAGAAAAACCACCAAATTCATCCCTGAATACAAGATAAGGTCCAGTTACCCTACAGCGACTTGAGAGCAATCCCAAGTTCCCTCCTGCAACCAGAATGGAGGCTTGACTCCCTTTTAGCAACTCGAGAGTTTCCCTGAGATACCTGTTGCAACTCAAAATGAATCCCGTGTTGCCCACCTTTTCTTGAGATGAGGGCTGACGCCCCTGCTTCTAGTTGAGAGGAATCCCAACTTCCCCTAGAACCTCAAGAGCAGGCCTGTTTCACCTATTGCAACTCCATATGATCCCCAAATTCCACATCACAACTTGAGAGAAACCCTGAGTTTCCAGCCATAACTCGAGAACACAGGGTTCCCTGCCACAATTTGAAATGTGGCCCAATTCCCCTGCAGTGACTGGAGAGGAACCCTGAGTTCCTCAAGTTCCTCTCGAGTTGCAACAAGTATCTCAGGGAACCTCTCAAGTTGCTAAAAGAGAGTCAACTCGACAAGAGCCCCAAGACCCTCATGCAACTGCAGAGGATGCTCAAGAGATTACCCCATCACAATTGGAGAAGAACCTTCTACTATAGATAGGAAGTGTCATACCACACCTAAGCAGGAGGCCCACCCTGTCACAAAAAGCCAGTAGCTTCCTGCACTTCACAACTAGAAAAATCTCCCCTTTTCATCACCACCATAGAGGAGTCACCCACCTTCCAATTTGATAAGAGCACTCTACCACATCTAGAGAGAAGCCCAACTACCACAGTTATAGAGAAGTTCCCTTGCCACAATTAGAGAGGTGGCTGCAAACGAAACTAGAGACGAGCAGATCCATGACAAATAACAAGCGCACACCCACTGCAATTAGAGTGGAGCCCATGCCGCATCTAGAGAGTAGCCTCCCACACATTGCACTTAGATGGGGACCAGCTTGCACATGGCTAATACAGAGGATCTGCCCCAGATTCATGAATCTAATTCAAGAGGTGTCTCCAGCACAACTCTTAAGGAACCTCGAGTCATATACTGCAACTGAAGAGGCACCCTGAGATCCTTGTTGCAATCTCACAGGAACCCTAGGCTAGCACAAGGGACCTGGAACCAAATAACAGAGGTGTTCTCCGGCCAAAACTGAAGTGTATTCCCCAGGTACAACTAGAGAGTTGTCCCCATTAATAACACACCTAGAGAGATGACTTTCTGCCTCTCATGAAGACGAGCTTCCTGAAGGAAGTCAAGTGGAGGCCCTGGCAACTAGAAAGCAGGAATCACATGAATAGAAGTGAGGAACCCATAGTGCCAAAAGCAGAGAGGACCTCCCAAGTGGAGACAATAACACCCCAACCTAAGAGGACACAGCCTCGACCCTCAAGAGGAACCCTCCTCCACAACTTGAGAGGCGCCTGCTGGACATCGCACGCAGAGAGGAGCCCCTCTTCTGCTAAGACAGACGAATCTCACATCACAAGGAGACAGGAGCTGGCACACCACCACTAGAGAGAATCGAAGCCCCCATAAATACAGAGTTGACCAAGACCACAGTGATAGAGTAGTCCCTTTTCAAAACTAATGAGCAACTACCCATCATTGCAACAAGACAGGAGCCACCCTGCACATCCCTGCTACAACGAGTCGCCCGAGAGAACTCGACAGGATACCCCAATGTAAGTCACCAGGAACACTGAGTACCAGCCAAGCTCGAGTATAACCTTGACTTCCACAACAAAACTCCAGTGGAATCCTGCATTCCATGCTGCAAATCCTGAGGAATGTTGATTTCTTGCTGCACTTCAAAAGAAGCTCTCAGATGCTGTGGCAACTCTCCAGCTAACCCCGAGTTTCCAGCAACCACTAGAGAAGAACCCCATATTTCTGCTGCAACTTGAAGGAGGCTGGACTCCCCTGCTGCACCTCGAGAGGAAATACAACTTTCTCACCTCAACTTGAGAGGAGTCTTGACTCCCCTGTTGATATTCAATAGGTATCCGCAGATCCCCATTGCAACTCGAAAGGAAACCCATGTTTCCCGCTGCAAGTCGAAAGGACACTGAGTTCCCCCTCAACTCAAAATAAGGCCTGATTCCCCTGCAGTGACTCGAATGGAATCCCAAGTTCCCCCTCCCATGAAGGGAGGTGTGAATTCCCTGTTGCAACTCGAGAAAAATCCCGAATTCCACGCCTCAACTCGAAGAGGCCTGATACCCCTTTCACAACTCGAGGGGAAAGTGAAGTTCCATGCCTCAACACAAGATGAGCCTTGACTAACCTGTTGAAACTCGATAGAAACCCCCAGATCCATGTCTGAACTGGAGAAGAACCCTGAGTTTCCTGTCTCAAATTGAGATGAGGTCCTATTCCCCTGCAGTGACTTGAGAGGAATCCCTATGTTCACCTCACAACTCGAAAGAAGGCCTGACTCCCTTGAGGCAACACAAGAGGTTCCCTGGGGTCCCCATCGCAACTCGAGAGGACCCCTGAGTTTCCCGCCTGAACCTGCAATGAGATGAGGCACAATTCCCTTTCAGCAAATCTAGAGGAATCTGGAGTGCCTGCTCGCAACTAGAAAGGATGAGTGACTCCCCTGGAGCAACAGTACGGGTTCCCTGAGGTTAATGTCACAACTCAAATAGAACCCCAAGCTTCCCTCTGCAACTCGAACAAAACAACCAGATGCATCTCTCAACGCGAGATGAGGCCTGATTCCCCTTTGGTGACTTGAGAGCAATCCCAACTTCCCCCTGGAAAGTCGAAAGGAGGCTTGACTCCCTTTTTGCAGCTTGAGAAGTTACCCAAGATACTCGTCGCAACTGGAGAAGAACCCCGCGTATCCCACCTCAACTCGAGATGAGGCCCATTTCCCCTAAGCCTGACAATTAAGCTGCCCCTCACAACTAGAAAGGAGGCCTGACTCTCCTGAGGCAACCAGAACAGTTCTATGAGATCCCCATGGCAACTTGAGGGGAACCCCGAGATACCCATCACAACTTGAGAGGAAACCCGAGTTTCCGGGATCAACTCAAGATGAAGTCCAATTCCCATGCAGTGACTCGAGAGGAATCCCGAGTTCCCCATTGCAACTTGAAAGGAGGCTTGACTCCCTTTTTACAAATGGAGATATTCCCTGAGACACCTGTCACAACTCAAGAGGAACCCCGAGTTTCACACCACAACTGCAGAAGAACACCATGTTCCCCACCTCATCTTGAGATGAGGGCCAAGTCCCCTGCTTCAACTCAAGAGGAATTCCAACTTCCCCCTTGCTCCTCAAGAGGAGGTCTGTCTCACCTATTGCTTTAAGAGGTTCCCTTAGTCTATGTCCCAATCACCAATGTCAGAGAAGCTGAAGTTGATGAATTCTGTGGAGACCTACAAGACCTTAAAGACCTCCTAGAAATAACACCAAAAAAGATGTTCTATTCATCTCTGGAGATTGGGAGGCAAAAGTAGGAAGTCAAGAGATACCTGGAATAACAGGAAACTTTGGCCTAGGAGAAGAAAATTAAGCAGGGCAAAGGCTACCTGAATTCTTCCAGAGAATGTACTAGTCATAGAAAATACAATTTTTTCAACAATACAAGAGGCAACTTTACATATGGACATCACCAAATGGTCAACACTGAAATCAAATTAATTACATTCTTTGTAGTTGAAGATGGAGAAACTGTATACAGTCAGCAAAAACAAGACATGGAGCTCATTGTGGCTCAGATCATCAGCTCCTTGTGGAAAAATGCGGTCTTAAACTAAAGAAAGCAGGGAAAACCACTAGGCCAGCTAGATATGATGTAAATCAAACCCCCTATTAATATGCAGTGGAGGTAATGCATAGATTCAAGGGATTAAATCTAGTAAAGGGAATGCCTGTATTCTGATCAGAGGTCTGTATTACTGTACAGGAGGCAGCAAACAAAACCACCCCAAAGTAAAAGTAAAGTAAGAAGGCAAAGGGGCTAGCTGAGGAGGCTTTACAAATAAAAAGAAGTGAAAAGCAAGGGAGAAAGGAAAAGGTATGTTCAGCTAAATGCAGAGTTCCAAACAACAGCATGGCGAGACAAGCAGGGCTTCTTCAATGAACAGTGCATAAAACTAGAAGAAAACAACTAAAGGGGAAAAAAATAGAGATATCTTCAGGAAAACTGGAGGTTTCAAGGGAATATTTCACCAAAAGGTGGGCTCAATAAAGGACAGAAACTGTGAAGACCTAGGAGATGCTGAAGAGATCAAGAAAAGGAAGGAATACACAGAACTGTGCAAAAAAAAAAAAAAAAAAGATCTTAATGAACTGGATTACTACAATGAGGTTATCAGTCACCCAAACCCAGATATTCTGAAGTGTGAGGGCAAGTGGGACTTAGGAAGCCCTGCTGTTAATAAAGCTAGTGGATATGATGGAATTCCAGTAGAACTATTCAAAACTCTAAAAGATGATGCCATCAAGGTGTTGCATTCCATATGTCAGCAAACCTGAAAGACCCAGTAGTGACCACAGTACTGGAAAAGGTCAATCTTTATCCCACCTCCCAGGAAGGGTAGTACTAAAGAATGTGCCAACCATCGGACAATTGCACTCATCTCCCATGCTAGTAAGGTCATGCTTAAAATCTTGCATGCTAGGCTTCAGCATTAGGCAAACCTAGAACTTCCAGATATCCAAGTTGGGTTTAGAAAAGGACAAACAAAGAACCAGAGATCAAATTGCCAACATTCACTGGATCATAGAGAAAGTTAGTGAATTCCAGTAAAACATCTACCTCTGTTTCATCAGCTATGCTAAAGCCTTTGATGTTGTGGCTCATAACAAACTGTGGAAAACTCTTAAAGAGATGAGAATACCAGACTATCTTACCTGGCTGCTGAGAAACCTGTATGCAGGTCGAGAAGCAATAGTTAGAATCCTGTGTGGAACAACCACCAATCATGGTTCAAGATTGAAAAAGGAGTACGACAGTGCTGTCTGCTATCACCCTGTTTTTTTTTTTTTTAACCTATATGCTGAGTATATCATGAGAAATGCTGATCTTGATGAGTTACAAGCCAGAATCACGATAGGCAGAGAATCATCAACAACCTCAGCTATGTGGATGATACCACTCTAATGGCAGAAAACGAAGATGAACTAAAGAGCCTCTTGGTGAGGTAAGGAGGAGAGTGAAAGAGTTGGCTTAAGACTTAATATTAAATAAACTAAGAACGTGGTATCCAGTCCCATTACTTCATGGCAAATAGAAGAGGAAAAAGTGAAAGTAGTGACAGATTTCCTCTTCTAGGGCTCTAAAATCACAGTGGTGATTGTAGCCATGAAATCAGAAGATGATTGCTTCTTGGTAGGAAAACTCTGACAAACCTAGACAATGTGTTGAAAAGCTCTGTTTTTCAGAGACACTGCTCTGCTGACAAAGGTCTATGTAGTCAAGGCTATAGTCTTCCTAGTGGGGTCATGTATAATTGTGAGAGCTGGACCATAAAGAAGGCAGAACGCCAAAGAACTGACGCCTTTGAACTGTGGTGCTGGAGAAGACTCCTGAAGGTCCCTTGGACAGCAAGGAGATCAAACCAGTCAATGTTAAGGGGAATCAATCCTGAATACTTGCTGGAAGTAAAGAGGAACTAAAGAGCCTCTTGGTGACATGAAGGAGGAGAGTGAAAGTGTCAGCTTGAGATTAAATATTAAATAAACTAAGAACATGGCATCCGGCCCCATTACTTCATGGTAATGGTCTTCCCAGTGGTCACGTACAGTTGTGAGAGTTGGACCATAAAGAAGGCAGAATGCCAAAGAACTGATGTCTTTGAAACCTGGTGCTGGAGAAGACTCCTGAGGGTCCCTTGGGCAGAAAGGAGATCAAACCAGTCAATCTTAAGGGAAATCAAACCTGAATATTAGCTGAGAGGAGCGATGTTAAAGCTGAAGTGACAGTATTTTGGTCATATGATACAAACAACCAATTTATTGGATAAGTCCCTGATGCTGGGAAAGATTGAGGGCAGAAAGAGAAGAGGGCATCAGAGGATAAAATGGCTGGATGGTATCACTGATGAAATGGACATGAGCTTGGGTAAACTTTGGGAGATGATGAGGGACAGGAAGGCCTGGTGTACTGTTGTCCATGGGGTTGCAAAGAATTGGACATGACTGGATGACTGAACAAAAATAACAATAAATTATGATGAATTAATTTTATAAATATTATGAATCAATCTATACTTGAGATGATATTAATAATTATAATACTGGGAAAACAATGACTCCCTCAAAGTATCTGTAACATTTTTAAAGGAGGTAAATGTTATTATCTTAAAGGTTTGTAATTATGTAAACAGTTAACCTAAGTAAATTTGTAGAAAAATATATTAACAAACACAGTTTTTTTTTTCTTTTTGAATATTTTTTCTTTTTTATTTAAATGTTTATTTTTACTTTATTTTACTTTACAAGACTGTATTGATTTTGCTATACATTGACATGAATCCGCCACTGGTGTACATGAGTTCCCAAACATGAACCCCCCTCCAACCTCCCACCCCATATCATCTCTCTGGATCATCCCCATGCACCAGCCCCAAGCATCCTGTATCCTGCATCAAACATAGACTGGTGATTCGTTTCTTACATGATAGTATACATGTTTCAATGCCATTCTCCCAAATCATCCCACCCTTTCCCTCTCCCTCAGAGTCCAAAAGTCCGCTCTACACATCTGTGTCTCTTTTGCTGTCTCGCATACAGGGTTATCATTACCATCGTTCTAAATTGCATATATATGTGTTAGTATACTGTATTGTTGTTTTTCTTTCTGGCTTACTTCACTCTGTATAATCGGCTCCAGTTTCATCCACATCATTAGAACTGATTCAAATGTATTCTTTTTAATGTCTGAGTAATACTCCATTGTGTATATGTACCACAGTTTCTTATCCATTCGTCTGCTGATGAACATCTAGGTTGTTTCCCTCTCCTGGCTATTATAAACAGTGCTGCGATGAACATTGGGGTACATGTGTCTCTTTCAATTCTGGTTTCCTTGGTGTGTATGCCCAGCAGTGGGATTGCTGGGTCAGATGGCAGCTCTATTTCCAGCATTTTAAGGAATCTCCACACTGTTCTCCATAGTGGTTGTACTAGTTTGCATTCCCACCAACAGTGTAAGAGGGTTCCCTTTTCTCCACACCCTCTCCAGCATTTATTGCTTATAGACTTTTGGATTGCAGCCATTCTGACTGGTGTGAAGTGGTACCTCATTGTGGTCTTGATTTGCATTTCTCTAATAATGAGTGAAGCTGAGCATCTTTTCATGTGTTTATTAGCCATCCGTATGTCTTCTTTGGAGAAATGTCTATTTAGTTCTTTGGCCCATTTTTTGATTGGGTCGTTTATTTTTCTGGACTTGAGCTGCATAAGTTGCTTGTATATTTTTGAGATTAGTTGTTTGTCAGTTGCTTCATTTGCTATTATTTTATCCCATTCAGAAGGCTGTCTTTTCACCTTGCTTATATTTTCCTTTGTTGTGCAGAAGCTTTTAAGTTTAATTAGATCACATTTGTTTATTTTTGCTTTTATTTCCAGTATTCTGGGAGGTGTATCATAGAGGATCCTGCTGTGATTTATGTCGGAGAGTGTTTTGCCTATGTTCTCCTCTAGGAGTTTTATAGTTTCTGGTCTTACATTTAGATCTTTAATCCATTTTGAGTTTATTTTTGTGTGTGGTGTTAGAAAGTGATCTAGTTTCATTCTTTTACAAGTTGTTGACCACTTTTCCCAGCACCACTTGTTAAAGAGATTGTCTTTACTCCATTGTATATTCTTGCCTCCTTTGTCAAAGATAAGGTGTCCTTATGTGTGTGGATTTATCTCTGGGCTTTCTGTTTTGTTCCATTGATCTATATTTCTGTCTTTGTGCCAGTACCATACTGTCTTGATGACAGTGGCTTTGTAGTAGAGCCTGAAGTCAGGCAACACAATGCTTTTATAAAAGCAAACAACCAAAAGCACATGATAGGGTTTTTTAAAATATAAATTTATTTTAACTGGAGGCCAATTAATTTACAATATTGTATTGCATTTGCCATACATAAACATGAATCTGCCACAGGTGTACACGTGCTCCCCATTCTGAACCCCCCTCCCACCTCCCTCCACATTCCATCCGTCTAGGTCATCCCAGTGCATCAGCCCTGAGCATCTTGTATCATGCATCAAACCTAGACTGGCGATTTGCTTCACATATGATATTATACATGTTTCAATGCCATTCTCCCAAGTCATACTATCCTCGCCCTCTCCCACAGAGTCCATAAGACTGTTCTATACATCTGTGTCTTTTTTGGTGTCTCGCATACAGGGTCATTGTTACCATCTTTCTAAATTCCATATATATGTGTTAGTATACTCTATTGGTGTTTTTCTTTCTGGCTTACTTCACTCTCTATAATGAGCTCCAGTTTCATCTACCTCATTAGAACTGATTCAAATGTATTCTTTTTAATGACTGAGTAACACTCCATTGTGTATATGTACCACAGATTTCTTATCCATTCGTCTGCTGATGGACAGCTACTAATTTGTTGGAACTTTGTGTTAGTTTTCTTGAAATTGTTCATTGACCCCTGGTTACATTTCCCACTACTTTCACTTATATTTCCACTCATTACAAATTAAATTATTACTTTGAACTTCTTTCTATTCCCTTGATAAACCATTGTCACTTGCATCAGTGTATGGGAATGTTCTGGGATCATATCTTAAACACATTCTCCAGGAAGCTTTTCTTGACCTCTGGGGCTTGGGTTATTTGCCTTCCATAACCACCCTTATAGAACCAACATTCAGGATTTCCTTAACCAAAAATTTAGGATATTATAATTCCTTATTTAATACACTCTTTACACCCTCAAAGACAACAAACTCTAGAAGGCCAAGGATCATAGCTGTGCTATTCACAGGTAAAACACCTGTATCTGGATCAACAAATATAATATGAACTTGAGTATATGTGTGCTCAGTCAAGTCTGACTCTGAGCCACACTCTTTACACCCTCAAAGACAACAAACTCTAGAAGGCCAAGGATCATAGCTGTGCTATTCACAGGTAAAACACTTGTATCTGGTTCAACAAATATAATATGAACTTGGGTATATGTGTGCTCAGTCATGTCTGACTCTGAGCCCTGTGATAGTCTGCCAAGCTCCTCTGCCCATGGAATTTTCCAGGCAAGAGTACTGGAGTGGGTTGCAATTTCCTACTGTACTGGGTCTTCCCAACCCAGGGATAGAACTTGCATCTCTTGTGTCTCCTGCATTGGAAGCAAGATTATTTATCACCAGTGCCACCTGGAAAGTCTTGAATTGGAGACAAAAGGGAAATAGTCACATACTTTTATTGGGTGACAAATTCTAATATATACACACATTTGTTTACAAATTTGGAAAAATGTGATAATGTGGTAAATTTTTTTTTTATCATTTCAGCTTGAATTTTCATCAAGCTTTAGGAAGTTTTTCTTAGGGTAATATATACAACTGGTGTTTCTAGTAAAATTATATCATCATGAAAGCATAATCTTTCTTCTTTTCACAAGTACCTCTTACTGGTTGGTAGGGAAAGCACAGTTCTTGCTTATGTAACAAAAGTGATGAAACTTGAAATGAGTTATCAGGATAAATAGCAACTGAACACAGCAAATACATGTCCATACTCATTTGTATACATACATTTATGCTGCCAATAGAATGAAATAAATTTCTTAAGAAACAGCTAAATGGCCTTATGAATTCAGAGAATAGGATGATCAATTCTTGCTGGAAATAATAGAATAGATGCATCTTCATGGAATGTGTGGCATTTAATTTTAGCCTTAAATAGGAGTGATGACAGAACAATAGGTCTGTGAAAAATGTAGCTAAAATAGAGATTATGATGGTGGGAAAAGCGGTAAGGTTAAAGATGTATTTGGGAATTTTGAAAGGTGCAGGAGTCACGTAGAAATATGACAAATAAACCATAAATACAGGTTTGATTTGAAACAGGGAAGAGTAAGGATCTTGCATCACATAAGACTATTTGAGGGCTTCCCTAGTGGTTCAACGGTAAAGAATCTGCCTGCAAAAGCAAGAGGCACAAGTTTGATAACTAGGCAGGGAAGATTCCCTAGAGAAGAAATGGAAACCCACCCCAGTATTCTTGCCTGGGAAATCCCATGGACAGAGGAGCCTGGCAGGCTACAGTCCATGGTCTTGCAAAAGAGTCAGACACAACTTAGTGACTGAACAACAACAAAAGACCATTTGAACAGAGAAGGGATGTGATTAGAGATTTCTTAGTGAGAGTATTTCTTTGGAGGAATTTTGTTTGTTCCTTTGGAGGAAAGGAAAGGAAAGAAGGCAGAAAAGGAATTAGAAACAGCAAGATGTTTAAACTAGTGCTTCTGATAAATACACACAGCTTGCTATAGAAAACATGGCGAAGAGGTTAACATCTCAATGAGAACAATATCAGATTCAAACCCATCATTATATAAACCACATTAGGGATGGATCATGTACCACATAAATGGAAAAACAGGGTTTACTCTAATCTTAGAGAAATTTTCTCATCTATGATTTTCCTCTCTGATTCGCACCATCCATATCAATTTACTTACTTGTTCAATTCCCATTTACATGTAAAACAGTTATTGAATTGTTAACCTGTACTACCATTAGAAACAAATTTCTCAGTTTGAGTACAGTGTTTACGTACAGTTCCTTTAGTCTTTAGCCTGACATTTTCCAATCAATGCACCATTTTTCAAGGTTATGTGTACCTTTTAATGGCTACAAAGAATGCTAGAATTAACATCGGTCTTCAGGTTTTGGTATGAACATACATTTTCAAAGAAAATGAGACACTTACAGAAATGGTAAAGACTTAACCATCCTGGGATGAGATATGAAGAAACAAGGCAATTTATTGGTTTTGATTAGATTTTGGTTGCAAGAGAATAGTTCTGTAAATCAAACACAAATTATTATTATTAGTTTTTTTTTTTTTTCCTCTCATGGCAGATCCTGGAGATGTTGGTCCCAGGGCTGGTGTGCTCTGTGTAACCAAGCATCTTCTTTCTTACTAATCACACATTTGGACCTCTTTTGTTAAGTCACCATAGATGCCCAAAAAGTTGCTTCAACTCCAACCTTCATGTTGTCATTCTAGCTAGCAAGAAGAAGGAAAGAAAATTAGAGGAAAGTTACTTTTTAGGAAAATCACCAGAATCTGCACATGTCATCTTCATGGATATCTCAGAGGTCAAAACCTAGTCATGTGGACACACTCAGCTCCAAGGTACCTGGGATTACTGTAATCTTGTCATCCATATGTCTGCTTAAAGTTTAGCAAGTATAACACTGCTAATGAGGAAAGAACAATTTTCTTCTTTTTTGATGTCTACAACATAAATAAGCTAGCTCAAGTGTATCAATAAATTTGTCCATAAAGATAATTTAGGAAAAGAACCTTCCACGATATTTTTTATGAGTCACAGGATGCAACAAAGAGATGTCAGTTTTCAGTCCATGATTGAGCTCTTCCAGGGTGCTTCTTGAGACAGAAATTACCTTCTGTCTCTTGTATGCTATTATTATTTTTTTCTGACATAAGCAAACTTAGGCCTACATGACATATAAAAAAAATCACCTGTTTATTTCACAATACCTTCATTCAAATTGCTGCCACAATAGAGAGACTTGTTTTGAAAGTTTTCAAAAGTAAAACTAGGACTAATTGGCGAATTCACAAAACAAACAGATTTCAATTCATAGATTGCTTACCAAATTTCTACTATGTACTAGCCAGTGTGCTAAGACAACAAGAGTGCATTTTGAGCTTATCTTAACATGGCCCGGCCTTCCTGAAATTTTCTCTCTACTTAAGGGTACATATTGTAATAAGGTGATTAAAAAAAAAAAAGAGTATATATATAATTTTGGAAAGTGATACCAAAGAAAGGAAGAGAAACAAGCTTTAGACGAACTTGCCCATATGATGAAAGTATCACTACTTATTGTTGTTTTTTTTCCTCCTTAGGCATGAGGTAGATAACAGCTTTGGAATGTGGTGGCAAAAATCTGTGTGTGGAAAAGGGATCTTGTGAAATTAAAGGTCCCAAACAAATTATGCATAGATCCTGTGATATGAAATCTTACAGAAATTATGCTATAAATCCTAAAAGTGTTTAAAATATATATTCTAAATTTCTAAAAGTTCCGTTTCACATGATATCTTATGTATCACATGAAGTGAGCCTTAAAGGTATTAAAAGGATCATATTTAATTCCAAATGCATCCTTCAGCCTCCTCAGGAATTACAATGTCATTTATTATCGTCTTCCATGAGGTTTGACGAAGTTGTGGCATATCTTAACTGCTTAACAATTACATGTTGTTGAGTAACTCATTTGGTCTCAAACTGATGCTCAATTAAACCTCTAGGAAGACAAATACTTTTTAAAAAATGCATTAGTTCCTGGTTTGTGATGTAAATGCTTTGGGGAATTTAAAGAACTTTAAGAAAGCAATATAACAATTTGATAAGGTAATTGCCTTATTAATCTTGGAGGGTCCTCATTTTACTGAAAATAAAAGAAGAGCCTCACAAACATCTAATGTGAATTTTTAAAAAGCATTCTTCTGCAACAGTAAAATGGGGATAAATACTGATGTCGTCTTATTAATTCTGAAGTTAGTGTGTTTGCTCTCCTTAAGTAATCTAATTATTTCACATTGTGAAGCTATTTGAAATTTAGGTTGGCAGTCAAAAGCAGCATAAAAGTGATCTCTAATTTTATTTTCAGAAGCAATGTTTATTTTCAAATGCCTTTCTGTAGCATTTCATCACTCTCTCCAAGTAAAACTGTTTCCTATTTTCATTAAATACTAAATTAAAAAATGGTGACAATATGATTAGTTGACTTATGAAAGATGTTCTAATGCTTAAAAAATTAATGACAAAAGTATATTAAAGTTTGAGAGCATCTGATAGTACAGATACTTCTGAAAGCAAAGTACAATCCACATTAAAAATATCCCAGTCTTGAGAGTTCAAGATGGCAGTGTTGAAGGTTAATTCACCTCCTCTCATGGATGCAAAAAATCTACAATCACATATGGAATAATTCACGCAGAAAGGGACCTGAAAACTGAATAAACAAAGAATCTACAACAAAATAGGAAAAGTATAGCATTAAATGGGTGGAAGAGGCAGAGAGACAGTCTTGCCAAGAAAAATAGAGCAGTCCAACCAGTGAGCCACAACTGAGTGGAATCAAAGGGTTAGATTTAGATTTCTCTCCTAACCAGCAAAGGATGCAGGCTCCACATCAGGAATCCCAACTCATAATCCTGTATGGGAAGGGCCAGCCCCCCAAACACCTGAGCCAGAACTGCCTTTAACTGCAGAGGCATGGGTTAGCAGTGGCCTGCCACGTGGACAGGGGCACTGGCTGCAGCAGACCTGGGTCACGCAGCATTACCCAACATAGAGCCACAAAGTAGACGACCAGCAAAGTGCAGAACAATTATACTAAAGAAATCTCACACTGTTAAGAAAGCTCTAGGACCCACAACAGATTTCCCAATCTAGGGATCCGGTAAGGGACTGAGACCCCCAGGGAATTTGATTTAGGGCGCCAGTGGGATTTGACTACAGAACTTTCACAGGACTGGAGAAGCAGGCTAGATGAGCATAAGCAAAATCTTGCATGTGCCAGGATCCAGGAGAAAGGAGCAGTGTCCCCACAAGAGACTGAGTCAGACTTGCCTGTGAGTGTCCATGAGTCTCCTGTGGAGGCGTGGGTCAACAGTTTGGCCTCAGGCCAAACAAGAGGAGGGGAACACAGACCCACCCATCAACAAAAAATTGGATTAAAGATTTACTGAGCATGGCTCCCCCATCAGAATAAGACCCAGTTTCCCCCACAGTCAGTCTCTCCCATCAGGAAGTTTCCAGAAGCCTCTTATTCTTATTCATCAGAGGGAAGACAGAATGAAAACCACAGTCATAGAAAACTAACCAATCTGATCACATGGACCGTAGCCTTGTCTAAATCAATGAAACTATGAGCCATGTCATTTAGGGCGATCCAAGATGGATGGGTCACAGTGGAGAATTCTGACAAAACGTGGTCCACTGGAGAAAGGAAAGCCAAGCCACTTTAGTATTCTTCACTTGAGAATCCCATGAACAACATATAAAGGCAAGAAGATATGATACTGAAATATGAACTCTCCAGGTCGGTAGGTGCCCAATATGCTACTGGAGAAGAATGGAGAAATAATTCCAGGAACAATGAAGAGACGAGGTCAAAATGAAAACAACACCCAGCTGTGTATATGACTGGTGATGGAAATAAAGCCTGAAACTGAAAAGAACAAAATACATAGGAACCTGGAATGAATTGCAAAGGAACCTAGCCCACAAATCAAGGTAAATTGGAAGTGGTCAAGCAGGAGATGACAAGAGTGAACATCAACATTTTAAGAATCAGTGAACTAAAATTGACTGGAATTCAGTTCAGTTCAGTTCAGTTGCTCAGGCATGTCTAGCTCTTTGTGATCCATGGACTGCAGCATGCCAGACCTCCCTGTCCATCACCAACTCCAGGAGTCTACTCGAACTCTTGTCCATTGTTTTGGTGATGCCGTCCATCCATCTCATCCTCTCTCATCCCCATTTCCCACCTTCAATATTTCCCAGCATCAGGGTCTTTTCAAATGAGTCAGCTCTTCGCATCAGGTGGCCAAAGTATTGGACTTTCAGCTTTAACATCAGTCCTTCCAATGAACACGTAGGACTGATCTCCTTTAGGATGGACAGGTTGGATCTCCTTACAGTCCAAGGGACTCTCAAAGTCTTCTCCAGCACCACAGTTCAAAAGCATCAATTCTTCAGCACTCAGCTTTCCTTATAGTCCAACTCTCACATTCATACATGACCACTGGAAAAACCATAGCCTTGATTAGACAGACCTTTGTTGACAAAGTAATGTCTCTGCCTTTTAATATGCTGTCTAGGTTAGTCATAACTTTTCTTCCAAGGAGCAAGTGTCTTTTAATTTCATGGCTGCACTCACCATCAGCAGTGATTTTGGATCCCCCAAAATAAAGTCTGTCACTGCTTTCACTGTTTCCCCATCTATTTCCCATGAAGTGATGGGACCAGATGCCATGATCATAGTTTTCTGAATATTGAGCTTTAAGCCAACTTTTCCATTCTCATCTTTCACTTTCATCAAGAGGTTCTTTAGTCCTTCTTCTCTTTCTTCCATGAGTGTGGTGTGGTCTGCATATCTGAAGTTATTAATTTTTCCCAGCATTCTTGGTTCCAGCTTGTGCTTCATCCAGTCTAGCATTTCTCAAGATGTACTCTGTTTAATTCAGATGACCATTTTGTCTAGTTCTGTGGGGAAAAATCCCTTAGAAGAAACGGAGTAACCCACACAGTCAACAAGAGTCTGAAATGCAGTACTTGGGTGCAATATCAAAAATGAGCAAATTATGTCTGTTCATTTCCAAAGCAAATCATTCAACATCACAATAATCAAAGTCTATGCCACAAATAATAATCCTGAAGAACTAATGTTGACTGGTTCTATGATGACCTACAAGACCTCCTAGTTCAGTTTAGTTCAGTCGCTCAGTCGTGTCCGATTCTTTGCAACCCCATGAATTGAGCATGCCAGGCCTCCCTGTCCATCACCAACTTCCGGAGTTCACTCAGACTCACGTCCATCGAGCCAGTGATGCCATCCAGCCATATCATCCTCTGTCGTCCCATTCTCTTCCTGCTCCCAATCCCTCCCAGCATCAGAGTCTTTTCCAATGAGTCAACTCTTCACATGAGGTAGCCAAAGTACTGGAGTTTCAACTTTAGCATCATTCCTTCCAAAGAAATCCCAGGGCTGATCTCCTTCAGAATGGACTGGTTGGATCTCCTTGCAGTCCAAGGGACTCTCAAGAGTCTTCTCCAACACCACAGTTCAAAAGCATCAACTCTTCGGTGCTCAGCCTTCTTCACAGTCCAACTCTCACATCCATACATGACCACAGGAAAAACCATAGCCTTGACTAGATGGACCTTAGTTGGCAAAGTAAAGTCTCTGCTTTTGAATATACTATCTAGGTTGGTCATAACTTTTCTTCCAAGGAGTAAGCGTCTTTTAATTTCATGTCTGCAGTCACCATCTGCAGTGATTTTGGAGCCCCCCAAAATAAAGTCTGACACTGTTTCCACTGTTTCCCCATCTATTTCCCATGGAGTGATGGGACCAGATGCCATGATCTTCGTTTTCTGAATGTTGAGCTTTAAGCCAACTTTTTCACTCTCCTCTTTCACTTTCATCAAGAGGCTTTTTAGTTCCTCTTCACTTTCTGCCATAAGGGTGGTGTCATCTGCATATCTGAGGTTATTAATATTTCTCCCAGCAATCTTGATTCCAGCTTGTGCTTCTTCCAGACAAGCATTTCTCATGATGTACTCTGCATAGAAGTTAAATAAGCAGGGTGACAATATACAGCTTTGACTTACTCCTTTCCCTATTTGGAACCATTTTGTTGTTCCATGTCCAGTTCTAACTGTTGCTTCCTGACATGCATACAGATTTCTTAAAAGGTAGGTCAGGTATTCTGGTATTCCCATCTCTTTCAGAATTTTCCACAGTTTATTGTGATCCACACAGTCAAAGGCTTTGGCATAGTCAATAAAGCAGAAGTAGATGTTTTTCTGGAAATCTCTTGCTTTTTCCATGATCCAGCGGATGTTGGCAATTTGATCTCTGGTTCCTCTGCCTTTTCTAAAAGCAGCTTTAACATCCTAGAACTAACACCAAAAGAAGACGTCCCCTTCATGATAGAGGGCTGGAATGCAAAAGTAGGAAGTCAAGAGATACCCAGAGTAACAGGCATAATTGGCCTTGGAGTTCAAAATGAAGCAGAGAAAAGGCTAAGAGAGTTCTGGCATGAAAATTCACCAGTCATATCAAACACTCTCTTCCAACACAAGAGACGACTTTACACATGTACATCACCAGATGGTCAATACTGAAATCAATTGATTATATTTTTTGCAACTGAAGATGGAGCTCTATACGGTCAGCAAAATCAAGACTAGGAGCTGACTGAACTCCTTATTGAAAAATTCAGACTTAAATTGAAGAAATTAGGGAAAACCATTAAACTCTTCAGGTATGACCTAAATCAGGTATGACCTAAATCAGGTATGACCTAAATCAGGTGTGATCCTTACGATTATACAGTGGAATGACAAATAGATTCAAGGGATTAGATCTGATAGACAGACTGCCTGAAGAACTATGGACACAACTCAATTTCATTGTACAGGAGGAGGCAGTGATCAAGCCCAGCCCAAGAAAAAGAAATGCAAAAAGGCAAAATGGTTGTCTGGGGAGGCCTTACAAATAGCTGAGAAAAGAAGAGAAATGAGAGGCAAGGGAGAAAAATAAAATATATATATACATCAGAATGCAGAGTTCCAGAGAATAGCAAGGAGAGATAAGAAAGCCATCCTCAGTGATTAATGCAAAGAAATAGAGGAAAACACTATTATTTGGAAGACTAGAGATCTCTTCAAGAAAACTAGAGATACGAAGGGAACATTTCATGAAAAGATGGGCACAATAAAGGACAGAGATTGTATGGACTTAACAGAATAAGAAGATAGTGAGAAGAGGGAGCAAGAATACACAGAAATACACACACAAAAAAAAAGCTTAATGATCCAGATAACCATGATGCTGTGATCACTCACCTAAAGTCAGACATTCTGGAATCTGAAGTCAAGTAGGCCTTAGAAAGAATCACTACAAAGGTAGTGGAGGTGATGGAGTTCCAGCTGAGCTATTTCAAATCCTAAAAGAAGATGTTGTTAAGTGCTGCACTCAAGATGCCAGCAAATATGGGAAACAGCAGTGGCCACAGGACTGGAAAAGGTCAGTTTTCATTATAATCCCAAAGAAAGGCAATGCCAGAGAATGCTCAAACTACCACACAATTGAACTCATCTTTCATGCTAGCAAAGGAATGCTCAAATTTTTTTTAATTCAGGCTTTAACAGTACAAGAATTGTGAGTTTCCAAATGTTCAAGCTGGTTTAGAAAAGACAGAGAAACCAGAGATCAAATTGCCAATATCCGTTGGATCATCAAAAAAGCAAGAGAGGTCCAGAAAAACATCTACTTCTGCTTTAGTGACTATGCCAAAGCCTTTGAGTGGATCACAGGAAACTGTGGAAAATGTTTAAAGAGATGGGTATACCAGACCACCTGACCAGCCTCCTGAGAAATCTGTGTGCAGGTCAAGAAGCAACAGTTAGAATTAGACATGGAACAATAGACTGTTTCGAAATCAGGAAAGGAGTATGTCAAGGCTCTATCACCCTTCTTATTTAACTTACATGCAGAGTACATAATTCAAAATACTGGGCTGGATGAAGCACAAGTGGGAATCAAGATTGCTGGGAGAAATATCAATAACCTCACATATGAAGATGAGACCACCCTTATGGCAGAAAGCAAAGAAGAACTATAGAGCATCTTTATGAAAGTAAAAGTGGAGAGTGAAAAAAAATGGCTTAAAATTAAACATTCGGGAAAGTAAGATCATAGCATCTGGTCCCCTCACTTCATGGCAAATAGACGCAGGAAACAATGAAAATAGTGACAGACTTTATTTTGGGGGGCTCCAAAATCACAGAAGATATTGACTGTAGTCATGAAATTAGACACTTGCTCCTTGGAAGAAAAGTTTTGACTAAGCTAGACATCATATTAAAAAGCAGAAACATTTCTTTGACAACAAAGGTCCATCTAGTCAAAGCTATGTTTTTTTCCAGGTGTCATGTATGGATGTGAGAGTTGGACTATAATGAAAACTGTGCATGGAAGAATTGATACTTTTGAACTGTGGTGTTGGAGAAGACTCTTGAGAGTCCCTTGGACTGCAAGAAGATCCGTCCAGTCAATCCTAAAGGATATGAGTCCTGAATATTTATTGGAAGGACTGATGGTGAATCTGAGACTCCAGTACTTTGATCACCTGATGAGAAGAGCTGACCCATTGCAAAGACCCTGATGCTGGGAAAGATTGAAGGCAGGAGGAGAAGGGGATGGCAATAGATGAGATGGTTGTTTGGCATCACCGAGTCTATGGACATGAGTTTGAGTAAGCTCTGGGGGTTGGTGCTGGACAGGGAAGCCTGTCGTGCTGCAGTACATGGAGTCATAAAGAATCAGACAGGACTGAATGACTGAACTGAACTGAAGGAGCCTACACAACATGCTACTGAATACCCAACAGATCTTGGAAGAATTAAAAAAAGGAAATTAAATATGCATAGAATGAAATGAAAATATAAACATGACAACCCAAATGTATGGGATTCAGTAAAAGCAGTGCTAAGAGGATGGTTCATAGGAATACAAGCTTATCTCAAGAAAGAAGAGTGAAAAAAAATAGCCTAACTTTACATCTATGTCAACTAGAAAAAGGAGAAATGAAGAACCCCAAAGTTAGTAGAAGGAAAGACATCATGAAAATCAGAGTGAAATAAGTGAAAAGAAACAAAGGGGACTATTGCAAATATCAGCAAAACTAAAAGCTGGTTCTTTAAGAAGATAAATAAAATTGATAAACCATTAGCCAGACTCATCAAGAAAAAGAGGGAGAAGAATCCAACCAGCAAACTTAGAAATGAAAATGGAGAAATCACAAAAAACAGCACAGAAATACAAAGGATCATAAGAGACTACTATCAGCAACTATATGCTAATAAAATGGAGAACTTGGAAGAAATGGATGCATTCTTAGAAAAGTAAAACCTTTCAAAACTGAACCAGAAAAACAGTAGAAAATCTTAACAGACCCATCACAAAGATGGAAATAGAAATTGTAATAAAAAATTTTCCAGCAAGCAAAAGTCAAGGACCAGATGACTTTATAGGTGAAATCTACCAAAAATTTGAGAACAGCTAAGATCTATCCTGCTCATACTTTGCCATAAAATTTCAGAGAATGGTAAACTCCCAAAGACACTCTATGAGGCCATCATCACCTTAATACCAAAACCAGACAAAGATGCCACAATAAAAGAAAACAACAGGCCAATATCACTGATGAACATAGATGCAGAAACCCTCAACAAAATTCTAGCAAACAAAATCTAACAGCATATTGAAAAGATCATACATCATGACCAAGTGGGTTTTATGCCAGGAATGCAAGGGTTCTTTAATTTTCACAAATCAATCAATGTGATACACCACATTAACAAATTGAAAGGTAAAAACTGTAAGATTATCTCAATAGATGCAGAGAAACCCTTGAAAAAAATTCAACTACTATTTATGATGAAAACTCTCCAGAAAGCAGGCAAAGAAGGAATATACGTCGACATAATGAAAGTCATATATGATAAACTCACAGCACATATTATCCTCAATGGCAAAAAATTGAAAGCATTTCCTCTAAAGTCAGGAACAAGAGAAGGCTGCCCACTCTTACCATACTATTAAACATAGTTTTGGAATTTTTGTCACAACAATTAAAGAAGAAGAAGAAATAAAAGGAATCCAGATTAGAAAAGAAGTAAAACTCTCACTGTTTGCAGATGACATGATCCTCTATATAGAAAACCTTAAACACACCACCATAAAATTACTAGAGCTAATCAATGAATATGGTAAAGTTGAAGGATATAAAATTAATACACAGAACTCTCCTGCATTTCTATACACTAGCAATGAGATAACAGAAAGAGAATTTAAGGAATAATCCTACTCACCATTGCAATGAAAATAAAATACTTATAAATTTACATAAAGAAGCAAAAGATCTATATATAGAAAACTATAAAACACTGATAAAAGAAATCAATGAAACAAATAGTTGGAGAAATATGCTATGTTCATGGATTGGAAAAATCAATTTAGTGAAAATGATTATACTACCCAAAACCATCTATAGATTCAATGCAATCCCTATCAAGCTACCAACGATATTTTTCACAGAACTAGAACAAATAATTTCACAATTTGTATGGAAACACAAAAAGCCTCGAATAGCCAAAGAAATCTTGAGAAAGAAGAATGGAACTGGAGGACTCAACCTGCCTGACTTCAGGCTATACTACAAAGCTACACTCATCAAGACAGTATGGTACTGGAACAAAGACAGAAATATAGATGAATGGAACAAAATTGAAATCCCAGAGATGAATCCACGCACCAATGGACAACTTATCTTTGACAAAAGAGACAAAGATATACAATGGAGAGAAAACAATCTCTTTAACAAGTGGTGCTGGGAAAACTGGTCAACCACCTGTAAACGAATGAAACTAGAACACTTTAGAACACCGTTCAGTTCAGTTCAGTCGCTGAGTCGTGTCCGACTCATTGCAACCCCATGAATTGCAGCACACCAGGCCTCCCTGTCCATCACCAACTCCTGGAGTTCACTCAGACTCACAACCATCGAGTCAGTGATGCCATCCAGACATCTCATCCTCTGTTGTCCCCTTCTCCTCCTGCCCCCAATCCCTCCCAGCATCAGAGTCTTTTCCAATGAATCAACTCTTCGCATGAGGTGGCCAAAGTACTGGAGCTTCAGCTTTAGCATCATTCCTTCCAAAGAAATCCCAGGGCTGATCTCCTTCAGAATGGACTGGTTGGATTTCCTTGCAGTCCAAGGGACTCTCAAGAGTCTTCTCCAACACCACAGTTCAAAAGCATCAATTTTTCAGCGCTCAGCCTTCTTCACAGTCCAACTCTCACATCTATACATGACCACTGGGAAAACCATAGCCTTGACTAGACGGACCTTAGTCAGCAATGTAATGTCTCTGCTTTTGAATATGCTAACTAGGTTGGTCATAAGTTTCCTTCCAAGGAGTAAGTGGCTTTTAATTTCATGTCTGCTTTCACCATCTGCAGTGATTTTGGAGCCCCCCAAAAATAAAGTCTGACACTGTTTCCATTGTTTCCCCATTTATTTCCCATGGAGTGATGGGACCGGATGCCATGATCTTCGTTTTCTGAATGTTGAGCTTTAAGCCAACTTTTTGACTCTCCTCTTTCACTTTCATCAAGAGGCTTTTGAGTTCCTCTTCACTTTCCGCAATAAGGGTGGTGTCATCTGCATATCTGAGGTTATTGATATTTCTCCCGGCAATCTTGATTCCAGCTTGTGTTTCTTCCAGTCCAGCATTTCTCATGATGTACTCTGCATAGAAGTTAAATAAGCAGGGTGATACAATATACAGCCTTGATATGCTCCTTTTCCTATTTGGAACCAGTCTGTTGTTCCATGTCCAGTTCTAACTGTTGCTTCCTGGCCTGCATATAGATTTCTCAAGAGGTAGGTCAAGTGGTCTGGTATTCCTATCTCTCTCAGAATTTTCCACAGTTTATTTTGATCCACACAGTCAAAGGCTTTGGCATAGTCAATAAAGCAGAAATAGATGTTTTTCTGGAACTCTCTTGCTTTTTTGATGATCCAGCAGATGTTGTCAATTTGATCTCTGGTTCCTCTGCCTTTTTAAAAACCAGCTTGAACATCAGGAAGTTCACGGTTCACATATTGTTGAAGCCTGGCTTGGAGAATTTTGAGCATTACTTTACTAGCGTGTGACATGAGTGCAATTGTTCAGTAGTTTGAGCATTCTTTGGCATTGCCTTTCTTTGGGATTGGAATGAAAACTGACTTTTACATTCCTGTGACCACTGCTGAGTTTTCCAAATCTGCAGCCATATTGAGTGTAGAACTTTCACAGCATCATCTTTCAGGATTTGAAAGAGCTCCACTGGAATTTCACCACCACCACTAGCTTTGTTTGTAGTGATTCTTTCTAAGGCCAACTTGACTTCACATTCCAGGATGTCTGGCTCTAGATGAGTGATCACACCATCATGATTATCTGGGACATGAAGATCTTTTTTGTACAATTCTTCTGTGTATTCTTGCCACCTCTTCTTAATATCTTCTGTACACAAACATAAACTCAAAATGGATTAAAGATCTAAATGTAAGACAAGAAACTATAAAACTCCTAGAGGAAAACATATGCAAAACACTCTTTGCCATAAATCACAGCAAGATTCTCTATCACTCACCTCCCAGAATAATGTAAATAAAAGCAAAAATAAACAAACGAACCTAAATAAACTTAAAAGCTTTTGCACAACGAAGGAAACTCTAAGCAAGGTGAAAAGGCAGCCTTCATAATGGGATAAAATAATAGCAATGAAACAACTTACAATGAATTAATCTCCAGTTACAAGCAGCTCATGCAACTCAATACCAGTAAAATAAACAACCCAATCAAAAAAATGGACCAAAGAACTAAACAGACATTTCTCCAAAGAAGACATACAGATGGCTATCAAACACATGAAAAGATGCTCAACCTCACTCAGTATCAGAGAAGTACAAATGGAAGCCACAATGAGGTACCATTTCATTCTGGTCAGAATGGCTGCCATCAAAAAGTCTACAAACAATAAATGCTGGAGAAAGTGTGGAGAAAATGAAACCCTCTTACACTGTTGGTGGGAATGCGAACTAGTACAGCCACTATGGAGAACAGTGTGCAGATTCCTTCAAACCCTGGAAACAGAACTGCCATACCACCCAGAAATCCCACTGCTGGGCATACACGCCAAGGAAACCAGAATTTGAAAGAGATACGTGTATTCCATTGTTCAATACAGCACTGTTTACAATAGCTAGGACATGGAAGCAACCTAGATGTCCATTGGCAGATGAATGGATAAGAAAGCTGTGGTACATATACACAATGAAATATTACTCAGCTACAAAAAGAATGCACTTGAATCAGTTCTAATGAGGTGGATGAAACTGGAACCTATTATACAGAGTGAAGTTAGTCAGAAAGAAAAACACCAATACAGTATATTAATGCATATATATGGAGTTTAGAAAGATGGCAACAATGACCCTATATGCAAGACAGCAAAAGAGACACAGGGGTAAAGAACAGGCTTTTGGACTCTGTGGGAGAAGCCAAGGGTGGGATGATTTGGAAGAATAATATTGAAACATGTATATAACAAATGTGAAATAGATGACCAGTCCATGTTTGATGCATGAAACAGAGCACTCAGAGCCAGTGCACTGGGGCAACCCAGAGGGATGGGATGGGAAGGGAGATGGGAGGGGTGTTCAGGATGGGAGACTAGCACACATGTACACATGTGGCTGATTCATGTCAATGTATGGCAAAACCCAACACTGTCAGGAAGCATTTAACAGGAGCCTTCCTGTGTGCTGTCTTGGATCTGTCAGGAACTCTCTGTTCCTTATTAATTCCTGAATATTCAGGAATTAAGAGGAGAGGCAAGCCTCCCCTGGGGGCTGAGGAATCCAGGCAACTCCTTCTTTAGTTTTTCTATATGGTGATAAGTACCCTCTTCCTTTTCATGAACCACATGGTAAAAGTGATTATTTACAACCCTCTTCTCTTTCATATTAATGACCTCATGTTTCCTTGATAACTTGTAAGTTTTCATTTTATCTCCGCTGAAAATAGTTATTCTTGTAAGACAGTATAAATACCTACACAATGTTGAATAAAACACCTTTGTTCCATCAGAACTTTGGTCCCCGTGTCTTTCTCTCTCTCTCTCTATCTCTCCCTCTCTCACTTTTTCAGGCTGATCCCCTGGAATGCTGAGGCTCTCTGAGTTCACTTCCTGTCCAGGCTTCTAAGACCCTCTCAAGAAGGTGCTCGGTGCCTTCACCCCATCAAGAGGGCACCTGAGGCCTCCATGAACAGAGCAAGCCCCATGTCAGGGACTTTATTGGCTTTCTACATAAACCAAGGAATATCAGCCTCTTTCTCTCTTCTTTACTTTCTTATCGGTTGACTCTGGACCACCCGGTGCTGATTCATTAAAAGACCTCAACAAGTGGCGCCCAGAACTGGAGCTTGGTACATGTATGCAAATTTGGACAGAGTGACCCCAAGGCCTATTGAGGCCAGTAAGTTCTAAGACATGGATAAAACGGCTGGTAAGCCCCATCACTTTTCTACTTTATTTCATCACATTTAAAGTTCAGGGACTTAATGAAACGTATGCTTGTTTTTTAGCTAGATTACAAACTGATATTTCCCATACTGTAATTAGAGAAGATGCCAAAAGGCAACTAGAGAAATTACTTGCTTATGAAAATGCAAATCAGGAATGTCAAAAAGCTATAGCTCCAATTCATGAGACAGGGACTATTATTGATTATTTGAAGGCTTGTTGCAAACTAGGATTAGAAACTCAAAAGATGCAAATGCTAGCTGAAACAATGGTTGCTGTCTTAAGAAAGGGAAATGAAGGATGCTTTACATGTGGAAATAAGAACCAATTAAAAAGGGACTCCCCTAAGAAAGCTAAAAAGAAAAGGAAAAATAAAAATAAAAAGCCTCCAAAAATCTTCCCTTGCTGCTGTAGAGGAATACATTGAGCCAAAGACTGAAAATCTAAATTTGACATTAAAGGGAAACCTATTCCAAGGAACTTCAAACAGGGGACCACCTAGGTCCCCTTCAACAAAAACCAGGGGCAAATTTCATCTTTTCCTTCAAACTCTCAACATCCAGCAGTGCTGCCAGTGATATACCAGCTTTGTTTTTAGATCATATGAAGTTAACAAGCTCAATTCATGTAAACTGAAAAATATTTAATATTAAATATAATGTTTATTTAACAATAAATATAATTTAAATACAATTGTTTGCTAATCTAATTAAGACATGTCTTAAGTCATCAACATTATATAATACTTTTATTATGCCTAGGTTTAAGGTAAACTAAATTTGTCAACAAAAAGTTAACTCTTTATATATGTATACATAAATATATAAATGAGATGAAAACTTTTAGATAAACTCTATTAAAATCATGTCAATGTATGACAAAACCAATACAGCATTTTAAAGTAAAAAAATAAAATTTAGATTAAAAAATAAAATAAAATAATTAAATGCTAAAAATTGGCAAAAAATTTATATTTTTAATAGAATAATCTATTATTATAATCTAAAATAATCTCTTAAGATTGAGATAATTTACATTTCTAGAGTTGTACTAACTAAATAATAAAAGTATATTAAATAGCTAGGTCACTTCCAAATAAAATATTTTAAAACATTAATTACTGAACATTAAATTCCTCTTCATGTCAATGTATGGCAAAACCAATACAGAATTGTAAAGTAAAATAAAAAATAAATTAAAAAAATAAAAAAGTTTTTCTTACAGAAAAACTAAAGAGATTTTAAACTATTAATAAATATATAATGTATAATATATATATATATATATACACAATATACTATAACAAATATATTTACCAATCTGTAAAATGCTAACATACAAGACACTTCACAGTTGCTAAGGAAAAGTAAGATATATGCTTTTATAAAAATATATAAGATATGACAAACTCAGATATACATTCCACATTTTTCCTAGGGGCCACTGCTCATTTAACAAACAATACGATTATTAAAATAACTTGGAAGAATGACGAACCTATTTGGACAGAACAGTAGCCCCTCATGAAAGAGAAATTACAGGCGGCCAAAAGGAGCAACCCCACGTCCAAGGAGTGGTGGCTGCACGGGCTCAGGAGGGCCGAGCAGAGCTACTCCACGTTCAAGGTCAGGAGGGGTGGCAGTGAGGAGATACCCTTCATCTACAGGAAGGAGCAGCAGCTGCGCTTTGCTGGAGCAGCCGTGAAGAGATACCCCACGTCCAAGGTAAGAGAAACCCAAATAAGATGGTAGGTGTTGCAAGAGGGCATCAGAGGGCAGACACACTGAAACCATACTCACAGAAAACTAGTCAATCTAATCACACTAGGACCATAGCCTTGTCTAACTCAGTGAAACTAAGCCATGCCCTGTGGGGTCACCCAAGATGGGTGGGTCATGGTTGAGACGTCTGACAGAATGTGGTCCACTGGAGAAGGGAATGGCAAACCTTGAGAACCTCATGAACAGTATGAAAAGGCAAAATGACAGGATACTGAAAGAGGAACTCCCCAGGTCGGTAGGTGCCCAATATGCTACTGGAGATCAGTGGAGAAATAACTCCAGAAAGAATGAAAGGATGGAGCCAAAGCAAAAACAATACCCAGCTGTGGATGTGACTGGTGACAGAAGCAAGGTCCGATGCTGTAAAGAGCAATATTGCATAGGAATCTGGAATGGTAGGTCCATGAATCAAGGCAAATTCAAAGTGGTCAAACAGGAGATGACAAGAGTGAACATAGACATTCTAGGAATCAGCTAACTAAAATGGACTGGAATGGGAGAATTTAACTCAGATGACCATTATATGTACTACTGCGGGCAGGAATCCCTTAGAAGAAACGGAGTAGCCATCATGGTCAACAAGAGTCCAAAATGCAGTAATTGGATGCAATCTCAAAAATGGCAGAATTATCTCTGTTGGTTTCCAAGGAAAACCATTGAATATCACAGTAATCCAAGTCTATAACCCAACCAGTAACATTGAAGAAGATGAGGTTGAACAGTTCTATGAAGACCTACAAGACCTTTTAGAACTAACACCCCCCAAAAAGATGTCCTTTTCATTATAGGGGACTGGAATGCAAAAGTAGGAAGTCGAGAAACACCTGGAGTAACAGGCAAATTTGGCCTTGGAATACAGAATGAAGCAAGGCAAAGGCTAATAGAATTTTGCCAAGAGAATGCACTGGTCATAGCAAACACCCTCTTCCAACAACACAAGAGATGACTTTACACATGGGCATCACCAGATGCCCACTGAAATCAGGTTGATTATATTCTTTGCAGCCAAAGATGTAGAAGCTCTATACAGTCAGCAAAAACAAGACTGGGAGCTGACTGTGGCTCAGATCATGAACTACTTATTGACCAATTCAGACTTAAGTTGAAGACAGTAGGGAAAAACACTAGACCATTCGGGTATGACCAAAATCAAATCCCTTATGATTATAAAGTGGAACTGAAAAATAGATTTAAGGGACTAGATCTGATAGATAAAGTGCCTGATGAACTATGCATTGAGGTTCGTGACATTGTACAGGAGACAGGAATAGAGATCTCTTCAAAAAATTAGAGATACCAAGGGAGGATTTCATGCAAAGGTCAGCTCGATAAAGGACAGAAATGGTATGGACCTAAGGGAAGCACAAGATATTAAGAAGAGGTGACAAGAATACACAAAAGAACAGTGCAAAAAAGATCTTCATGACCTGGATAATCACAATGGTGTGATCACTCACCTAGAGCCAGACACCCTGGAATGTGAAGTCGAGTGGGCCTTAGAAAACATCACTACGAACAAAGCTAGTGGAGGTGATGGAATTCCAGTGGAGCTCTTTCAAATCATGAAAGATGCTGTGAAAGTGCTACACTCAATATGGCAGCAGATTTGGAAAACTCAGCAGTGGCCACAGGAATGTAAAAGTCAGTTTTCACTTCAATCCAAAGAAATGCAATGCCAAAGAATGCTCAAACTGCCACAAAATTGCACTCATCTCACATGCTAGTAAAGTGATGCTCAAAATTCTCCAAGCCAGACTTCAGCAATAGGTGAACTGTGAACTTCCAGATGTTCAAACTGGTTTTAGAAAAGGCAGAGGAACCAGAGACCAAATTGCCAACATCCACTAGATCATCAAAAAAGCAAGAGAGTTCCAGGAAAACATCTATTTCTGCTTTGTTGACTATACCAAACCCTTTGACTGTGGATCACAATAAAACGTGGAAAGCTCTGAAGAGACGGGAATACCAGACCACATGACCTGCCACTTGAGAAGCCTGTATGCAAGTCAGGAATCAGCAGTTAGAACTGGACATGGAACAACAGACTGGTTCCAAATAGAAAAAGGAGTACGTCAAGGCTGTATATTGTCACCCTGCTTATTTAACTTCTATGCAGAGTACATCATGAGAAACACTTGCCTGGAAGAAGCACAAGCTGGAATCAAGATTGCCGGGAGAAATATCAATAACCTCATATATGCAGATGACACCACCCTTATGGCAGAAAGTGAAGAGGAACTAAAAAGCCTCTTGATGAAGGTGAAAGAGGAGAGTGAAAATGTTGGCTTAAAGCTCAACATTCAGAAAACAAAGATTATGGCATCTGGTCCCATCACTTCATGGGTAATAGTTGGGGAAACAATGGAAATAGTATCAGATTTAATTTTGGGGGGCTCCAAAATCACTGCAGATGGTGATTGGAGCCATGAAATTAAAAAAACACTCCTTGGAAGAAAAGTTATGACCAACCTAGATAGCATATTGTAAAGCAGAGACATTACTTTGCCAACAAAGGTCCGTCTAGTCAAGGCTATGGTTTTCCCAGTGGTCATTTATGGATGTGACATTTGGACTGTGAAGAAAGCTGAGCATCAAAGAATTGATGCTTTTGAACTGTGGCTTTGGAGAAAACTCTTGAGTGTCCCTTGGACTGCAAAGAAATACAAGCAGTCCATTCTGAAGTAGATCAGCACTGGGATTTCTTTGGAAAAAATGATGCTAAAGCTGAAACTCCAGTACTTTGGCCGCCTTATGTGAAGAATTAACTCATTGGAAAAGACTCTGATGCTGGCCAGGATTAGGGGCAGGAAGAGAAGGGGACAACAGAGGATGAGATGGCTGGATGGCATCACGGACTCAATGGATGTGAGTTTGAGTGAACTCCGGGAGATGGTGATGCACAGGGAGGCCTAGCGTGCTGCGATTCATGGGATTGTAAAGAGTTGGACATGACTGAATGACTGAACTGAACTGAAGGAATTTATAGATACACAGCTAGAAGTAATACATATTGAGGAATCTTGTTCTTCTTGGAACTCTCCTATTTTTGTTATAAAAAAATCTAACAAATGGTGTCTCCTAATAGACCTTAGAAAAGTTAATGCATCTGTGAAACCTATGGGTCCATTACAACCAGGAATCCCATCACTTACTACAATTCCTCAAAATTGGCATAATATTATTATTGATTTACAAGATTGTTTGTTTCATATACCTTTACACCCTTTAGACCAAGAGAGATTTGCTTTCTCTCTCCCTTATCCTAATCATATTGGACCTCATAAACGGTACCAATAGACTGTACTGCCACAAGAGATGATGAATTCTCCCACCATTTGTCAGTACTATGCAGCTAAAGCTCTTCAGCCTGTGAAAAAACAATTACCTAACTTTCTTGTTGTTCACTATATGGATGATTTTCTATCTTAGAAACTCAACACATGTTGGATATAGCTCAGTTCAGTTCAGTTCATTTCAGTCACTCAGTCGTGTCCGACTCTTTGTGACCCCATGAATCCCAGCACGCCAGGCCTCCCTGTCCATCACTAACTCCCAGACTTCACTCAGACTCATGTCCATTGAGCCAGTGATGCCATCCAGCCATCTCATCCTTGGTCGTCCCCTTCTCCTCCTGCCCCCAATCCCTCCCAGCATCAGAGTCTTTTCCAATGAGTCAACTCTTTGCATGAGGTGGCCAAAGTACTGGAGCTTCAGCTTTAGCATCATTACTTCCAAAGCAATCCCAGGGCTGATATCCTTCAGAATGGACTGGTTGGATCTCCTTGCACTCCAAGGCACTCTCAAGAGTCTTCTCCAACACCACAGTTCAAAAGCATCAATTCTTTGGCACTCAGCCTTCTTCACAGTCCAACTCTCACACCCATACATTACCACAGGAAAAATCATGGCCTTGACTCGACGGAACTTAGTCAGCAAAGTAATGTCTCTGCTTTTTTTTTTTTTTTTAATGTCTCTGCTTTTGAATATACTATCTAGGTAGGTCATAAATTTTCTTCCAAGGAGTAAGGGTTTTTTAATTTCATGGCTGCAGTTACCATCTGCAGTGATTTTGGAGCCCAAAACAATAAAGTCTGACACTGTTTCCCCATCTATTTCCCATGAAGTGATGGGACCAGATACCATCATCTTCGTTTTCTGAATGTTGAGCTTTAAGCCAACATTTTCACTCTCCTCTTTCACTTTCATCAAGAGGCTTTTTAGTTCCTCTTCACTTTCTGCCATAAGGGTGGTGTCATCTGCATATCTGAGGTTATTGATATTTCTCCCGGCAAATCTTGATTCCAGCTTGTGTTTCTTCCAGTCCAGCATTTCTCATGATGTACTCTGCATAGAAGTTAAATAAGCAGGGTGACAATATACAGCCTTGATGTACTCCTTTTCCTATTTGGAACCAGTCTCTTGTCCCATGTCCAGTTCTACCTGTTGCTTCCTGACCTGCATACAGATTTCTCAAAAGGCAGGTCAGGTGGTCTGGTATACCCATCTGTTTCAGAATTTTCCACACTTTATTGTGATCCACACAGACAAAGCCTTTGGCATAGTCAATAAAGCAGAAATAGATGTTTTTCTGGAACTCTCTTGCTTTTTCCATGATCCAGCGGATGTTGGCAATTTGATCTCTGGTTCCTCTGCCTTTTCTAAAACCAGCTTGAACATCAGGGAGTTCACAGCTCATGATATAGCTCAACTATACTTAAAAACCTCTGGATTAATCATTGTCCCTGAAAAAATTCAAATCTCCACACCTTACCATTACTTGGGTTTTGCTGTTAATAGACAATGTATTACTCCCCTCTCTTCATTCTCCCACAAGACTTCTTGCACAACAAAAACACCCAGTAATATGAATCTATACATGTTTTAATTAAAGTCACTTACACCCTACATTGATTTAATTGCTCTAATCATTACCAATAAAAAAGGGCTAAAACTCTATTTGGCTTTGAAATTATTAGTAATTGCTCTACTTGTAGACCTCTACCCATCAGACAAGGTATTAATCCTCGCGGTTTACAACCTAATGAACTATGACAAATGTATGTAACTCTTTGCCCTGAACTTTCTCCATTTTCTTTCCTACATTTCTGTATAGACACAAATTATTCTTTTAACTGGGCCACATCTCTTTGTGGTGAAGCTACACAACATGTTGTACCATGCCTATATTTCTAGACACTTTAAACAATTTTTATAATCTTTTTCTATTAAACATATCACAGGTATTATAGGGATGTTCAAACTGAAACTACAATACTTTGGCCAACTGATACAAAGAGCTGACTCATTTGAAAAGACCCTGAAGTTGGGAAAGATTGAGCACAGGAGGAGAAGGGGACGACAGAGCATGAGATGATTGTATGGCATCACCAACTCAATGGACATATGTTTCTATGGACTCCGGGAGTTGGTGATGGACAGGGAGGCCTGGCGTGCTGCCTTTCATTTGGTTGAAAGAGTCGGACACGACTGAATGAGTGAACTGAACTGAACTGAGCATGCCCATGCATGGCCTCACATGTCCTTGCACGTCCTCAGTTGCCCTCAAATGCTCTTACACACACTTGCACAACCTTGCACATCCATAAACGTACTCCCAAGCCCTCACACGACCACACATGCCCTCACACACCCTTGCAGGCCCTACTACACTCTCACCCATGCTCATACATTCTCACACATCCTGGAATGCACTCACATGACCTCAAATAGCCTCACAAGCCCTCCCACACTCCCACCTATATGCTCTTGCACATCCTCGCATGCCCTTTCAAGTGCTCACATGCCCTCACACACTCTTAAACATCCTTGCACACTCTCACACACACTCACATGACCTCATGCACCCTTGCACGCCCTACCATGCCCTCACATGCACTTGAACACCCTAGTATGCCCTTGCTTCCCCTCACATGTCCTCTCACCCTTTTGCATGCACTTGCACGCCCTCATGTGCTCTCATATTCCCTCACACACCCTTGCACACCCTCACACAACCTCACATGCTCTTACATGTCATTGCACACCCTGTCATGCACGCACATGCACTCACACCCCTTAGCACACCCTTGCATGTCCTCACATCCTCTCGCACATCCTTGCACCCTCTCCCACATGTTCACATATCCTCACATGCTCTCATATGGCCTCACACTCCCTTGCACACTTTTCACACGCACTTGCATGCCCTCACACAGCCTCACACACCCATGCACATCCTCACATGGCCTCACATGTCCTTGCCTCCCCATGCATGTCCTTGCACCCTTTCACACCCACTTGTATGCCCTCATGCACTCTCACATGGGCTTGCACTCCCTCGAATGTCCTCACATACTCTCGCAATTCCTTGCACACCCTCACATGCTCTTGCATGCCCTCACATCCCCTGGCATATGCTTACATACTCTCACATCCACTTACACTGTCTCACATGCCCTTGCACATCCTCACAGGCCCTTGCATATGCTCACACACTCTCACATGACCTCACATGTCCTTGCACTCCCTAACACACCCTCGCAGGCCTTTGCCTGCTCTTGCACACCATTGCATGGTCTCGCATGCCTTTGCAGACTCCTCGCTCAATCTCACACATACTCACATGCTCTCACACACCCTCGGAAACCCTCACACACCTTCACATGCCCTCGCATGCTCTTGCACTCCTCCTATGTCCTTGCACGTCCTCCCATGCCCTTGCACGTCTTTGTACATTCTCACACGTCCTCACACATCTCTCACACCCTTACCTGCTTTCATACACCATCTCACGGCCTCATACAACCCCTTATACTCTTGCACGTCCTTGCAATTCCTCTCATGCTATTGCATGCCCTCACACATTCTCATACACTCTCACACATTTGTGTATGCTCTCACATGCCTTTGCATGCCCTCATTGCCCTTGCACACACTCACATGGCTACACATGCCCTTCCATGTCCTCACATGCTCTCACACATCCTCACACTCTTGCCCAAACTCATGCACTCTTGCATATCCTTCTATGCTCTCACACATCCGCACACATCTTCAAATCACCTCGGCTGCCCTTGCACACCATCACACACTCTCTCACTTCCTCGCATGTTCTCACACACCCTTGCACACTATTACAATCCCTCCCACTACCTCACACACTGTTACACTCCTCCCACACTTTTGTAGTCTTACACCCCCTCGCTCACCTTTACCCTCCTTCACACACTGTCACTCACTCTTACACTTCTTCTCACACCCTTGCACACTCTTACACTCTATTGAATGCCCTCACACACTCATACTTTGTTGCACACTTCATATACTTACACTGCCTTGCTCACTCTTACACTCCTTGCACATCCTCACACATTTTTATACTTCCTCCCATGTTCTTATAATCCCTGAAATGACCACTAGTTCCAAGTGACTCTAAATCTACTCTGCACCTGGGATCTCTCTTAAACTCCCTGGAACATCCTCTCACACTCTTACATTCCATCTCACACCCTAGCACATTCTTACACTCTCTCACACATCCTCACACACTCTTATACTCCCTTGCAGACCCTCACACACTCTTACACTCCTTCACATGCTCTTCCATTCCCTTGCACACCATTCCACACTCTTACACTCTCACATGATACTACACTGCCTCACACCCTCCTACACTCCTTTGCACACCCACACACTCTTACACTCTCTCACTCATCTTTGAACACTCATACTTCTTTGCATGCTCTGATATTTCCCCAGCCACCCGCACACACCCTTACAGTCCATAGCACACTCTTGCACACTCTTACACTACCTTGCATGCTGTTACAATCCCTTGCACACCATCACACTCTCTTACACTCTCTTGCACACTATTACACTCACTTGCACACTCTCATACAGTCTTACAGTCCCTCATATGCTCTTACACACTTTCCCACAACCTTACACTCTTAGACTGCACACTCTTATACTCCCTTTCATGCTCTTATACTCCCTTGAACAACCTTAAATGAACTTAAATTTCCTTGCAAGGATTTACACTCCCTTGCACACCCTTGCTCACCCTTACACTCCATCAGACACCTTTACCCACTCTTACCCTCCCTTGATTCTCTTACACTCTGTGGCACAACCTCACAAACTTATACTCCTTCACACACCCTTGCACACTCTTACACTCCATCTCATGCTCCTATACTCTCCTGCACACCCTTGCATACTTTTACATTCTATTGCAATCCTCACACATTCTTACACTCCCCCACACACCCTTGAACACTCATACACACCCTCACACACCATTGCACACTATTACATTCCCTCATATGCTCTGAGTCTCCCTCGCACACCCTCACACACTCTTTCACTCCATCATACACAATCACACACTTTTACTTTCACTGTTACACTCCCCTGCACATCCTTGCACACTCTTACACTCTCTTACATACTCTTGCACACTCTTACAATCCCTCACATGCCCTCATGCACTCTTATTCTCCCTCACATACTCTTAAATACTCTTACACTCCCTTGCACACTCTTACATTCCCTCTCACACCCTCACATACGCTTATGCTCTCTCACAAACATACAACTGTGGTTACCTGTACATAGTCTCAGGGTTAACCACTCTCAGGCCATATACATTTTGTCACAAATTCACAGTCTCCATGATTACCTCACCTACCAGACTGTGTACCTGGAGTCACATTTCCAGTTTCCAAGGTAATCCCCATATCCAGACCTTATACATTGTGTCATTTGTCCACAGTCTCCGAGGTAAACCCCTCCCAGACCCTACACCTACAGTCACATGTCCACAGTCTCCACGGTGACCTCACATCACCTACTTTATACTTGGGGTCATGGTGACCCTTCTTCCACACCCTTTACCTGGGCTCACATGTGCACAGTCATCAGGATGACCCCCTTTCCAAACACTGTACCTGGGGTTACACATACATAATCTCCAAGGTGACCCCCTCTCCAGGACCCTGTTTATTTATTTTCTATTTGCCAAACTCTCACCCTTTAACAGTCCTTAATGTTGGTGGTTTAGTCACTAACTTATGTCCGACTCTTATAACCCATAGACTGTAGTCAGCGAGGTTCCTCTATCCATGGGATTCTCCAGGCAAGAATACTGGAGTGGGTTGCCATTTCTTTCTCCAGGAAATCTTCTCAGCCCAGAAATCAAACCTGGGTCCCCTGCATTGCAGGTAGATTCTTTACCGACTTAGCTATGGGGGAAGCTTTTGAGCTATGAGGGAATGCTCAGACCCTGTGTCTGGGTAACACTTTGACAATAGCCAGGGTGTCTCTCCTGCCCATAACCTTCACCTGGTAACATATGTCCAGTCAACAAGGTGACCCCTCTCCCAAATCCTGAACTTGGGGTCACATGTCCACAGTCTAGGATGACACTCTCCCAGAAACTGTACCTGGGGTCACACGTCCAGTCTCCAGGGTGACCCCCTTCCAAGACCCTGTACCTGGGGTCACATGTCCACAGTCTCCACAGTGACCCAGTTCCCAAACAATGTACCTAGGATCCTATGTTCACAATCTCCAGGGTGACTCTGGACCAAGGTCACATGTCTACAGTCTAAAGTGTGACCCCACCTCCTATACCCTATATGTGGAGTCACACATCCACAATCTCCAAGGTGACACCCTCCCACACCATGCACCTGGCATCACATAACCAGCCTTCAGGGTTAGCCCTCTCCCCAGAGCCTACAATTTGGGTCAAACGTCCACATTACCCATGCTGACACCACTTCCCAGATACTGTACTTGGGGTCACATGTCCACAGTTTCCAGGGTGACCCTGCCTCCAAGTCCCAATACCTGGGGTCACACATCCACAGTGTTCATGGTGACCTCCTCCCAGACCCTGCACCAAGGGTAAGACATCTACAAGTCTCTACAGAGGCCCCTCTTCCAGACCCTACACGTGTGATCACATGTCCATAGTCCATAGGGTGACCCCATCACTCAGACCCTGTACCTGCTGTCACATGTCCACAGTCCCCAGGGTGAAAACACTGCCCAGAACCAGTACCTGAAGTCAAAGGTGCACCATCTCCAGGGTGACAAATATCCCAGACACTGACACTGGGTCACACATGCACAGTCTGGAGGGTGACCATAGCCCACATCCAAGCACCTGGTGTACATGTTCACAGTCTCCATGCTGACACCCCTCTTCAGATACTATACCAGGTGTCACATGGCCACAGTCTCCCTGGTGAACACCTTTGCAGACCCTGTACATGGGATCACATGTCCACATTCTGCAGGGTGAATGTCCTCCAAGACCCTGAATCCGGGGTCACATATCCACAGTTTCCAAGGTGAACCCACCTAAAGACCCTGCACCTGGGGTCGCATGTCCAGTCTCAAGGGTGACCTCACCTCACAGACCCTTGCCCTGGGTTGACACATCCACAGGCTCCATGTTGACTGCTTCGAAGTACCTGCACCTGGGGTCACATGTCAAAATTCTTGTTGACACCGCTTACACCCCACACTTGGGTTCACATGTCCACAGTCTCCAGGGTGACTACACCTTACCAGGTTCACAAATCAACATTCATCTGAGTGACGCCCTCCCAGAGCCTGTATGTGTGGTCACACAACCATAGTCTCCTTGGTGCGACCCCTCCCCAGACCTGGGACCTTGGGCCACATGTCCACTGGCCCCAGGGTAACCCCACTTCCAGACCTTGTACCTCGGGTCGCATGTCTAGAGTCTAAAGGGTAACCCACCTCCCAGACCATGCACCTGGGGTCACAGGTAAACAGTCTCCAGGATGAGACCACCTCCAGACTATGTACCTGGTGTCATATGACCACAGTGCCCAGTGTGACATCTCCTCCCAGACCCTGCACCTAAGGTCCCATGTCCACCAGATCCAGGGTGAACCCCCTCCCATACCCTGGATGAGGGTCACATGTCTACAGTCTGAAGTGTGACTCCACCTCCCAGAAACTGCACGTGGGGTCACACATAAACAGTCTCCAGGGTAACCCCCTCTTGATCATGTACCTGGGGTCAAATTTCTGTAGTATGCTGGGTGAATCCCTCCCAAACCACATACATGGGACCACATGTCCACAATCTCTAGTATAAGGCAACATCCAGACTCTGTACCAGAGTTCTCATGACCACAGTGTCCTGTGACACCACCTTCCAGTCCCTGCACTTAGGGTAAGATGTTCAGAGTCTCCAGGGTAACACCCTCCCAGACCATTCACCTGATGTAATATGTCCACAATCCCCAGAGTGACCCCACATCCCAGATCCTGCATCTGGGATCACACATCCACAGTATGCAGGGAGAGCACCCTCCCCAAAGCCTGCATTTTGGTTCACACATTCATAGTCCTCACGGTGACCCCACCACCCAGACCCAGTAACCAGAAACACTTGCACACAGTCTGCATGGTAACCTCACCTCCCAGACCCTATACCTGGAATTTCAGGTTCGTAGTCTCCATGATGAACCCCTCTCATATCATGCACCTGGGATCACACACCCACAGTTTCCAGGGTGACCCCTTTCTCCCCTGCATCGGGGGTTATATGACCATAGTCCCAGGTTCACACCCCACATCAGATCCTTTACCTGGTATCACATGGCCACAGTTTCCCTGATGAACCCCTTCATAGACCCTATTCATAGGGTCACATGTTCATAGTCTCCAGGGTGAACACTCTCCCAGACCGTGCACTGGGGTTCACATGTCCATAGTCTCCACGGTGACCCCACCCCCCGACACTTCACCTGGCTTTACACATCCACAGGCTCCAGCATAAGCCTCTACCCCAGACACTGCATTTTGTCACCTGTCCACTTTCTCCAGGGAGAAATCACCTCATAGAACCTGCACCTGGGGTCACATGTCCATAGTCTCCACAGAGAGCCCTCTCTCCAGACCCTGCACATGGTGTTAAATGACCACAGTCCAGGGTGACCCTTACTCCCAGACCTTTCACCTGGGGTCACACATCCACAGCCTAAAGGGTCAACCCTTTGAAATACAAGCACCTGGGGTTAAATGTCCACAGTCTCCTTGGTGACACCTCACCCAGACCCTGTACCTGGGGTCACATTTCCAGTTCCAGGGTAACCACCTCTGCCAGACCCTACATCTGATGTCTACAGTTTCCAGGGTGACATCATCCCAGATCCTGTATCTGAGATCACATGTCTTCAGTCTCCAGGGTGACCTTTCCCAGGCACTATATTTGGGGTCACATATCTAGTCTCTACCGTGTGCATTCTCCCAGACCCAGTACCTTGTGACACATGTCCATAGTCTCCGGGGTGTTGTCATTTCCCAGACCTTGTACCTGGATCACATGTCCACAGTCTCAAATGTGAACCCCCACACAGACCCTGTACCTTGGGTCAAATATCTGCCATCTCCAGAGGACACCCTTCATACCCTGTACCTGTGGTCACAGTTACAAAATATCCAGGATGACATCCCCACCCAGATCCTGAACCTGGTGTCACCCATGCACAGTTTCCAGTGTGATCGCCCTCCCAGACCCTGTACATGGGGTCAAATATCTGCAGTTTCCAGGCTGACACCCTTCTTGACCCTGCACCTGGGAACAGACCACCATGTTTTCCAGGGTGAGCCCCCTCCATGACCTAACACCTGGGTCACAGGTCCAGAGCCCCCAGAGTGACCTCTCCTCCCAGGCCCTGTCCCTGGTGTCACTTGTCCACACTCACCAGTGTGATTCCCCCCCCACCAGACCATGGACCTGTGGTCACATGTCCAGTCTCAAAGGTGACCCCTCTCACATACCCTACACCTGGAGTCACACGTGAATAGTCTCCAGGATGAAACCCTTCCCAGACACTGTACCTGGGGTCACATATTCAAAGTCTTTTATGTGACCCTATCCAGACCCTGCACCTGGGTTCACATATCCAAAGTCTCCTATGTGACCCCATCCAGACTCTGCACCTTGGTTCACAGGTCCACAGTATCCAGCTTGATACCCCTCCCAGACCCTACACCTGGGGTCATATGTCCACAGTCTCCATTGAGACACCCCCTGCCAGACCCTGCACCTGGTGTCCACATGTCCACAGTCTCCAGGGTAATAATCTTCCCCAGATTGCATACTTGGGGTCACACATCCACATTTTGCTGGGTGATCCAACTTCACTGACCCTGGTCTGGGGTGTCAGGACCACAGTCTTGAGATAATCTAACCTTACAGACCCTGCCTCAGGGTTCTCATGACCACAGTCTCCAGGGTAAACCCCTCCCAGAACCTGCACCTGAGGTAGTCCCAGGGTGACCCCATATCACTGACCATGTATCTGGGGTCATATGTCCACAATTTCTTGGGTGAGACCCTCACCATAACCTGCACCTTGAGTCACAGAGTCTCCAGGCTTATCACACCAACCAGACCCTGCACCTGGGGACACATTCCACAGTCTCTAGGGTGACACATCTCTGCAGACCCTGTACCTGGGGTCATACAGGCACAGTCTCTGGGGTGACCCCATCCCTCAGATCCTGCACCTGTGGAAACATGTCCACAATTGGCAGGGTAACTCCACTTCCTAAACGCCTACCTGGAGTAGCACATTCACAGTGTCGATGGTGACCCCCTCCTAAAGCATGCATCTTGGATCACATGTCCACAGTCCCCAGGGAGAGCACCTTCTCCTAAATCTGCACTTGGAATCAAACATCCACAATCCTCAGGGTGACCCCACTTCCCAGATGAATGAAAGGAATAAAAACAGTGTTTTTCAGACATCTATCTATCAGCAACTGTCTAGATTCTAAGATGTGAGAACTCCAGGTTTGCAAGAGGCCCTAATTTCCAAGGTCATAGGCAGTATATTTTCCTGCATTTTCTGAGCCTTATGAACCCATTCCTAGCTCATATTGGGTCTGCCCATGAGGAAACAGGCTTGGGAAATTGTCTAAGGGTGCTGAATGCCATACTGTTGTTACCTTGATTAGTTGACATTCTAATGTAAATGATCCTGCAGCAAGGAGTTGCAAGCTGCCTGCTTACACAAGAAATCAAAAAAGTTTGACCAAATCTATTGATGTCATAAGTAGGAAAACATCATTTGAATGGATTATCAGGCAGCTGCCAGCCCACACACTTTTAGCACCAACACAGAGAAAATGCTAATTCTGCCAACAAGGTTCAATAACCAGGTTCACACTCAGTATGTGTCCCTGCGGTATCCAAGAATTTTCCAAACAGACCTAGGATCACTGGATCTCTCCTACAGAGATAATGTGATGGAACTTTTACTCTGAAGGATGAGTCTTGTTGAGGTGAGTCCTTCTCCAAGGCCACAGCTGGGAGGCCTCACACCAGGGCCACAGAAGTGGAGCCCAGAACCAAGGTCACCTGTGAATCTGACTGAGTCCCTTTACAACTGTTGCCAAAAGCCCCTGATCATCATGAACAAGCTTCCTGACTCCCTACCAGGCAAAGATGCCCACTCCTGTAAACACCCTATGGTGCCTCAACCAGTAACCTAACATCAACCTTCCAGCAGGAATTTTCTTTGTCTTGAATCCATGAAAGCTGTCGACTTTCATTAGTCTGTAAGGAGGTTGGCCTGCTGTGCTCACAGTGCCCACTTTATCTCTGCTCTTTGTTCTTAAAAATTCACTCCCTTGTGTGACATTCTATGTCTGGAAATTCTTTTCCAACTCGCACTCAGATTGTTTTAACAAGTCTCCCATCACCAGGGCTGCTTTCCTGGATCATACTCATCATTTGTTGTCCACTCCCACCTCAGAGCAGAAAGGCCCTCTCAGCCTTCCCTGGTCCTTCCCTCTCATGTCCCTTGCCTGGTCACCAGGACCTTCTAGTATTTCTGGGCAGGCTGTCTTCTGTGTTCTGAAGAGGCTTCTCTGGTGTCATGTGGAAGAAACAAGAGGTACCCATGAAGTCTCCCACACCAGCACAGCAACCAGTACCCCACAACTGACCTCTTCATTCTGGATGGGCCTGGGGGTGTTTCAGGCGAAGTCCCCCAACATGTCCTTGTTCTCATCTAATCCCAGCACTGCCCACGTGAGAGTCACTAAGCTACTCTGTGATGACTGCACAGAGAGAATACTTGTTCACTCGCACCTCCCAGGAGCATGGGATTCTTATGGGCAGGCACCTCCCATGATATGAGGTTCAGTTGGGCAGTTATCCCACAGGGCTCAGCATCCAGGAACTGTCCACAATGCCCTCATTGTAGAGCACACCCAGCCCCTCTGTTGGACAAATCTGACCTTCAGCCCCTCAGACCAGGACCTGAGGTAACAAACAGCAGCTTCTGGATAGGTCTGTGACCCTGGGCTTCACTGTGTGCACCTTCCTTCCAGCAGGTTTTCCAGAGGCTTCCATTGCACCTGGGCACTGAGCCTGTCTGCACCCACCACCCCTCCTCTCCCTGACCCCTGGGTCTCTCTCATTAGATGTCTTTCCTGAAATTCTCTCCCAGTTGTGGTCCAGATAAAATGATTAGAAAACAAGTCAGAGCTGCAGCCCCATATCCATCCTCACCCTCAGGACCCACAGGTTCTCCTGGAACTTTGGCCACCACAATGAGGCCCATTTTCTGGAACCACAAGCCCAAATGGGCAATGATTGGCTGACCTGGCTGGCCTGCCCTTTGCACATGTGCATGGGTTGAGGTGATATAAACCTACTCAAGTGCCTGTAGCTGTGCTTGATGCCATCTTTTCTGCTTAGACATTGCAGCGCCAGTTTGGTGAGAGAGAGTGAGAGGCCATGGCATTTCAGGGAATCTGGTCTGTGTCAGGCTGGACCTTCTTCAGGAGGTGTATGGCTGTCACTTGCTAAGGATGGTCTGTTTCACCTGCTCCTGCTGTTGGAAATTATTTCAGGCAGAGATGAGGAAGCAAGAAAAGAGGCAGTGGGAGCACGACAGGAGGAGTAACTCAGGTAAGAAAGTGGAAAGCTTTCAGAAGATCACCCAGGCCAGGACCATCCTGCCTGACCTACAGGAGCCAACTCAGTAAGCGTGCTGTCACTGGAGGGGTTCCAATTACTTTTCTCCATCCTGTGAGGTCTTTGCTCATATTCAGGTGTTTTACCTGGGAATTGTGGATGGGGTTCAGGAGTGGCTAGTCTGGGGGTCAGCCAGTATTTACTTAGAGATGACTTCATGGGGTCTCCCAGCTACCCACTGAAGACCCTTGTTGGGAGAGGAGTGGGCAGGGAGTGTGGAAGAGCTGCTGGCTTTGCATGCATAAGTCCCCACCACTGACCATCTTCAGAATTGTTCATCCCTGGAGTAAGCATCCTAATTGGGTTTTCACCTGTGTAACTAGTGAATTTTTAATTAGCAATATGAACAGTGATGAGAAAATATCCTCAGCCAGGACTGAGATGTTACACCACATGTACCAGTGTAAGAACCTGAGGAGGTGTGTGCAGCCAGTACCCCTAGGGACAGGCTTCAGACTTGGCCCCTCAGCATTCTGACGTCCAGCTACTCCTTTAGCATTTCTGAGGACCCAGTGCTGACTCTAAGGTTCTGTAATCCACCCTCCACCTGCCTTTAGTAATATCCACACTTTTATGATTCTAAAGAGCACGACTACGTGGCTGCTCTGTGGCTTCTCTAACAAATGATCACAAGCTGGGTGGGTTAAAACAACATAAATTTATCCCCCCCCCCGACTCCTGGAGACCAGACACCTGAGATCAAGGTGGCAGAGGGTTGAGGTCCCTCCAGAGGTTCCAAGATAGGGTCCTTCCTTCCTTTTCCAGCTTCAAGGGCTCCAGGGGTCTCTGGGCTTTTGCCCCCTCCCTCCTATCTCTGCCTCTGCCTTTAAAATGCTTCTCCTCTGTGTCGTTTTTCATCTCTGAAGGACTCTGTCAGTTGGATTGAAGGTCACCCTAACCCTAGATGACCTTACCTTGATATCCTTAACTACATCTACAAAGACCCTTTTCCCAGATATGGCACTGTTCTGCGGGCACACATCTTTGGTGGCCACCATTCACCACATTCTCTGTGTATCAAATAACCCTCATTTTAGGAGATCACCACAGGCCCATATAGATGGGCACAGACAGTGGCCACACACGTGGAGTCTGGAGAGAATGAGGCCCTTGGAGTCACCTGGAATGGATGCAGGCCTGGCTTAATCAGGTCAGGGAAATCACAGGGAGAAGAGGGGCATGCCTTATTCAGGCTTCAAAAAGACCACGTTGGGGTGGGATGTGAGATGCACCATGGGTGCAGGGAACTTCGTCGGTGCCTGAATGAGGGGTTAGGCTTGGGCCAGTACTGTGGATGTCGAGGGACTTATTGTGGGGGTTGGCCATACGCCCTGGAGGAAGAGCTCACAGTCACTAGGGCACAAGGAACTGGGAACCTGGGAGGCCTTAGTGTTAATGAACCTGAAGAGGAAACGTTCAAATTTTACATCACCTCCTGCTCCTTCTGCCTCTGTAACTCAGTTTCCTCCTTGCAAGGTCTGGATCATGTAGGTCATGGAGTCTCAGAAAGTGGGGACTTATAATACTTGGAGCTGGAGCTTGCCTCCTTCACCCTTGTCCTGGCACCTGCAAGCCTGCTTGATCATGCCTGTCCGTGATAATCCGGATCCGCCTCCCTGACACTCCCCCCAACCCCAAATGGAACTCCCTGCTCTGCTGGAGCACTTCAAGTGGCTGTGGGTGGCCACTGACAGGACTCTGGCCTCCTGAGGACCCGCTGAGGCTTCAGCTTCAGGACAGTGTGAGGTTCAGTTCAGGCTGACAGGAGATGGGTCACTACAGGACCCACGTGGTTTCAGCTTTGGGACATGGCAGGGTTCAGCCCAAGTGGATGGAAGTTTTGCCTCCTCAGAACCCACTGGGGCTTCAGTTTTGGGGCATTGTAGGGTTCAGTTCAGGCTGCTGGACTCTGGTCTCCTCAGGGCCCAGTTGAGCTTCAGTTTTGGGGCATGGTGGGGTTCAGTTGAGGCTAATGGGAGCCTAGTTCCTCAGGACGTACCTAGGCTTCACTTTTCAGGCATTGTGGGGTACAGTTGAGGCTGACAGGACTCTGGTCTCCTCAGGACCCACTGGGGCTTCAGTTTTGGGGCATGGTGGGGTTCAGTCGAGTCTGATGGGAGTCTAGTTTCCTCAAGACCTGCAAGGAGGTGGTGCTGCAGAAGGAAAATGTGAGGAAAATTGGGAAGAAGCTTTCTGTATGTGGCTGTTGCTGAAAGTCTGTCTTACGAGAACCGAGGACTGCTAGGGCTTGATGTGGAAAGTTATGGGATTTTAGTCATTTTTTTCTCTGTGGTATAAGATGGTGTCCTGTATTGTTCCTTCATGTGTGGTTTCTATTTTTCCCAGCACGGTTTATTGGTGGTGGTGGTGGGGGGTAATGTCCTTTCCTGCGTGTATGTTCTTTGTTCCTTTCTTGTAAATTAATTACCATGTACCTGTAGCTCTCTTGTCTCTGTGCCCATTCTGTGCCAATTCCACAAGTCTTGTGGTGACTTTAGGAGCATACTCTAGATTGAAATCAGGGATGGAGGTGCTTCCAGCCTACTTTGCTTTCTCAGGGTCCCTTTGGTTCTTCTGGTTCCTTTGTGGTGCCACACAGATGTAAAGATTGCTTTTGTTTCTGTGAAAAATGTCATGGAAATGTGGGCAGTGATTGCATGAATGTGTACATTACTTTGGTTAGCATGGATATTTTAATGACATTTTCACCCATAAAAAAGGGATATCTTTTCACTTGTGTCCATTCAATTTCTTGATCATTGTCTTGTAGTTTTTAGCTTGCAGGTCTTTCAAGTCCTTGGTTAGATTTCTAGATTTTTAGCTAGGTGGGTGGGGGGGATGCAATTGTAAAAGGGAATATTTTCTTAATTTCTGTTTCTAATAGTTCATTAGTATAGAGAAATCACAAATGATCTTGCAGTTCTACTGACTTTTTTTATTTTTGGCCCTGCAGTTCGACATGTTTAATCTTAGGTCCCTGACAAAAGATCAAATCCATACCCCTTGCAGTGGAAGTGCAGAGTCTTAAACACTGGACTGCCAGACAATCCATGAATTTGCTTTTTAGTTCTGAAAATTGCTTTGTTATAGTGTTATGTGGAAAACTAGAATTAATAAATCTCATAGTTTTAGTTCCATCTGGGTCATCCACAGCACCCAAGGCATGGTGTCTACTAATATGCTCTTTGTACGGTGCCTTTTAATACCATGTGGACTAGTACAAGGCAATTAGCATCACTACTTTCGTTCAATTTGGTTTGGTTAACTCTTGGCCTCTATTGCAATGTTCAATGTCATCTCTGATTTTCTGGCATGTGACATACATGGTTGTATTGAACAGTAATTTACTTTCTAGTAAAATTTGAAATGCTTCAATTTTAAATAGTGGTACAAAGTTTTCTACATTCACACCAAATACTGAGATGTGCTTTACCCAAAACAGGAGCCCTTTCCCGGGGAACCAGCCTGTAATCCCAAAATGGGGGATAATTGTTGTTTCCACATTACAATCCTATCCATAGGACCAGTTCAGCTTTCATCAGTTGCCCAATCTTTGTGCAAATGTCTTTCTCCATTCTAATGCAGTTTTCGTTTTCTGGAACTATCACTGGGGCTTTCCCTCATATTAAAAATCCCTCATGGATTTAAAATGATAAGATGATTATGATCTGGTTAGCTTTTTCTGTGTGGTTTCTTTCACTGAGAATGTCTTCAGTGCTTTTCCATGTTGTTCCATGTGTCATTTTTTCATTGAGCTTACAGACATATAACAACACTTATCATTTGAGTCATTTTAAGTATGCACTTTTATAGCATTAACTGTACTCACGTTGTAAAAATTTCCCCACCATACATCTCCAGAATCTTTTACTTTTCCTGAAGTGAAACTGTAGCCATTAAACACTCACCACCGTCAATCCCTGGCCATCTTATTCTACTTGGAATTTGTCTTATATGGATATCTCATACTAGTTTAGAAGAGTTTTCCTTTTGTGTCAGGCTTCTTTCACTTGGCATGATAACTTGAAGTTTCATCCACATTATAGCATGTGTGAGACTTATCTTGTTTTTAAAGGTTGAACTGTATTCCATTGTGTTTATACTACATTGTGCTTCTCCAGTCATCTGTTGAACACTTGTGTTGCTTCCACTTTTTGGCTACTATTAATACTGCTGCTATTAATATGGGGCTCTGTTCTGTTCAGAATATATGTTCTGGTTCTTGGTTTTAAATATTTTGGGTATATAACCTGGACCGGAATTGATGGATTCTATGTTAACTCTGTGTTTACGTTTTTGAGGAGGCCCCTGTTTTCTGCACCTGTGGCACTATTTTACTATATTCCTTTCTATGGCAGAGTAATTCATTTTATGGATGGATCTACCCTATTCGCTCTTCCATTCACCTGTTGGCGGGCATTTTCATTGTTTTAAACTTGGGCTCTCAAGAGCACTGCTGCTGTAAGTGTTGCTGTACAAGTTTATATTTGAATACCTGCTTTAAATTCCTGGGATGTATATCTAGGAGTGGAATTGCCAAAACATATGATAATTCAATTCAATTACTCAGTCATGTCCTACTCTTTGTGACCCCCATGGGCTACAGCACACTAGGCTTCCTTATCCATTACCAACTTCGGAGCTTGCTCAAACTCATGTCCATCGAGTTGGTGATGCTATCCAACCATCTCATCTTGTTATCCCAATTGCTCCTGCCTTCAGCCTTACCCAGCATCAGGGTCTTTTCCAACGCATCAGTTCTTCACATCAGGTGGCCAAAGTATTGCAGTTTCAGCTTCAGCATCAGTCCTTCCAATGAATATTCAGGGCTGATTTCTCTTAGGATTGACTGGTTGGATCTCCTTGCAGTCCAAGGGATTCTCAAGAGTCTTCTCCAGCACCACAGTTCAAAAGCATCACTTTTCTTTGTAGTCCAGCTCTAACATGCATACATGACTACTGGAGAAACCATAGCGTTTAGTACATGGACCTTTGTTGGTAATGTCTCTGCTTTTTAACATGTTGTCTAGGTTGGTCATAACTTTTCTTCCAAGGAGCAGGCATCTTTTAATTTCATGGCTGCAGTCACCATCTGCAGTGATTTTGGAACCCCCAAAAATAAACTCTGTAACTGTTTCCATTGTTTCCCCATCTATTTGCCATGAAGTGATGTGACCGGGTGCCATGATCTTAATTGTCTGATAACTGAGGGTTTTTCTTTTCTTTTTTTTTTTAATTTTCTTTCAAGCATGATTGATTGATTGGTTGATTTTACTTTACATTATTGTATTGGTTTTTCCATACATTGACTTGAATCCCCCATGAGTGTACATGTGTTCCCCATCCTGAACCCTCCTTCCACCTCCCTCCCCATCCCATCCCTCTGGGTCACCCCAGTGCACCAGCCCTGAGCATCCTGTATCATTCATCAAACTTGGACTGGCAATTCATTTCACATATGATATTTTACATGTTTCAATGCCGTACTCCCATATCATCCCACCTTTGCCCTCTCCCACAGAGTCCAAAAGACTGTTTAATACATCTGCGTCTCTTTTGCTGTCTCACATATAGGGTTACCATTACCATCTTTCTAAATTCCATATATATGCATTAGTATATTGTATTTGTGTTTTTCTTTCTGGCTTACTTCACTCTGTATAATAGGCTCCAGTTTCATCCACCTCATTAGAACTGATTCAAATGTATTGTTTTTATTGTTTTTTAATTTTAATTTTTACTTCATTTTACTTTACAATACGGTATTTGTTTTGCCATACATTGACATGAATCCACCACGGGTGTGTACAAGCTCCCAATCCTGAATGCCCCTCCCACCCCCCACCCCATATCACCTCTCTGGATCATCCCCATGCACCAGCCCCAAGCATCCTGTATCCTGTATCGAACATAGACTGGCACTTCGTTTCTTACATGATAATATACATGTTTCAATGCCATTCTCCCAATTCATCCCACCCTCTCCCTCTCCCTCAGAGTCCAAAAGTCCGTTCTATACATCTGTGTCTCTTTTGCTATCTTGCATACACAGGGTCATCATTACCATCTTTTTAAATTCCGTATATATGTGTCAGTATACTGTATTGGTGTTTTTCTTTCTGGCTTACTTCACTCTGTATAATCGGCTCCAGTTTCATCCATCTCATTAGAACTGATTCAAATGTATTCTTTTTAATGGCTGAGTAACACTGCATTGTGTATATGTACCACAGCTCTCTTTTCCATTCATCTGCTAATGGACATCTAGGTTGCTTCCATGTCCTGGCTATTATAAACAGTGCTGTGAAGAACACTGGGGTACACGTGTCTCTTTTGATGCTGGTTTCATGAATACTGAGTTTTAAGCCAACATTTTCACTCTCCTCTTTCAATTTCATCAAGAGTCTGTTCAGTTCTTCTTTGCTTTCTGCATAACAGTGGTGTCATATGTGTATCTGAGATTATTGATATTTCTTCCAGCAGTCTTGATTCCAGGTTGTGCTTTATCCAGCCCTGGGATTTCATATGATGTACTCTGCATATAAGTTAAATAAGCAGGGTGACAATATACAGCTTTGTAGTACTCCTTTCCTGATTTGGAACCAGTCCATTGTTCTATGTCCAGTTCTAACTGTTGCTTCTTGATCTGCATACAGATTTCTCAGGAAGCAGGTATAAGAAGGTCTGGTATTCCCATCTCTTTAATAATTTTCCACAGTTTGTGGTCCTCTGCACATTCAAAGGCTTTGTCATTGTCACTAAAGCAGAAGTAGATGCTTTTCTGGAAGTTTTTCTCTCTTGCTTTTTCAATGAACCAACGGATGTTGGCAACTTGATCTTTGGGTCCTCTGACTTTTCTAAATCCAGCTTGAACATCTGAAGGTTCATGGTTCACATACTGTTGAAGCCTGGCTTGGAGAATTTTGAACATTACTTTGCTAATGTGTGTGATGAGTGCAACTGTGTCGTAGTTGGAATATTCTTTGGCATTGCCTTTCTTTGGGATTGGAATGAAAACTAATTTTTCAGGTCCTGTGGCTACTGCTGAGTGATATGATAATTGTGTTTTTATGTTTTTGAGAAAATGCTGGTTTTGCACACATAAATCACACCATTTTACATCTCCACATGTAAAGTTTGAGTTCCAATTTCTGTACATTTTCCCCAACATTTGTCATTATTCTTGATTTCCCCCACGTCCATCCTGAGTGCCTTATTAAGGAGGAAGTCATAATGCAGGACCTACATTTGAGGAGAGGGGAGTTAGCTTCACATACTTGATGGACAGCTGAGTGTCCATACCAATTATTTGACTATTTCTGTGTAGAGATTTTTATTCAACACTACTCATAAAACCTATGTTTGTTTGTTTACTTGTTTGCACACCTGAAATTTCTTTTAAACTTTTGAGAGCTCCCCTGGTGGCTCAGACTGTAAAAGCATCTGCTTGCAATGCAGGAGACCTGGGTTCAATCGCTGGGTAGGGAAAATACCCTGGAGAAAGAAATGGCAACCTGCTCTAGTACTCTTGCTTGAAAAACTTCATGGATGAAGGAGCCTCAGAGGGTACGGTCCATGGGGTCTCAAAGAGTCAGATGCGACTGAGAGACTTCACTTTCACTTTCTTTTGACTATAATCAAGCCAATTAGACTGCTTAGTTTATTCTTGCTTTGGCTATTGAGAGCTTTTTCCATGCTCTCCTGCTTTTATTTTACATAATTCAGCTTTCATGATTTTTTTGGTTCTTCTTTCTCATATTTTAAGATTATGCTGCTTTATATATTTACTGTCTCAGTCCTACTATCAGCCACATATTTAAAGAGTTCTTGTTCCTTTCTATTAAAGAATGTTAATAAAAATTTTCATGTGGGAACTTAATAATCTCAGCAGAAAAATGCGTGGAAATACATACACATGCATGCTGCTTTTAAGTTGCTTCAGTTGTGTCCAACTCTATGCGACACCATAGATGGCAGCCCACCAGGCTCACCCACCCCTGAGATTCTCCAGGCAAGAACACTGGAGTGGCTTGCCATTTCCTTCTCCAAAGCATGACAGTGAAGAGTGAAAGGGAAGTCACTCAGTCATGTCCGACGCTCAGCGACCTATGCACTGCAACCATCCAGGCTCCTCCAACCATGGGATTTTCCAGGCAAGAGTACTGGAGTGGGGTGTCATTGCTTTCTCCAATACACATGTATATCAGACTATAAATACACATGGTTATGAAGATTTTCACATGGAGCTATGTGTTTCTGTATTAGGCTAAAGATAGTTTATAATGATGTCTCCAACCTGATTTCTTATGACACAGGTATTTTAACCTTCTCTCTTTGTCTGCCTGTAACTTCCCACTCCAGTGGTAAGAAACTTGGCTTCCTCTACTTGTCAGTTATCAAATTCAGTGCTTGCTCCATTTGATGACTGAAATGGTAGTTTCAGTCGTGTTAACTACAAACCCCCTGTGGAAAGAACTTACAGAGCCCATTGTTTATGTTTGGTAAATTTTGCCTTTGGCCTGCAGATTCTATTCATTTCCACAGTGAACTTAGGTCAGATAATTTTGCCGTAACACTAAGAGTGGCTTTTTCACAAAAATTCCTTCCTCTTCTTTTTTAATCTCTTGGCTGTGCTGTGGCATGTGGGATTTTAGGTCCCTCATCAGGAATTGAGCCCACCTCTCCTGCATTGGCAACGTGGAGTCTTAACCACTGGCCCACCAGGGAAGTCTGAAGCTTTTCATATATTTCTCAATCTGTTAGATTCTTTGTTAAATTCTGCATTCCAGTCTTTGACACTCCCATACCATAAATTAATAAATGTAATAGGTAATAATTTACTTGTTGGGTTCTGAAAACAAAAATCTATGTGCTTACACAAATGCATAGTGGCAGGCATTCATAACTAAATTACCATGTGAAATATTTCACCAAATATTCCATAAACTGTTTATCATGTCTATTTTACCTTTTCTAGAATGTCTTATAAGGTCATATAGTGTGTAGCACTTGAGGCTGGATTCCTTCACTTCATAATATGTGTTAGATTCATGCTTTTTTTTTTAAATAAATGGGTTGGTTGTTCATTCCTTTATATCTCTGAATACTATTGTACTGCATTATATGAAAGGAAAAATAATTTCCCTCTACCCTCAGTGTTCTTCATTGAGATGCTCATAATGAAAGGGAGATGGATTGGAGAAAAATAGTCAGAAGTCTAATATATGCCATGCATACCTCCTGTATAGTTGAAAGATACCTGGGAAAACTGAGTCGCTTCCTGAAATTGTCCAAGACTTTACCTTAAATGCTATCATCAGCTAAGAATGAAAGAAGGAGGTTAGGGGATGGAAGAAGCCATTTAAGGGAGATTATTAAGTGAACCACAGTAAACAAAAGTATGGTGGTTATGCAGATTAACATCCAGGTCCATTCCATAGAACTTCTTGATATTTAGTCAAGTCATTTAGTCAAGTCAAGTAATTCTTGATATTTAGTCATCCTCCATTTCCTTGTCCAGAGATGGAAACATCCATACAAGTTGAGATATCCTTAAAAAAACATAAATCTACTTCATAAAATGGCATTACTCCTTGGTTTTCTGCCGGGAGCCAGCATGGGGAATCCCCGCCCATGGCAGAGGTCATGAGGAAGGGGCCTGACATGCAAAGGCAGGATCAGGCCTCATGGGGCCCCGCTGGAACTTCTCGAGCATCTACCCCAAAACCAGAATCTGTGTATTATTTTATGACATTTACCAACTCCTATGACATTAACAGGGGGCTATCCCCGACCACATTTCTCTGGAAAAGTTAACTTTGAGCTCCAGTTAACAGTCTCCTGCATATAAAAGGAGTGTCTCAGCTCAAACCCCTCTGATGGCTCTCTAACTTGCCCTGACAGGTTTACCCAGACTGTTACAATTATGCATGTGATTATTTACAGCCCCCCAACCACGAGAGGCATGAAGCTTAAACATCTTAAAGATATAGAGCCTTTTTTTAAGAGCTAAGAATTATATTGGTGAAGGGTTTCATTGTTGAGTTAATGACTGCCGCCAGGCCTCCATATCCTTTATCTTTTAGGCACCTGGAGGATATTAATCAATGTAATTGGGATGTAGAAAAAAATAATATAGTAGTTTTGATGTTAGCAACACTAGACTTTTGAGTTAATGAATTTTCTATTTGTTATAAATCACTGTACTCCTCTTTCCTTGTTATAAATTGTTGTATCCTTTCTATGTAAGAATGTAACTTTAGTGCTTTCTGAGAGTTTCACCAGACTTTAGTAAGAACAACACTTTTAGGGCAAATAAGTTTTCTGGTTGACGGACCCTTATCAGAAAAGGGCCATAAAATGCTAATAGGCCTCCTGGCCAGAAGATGATGTAAATCACTTAAGACCTGTGTATACAGCTAAATATGCAGAGAGAAAGGTGGGCTCAATAAGGGTCAGGGCTGCTCACCCTGTATGACTTTGTATTATCCATTGATCTCTATGTACAACTTAGAGTATAAAAGCTTTCCTGCAAAATAAAGAGACAGACAAGTTTTTTGGAAATCTGGCTCCCTCCGTGTCTTCTTTTCTTTTTCTCCTTTTCAGGCTGAATTCCTGTCTGGACCATAGAGGCTCGCTGTGTCTACTTATTTACCTGGGCTTCTAAGACCCACATGAGAGGGAGGCCAAGGTGGGGCGCCCTCTGCTATTCAAGTGGGTGTCTGTGGCCTTACGTAGACAGTGTAAGTCCCTTGTCTCGGGGCTTTATTGTCTTTTTATGTAAACAAAGAAATACAGACTCTTTTCTCCTCTATTTTCTCTCCTCTCTCTCACTACACTATTCTTCCCTAATCTCTCTTTATATCTCTAAATAAATAATTCTTTCCTAATCGCCAATACCATCTCCTGTTCAAATTACCCTGGATCCACCGGGGCTGGACCCCAGCAGTTTTCAAAAATTCTCTGGGGTCTGCTTTTCCTTTCTTTCTTTCTTTTTTTTTTTAAATTAATCAGTCTAAAATCATCTTTTTGTCAAATGGGCATATTTTGGGTGTGCTGTTTTGTGCTCCCCTTGAAATGTCTTTGACTGTGTGGATCACTATAAACTGTGGAAAATTCTGAAAGAGATGGGAATACCAGACCACTTGATCTGCCTCTTGAGAAATCTGTATGCAGGTCAGAAAGCAACAGTTAGAACTGGACATGGAACAAGAGACTGGTTCCAAATAGGAAAAGGAGTGTGTCAAGGCTGTATATTGTCACCCTGCTTATTTAACTTATATGCAGTACATCATGAGAAATGCTGGACTGGAAGAAACACAAGCTGGAATCAAGATTGTTGAGAGAAATATCAATAACCTCAGATATGCAGATGACACCACCCTTATGGCAGAAAGTGAAGAGGAACTAAAAAGCCTCTTGATGAAAGTGAAAGAGGAGAGTGAAAAAGTTGGGTTAATGGTCAACATTCAGAAAACAAAGATCATGGTTTTTGGTCCCATCACTTCATGGGAAATAGATGGGGAAACAGTGGAAACAGTGTCAGACTTTATTTTTCTGGGCTCCAAAATCACTTCAGATGGTGACTTCAGCCATGAAATTAAAAGACGCTTACTCCTTGGAAGAAAAGTTATGACCAACCTAGATAGCATATTCAAAAGCAGAGACATGGGGTGGTCCTAAGATGGTGGAGGAATAGGATGGGGAGACTATTTTCTCCCTCACAAATTCCTTGAAAGAACATTTCAACGCTGAGTAAATTTCACACAACAACTTCTGAATGCTGGTAGAGGACATCAGGCACCCAGAAAAGCAGATCATTGTCTTCAAAAACAGGTAGGAAAAAAATAAAGATGAAAAAAGAGACAAAAGAGGTAGGGAGGGAGCCTCGTCCTGGGAAGGGAGTCTTAAAAAGAGAGAAGTTTCCAAACACCAGGAAACACTCTTGCTGCCAAGTCCGGCGAGCCTTGAAAGCACAGAGGGCAACATGACAGGGAGGAAAAATAAATAAATAATTAAAACCAACAGATTATGAGCCCAACAGTAACTCCCCCTGTGGAGAAGCAGCGCAGACACCTGCATCTGCCACTAGCAAGCGGGAGCTGGGCAGGGAGACGCGGGCTGCAGTGCTTTTTAAGAATCGGGCCGGAATGCCTCGAGCGTAACCAGAGCAAACTAACTTGGGCTAGCAAACCAGACTGTGGGATAGCTACCATGCAAAAAGCTCTAACATAAGACACTGCCAGGACTGTGCACAGAACAAAGGACAGAACAGAATTAGCTGGCTGCAGACCATCCCCATCCAGTGACAGGCAGCCAGAGCCAGAAGGGCCAGAAGGGGGCAATTGCAGCCCCAGAGATACATTAACTTCAAAATTGCAAGCAAGCTTCTTTGCTAAGACTTCTTGGGGTTGTGGACAGTCACCGTCTGCCTAAGAAGGGGCACCAGTTGTACACTCAGAAAACTGAGCAGCAGGGATGGGAACGGTGATAAGTCACAGCGACCACACTCACCAAACACCCAAGCTGCTCAGACCTGGGAAGGGCACAAAACGCAGGTCCAATCAAGTCTGCATCTCTGAGGACTACCTGAGGTCCTGAACCTGAGCGGCTTAGACAGGGGAGGTGCATGCAGCCCAGGGCCAGCCTCAGACGGTTCCCGGTGGAGCAACCTAGAGCTTGAGCAGTGTGCGCCGTGAGTGGGGGCAGGCCCAGCGTGGCTGAGACATTACGAGCACACACCAGTGTTATTTGTTTGCAGCATCCTTCCCTCCCCACAACGTGACTGAAAAAATGAGCCTAAAAAAAAAAAAAGTGCCCACCACCGCCCCCCTTGTGTCAGGGTGGAAAACAGACACTGAAGAGACCAGCAAACAGAAGCTAAAACAGAGGGAACCACCTAGGAAGTATAGATCTTGAGAAATATAAGCCAGACCAAGGAACTACCCGAAAATGAACTGACCCCACACTGACCACAGCAACTCCAGAGACAGTCACAGATATACCTTTACCGTTTTTATGATCATTGTTTTTTTGTTTCTTTGTTTTGTTTTTTTTTTTCCTTCTTTTCCTTTTCTTCTTTTTTTAATTTTATTTTTTTAATTTTTAAGTTCCTTATTTCTCCTTTAATTTTTATTTTCATAACCTACTGTTACTTTAAAAAAACTATTTTTAAAGCAAACACCATATATATATATATATATATATATATATCTGTGTGTGTGTGGTTGTTGTTTTTTTAATAATTCTTGTGACTTTTTTTTTCTTTCTTCTTCTTTTCCTTAATATTGTATTTTTGAAAATCCAACCTCTCTTCTATATTTTTAATCTTTGCTTTTTGATATTTGTTATCAATTTTGTACCTTTAAAAACTCAATCTTCAGTACCCATTTTTACTTGAGAGTGAGATTACTGCCTTGGCCACTCTCTCCTCCTTTGGACTCTCCTTTTTCTCCACCGGACTGCCTCTGTCTTTTCCCTCCTCTTCTTGTCTCTACCCAACTCTGTTAATCTCTGTGTGTTCCAGAAGGTGGAGAACACTTAGGGAACTGGTTATTGGCTGGATCTGTCTCTCTCCTTTTCATTTCCCTCTTTTATCCTCCTGGCCACATCTGTCTCCTTCCTCCCTCTCCTCTTCTCTGTACAACTCCATGAACATCTCTGAGCAGTCCAGACTGTGGAGCACACATAAGGAAGTGATTACTGGCTAGCTTGCTCTCTCCTCTTCTGATCCCACCTCATCTCATTCCAGTCACCTCTAACTCCCTCCTCCCTCTTCTCTTCTCCATTTAACTCAGTGAACCTCTCTGGGTGTCCCCCAATGTGGGGAAACTTTTCATCTCTAAACTAGATGTTTTATCATTGGTTCTGTATAGATGGATACGTCTTGAGGCTACTATAAAAACAAAACTGAAAACCAGAAGAAGGAGGTTTAAGTCCAAATCCTGAGAACATCAGAGAACTCTTGACTCCAGGGAACATTAATTGATAGGAGCTCATCAAATGCCTCCATACCTACACTGAAACCAAGCACCACCCAAGGCCCAACAAGTTCCAGAGCAAGACATACCACGCAAATTCTCCAGCAACACAGGAACATAGCCCTGAGCTTCAGTATACAGTTAGCCCAAAGTTACTCCAAAACCATTGACATCTCATAACTCATTACTGGACACTTCATTGCACTTCAGAGAGGAGAACTCCAGTTCCACCCACCAGAACTCCGACACAAGCTTCCCTAACCAAGAAACCTTGACAAGCCACTGATACAACCCCATCCACAGTGAGGAAAATCCATAATAAAGAGAACTCCACAAACTGCCAGAATTCAGAAAGGCCACCCCAAGCGCAGTAATGTAAACAAGATGAAGAACAAGAGGAATACCCAGAAGGCAAAGGAAGAGGCTAAATGCCTACCAAACCAAACCAAAGAGGAAGAGATAAGGAATCTACCTGATAAAGAATTCCAAATAATGATAGTGAAACTGATCCAAAATCTTGAAATAAAAATGGAATCACAGATAAATAGCCTGGAGACAAGGATTGAGAAGATGCAAGAAAGGTTTAACAAGGACCTAGAAGAAATAAAAAAGAATCAATATATAATGAATAATGCAATAAATGAGGTCAGAAACACTCTAGAGACAACAAATAGTAGAATAATGGAGGCAGAAGATAGGATTAGTGAAATAGAAGATAGAATGGTAGAAATAAATGAATCAGAGAAGGAAAAAGAAAAACGAATTAAAATAAATGAGGAAAATGTCAGAGACCTCTAGGACAATAGGAAATGCTCCAACATTCGAATTATAGAAGTACCAGAAGAAGAAGACAAAAAGAAAGACCATGAGAAAATCCTTGAGGAAATAATAGTTGAAAACTTCCCTAAAATGGGGAAGGAAATAATCACTCAAGTCCAAGAAACCCAGAGAGTCCCAAACAGGATAAACCCAAGGTGAAACACTGCAAGACACATATTAATCAAATTAACAAAGATCAAACACAAAGAACAAAAAAGCAGCAAGGGGAAAACAAGAAATAACACACAAGGGGATTCCCATAAGGAGAACAACTGATCTTTCAATAGAAACTCTTCAGGCCAGGAGGGAATGGCAAGACATACTTAAAATGATGAAAGAAAATAATATACAGCCCAGATTACTGTACCCAGCAAGGATCTCATTCAAATATGAAGGAAATATCAAAAGCTTTACAGACAAGCAAAAGCTGAGAGAATTCAGCACCACCAAACCAACTCTCCAACAAATGCTAAAGGATATTCTCTAGACAACAAACACAAAAAGGGTGTATAAACCTGAACCCAAAGCAATAAAGTAAATGGTAATGTGATCATACTTATCAATAATTACCTTAAACGTAAATGGGTTGAATGCTCCTACCAAAAGACAAAGACTGATTGAATGGATACAAAAAAAAAAAAAAGACCCCTATATATGTTGTCTACAAGAGACCCACCTCAAAACAAGGGACATATACCGACTGAAAGTGAAGGGCTGGAAAAAGATATTCCATGCAAACAGAGACCAAAAGAAAGCAGGAGTAGCAATACTCATATCAGATAAAAACAGACTTTAAAACAAAGGCTGTGAAAAGAGACAAAGAAGGACACTACATAATGATCAAAGGATCAATCCAAGAAGATATAAAAGTTATAAATATATATGCACCCAACATAGGAGCACCACAATATGTAAGACAGATGCTAACAAGTATAAAGGAAAAATTAACAATAACACAATAATAGTGGGAGACTTTAATACTCCACTCACACCTATGGACAGATCAACTAAACAGAAAATTAACAAAGAAACACAAATTTTAAATGATATAATAAACCAGTTGTACCTCATTGAGATCCATAGGACATTTCACCCTAAAACAATGAATTTCACACCTTTTTCTCAAGTGCTCACGGAACCTTCTCCAGGATAGATCACATCCTGGGCCATAAATCTAGCCTTGGTAAATTCAAAAGAATAGAAATCATTCCAAGCATCTTTTCTGACCATAATGCAGTAAGATTAGATCTCAATTACAGGAGAAAAAGTATTACAAATGCCAACATATGGAGGCTGAACACCACACTTCTGCATAACCAAAAATCACTGAGGAAATAAAAAAAGAAATCAAAATATGCATAGAAATGAATGAAATGAAAACACAACAACCCAAACCCTGTGGGGCACTATAAAAGCAGTGCTAAGGGGAAAGTTCAAAACAATACAGGAATACCTCAAGAAACATGAAAAACGTTCAATAAATAACCTAACTCTACACCTAAAGCAACTAGAAAAGGAAGAATTGGAGAATCCCAGGGTTAGTAGAAGGAAAGAAGTCTTTAAAATTAGGGCAGAAATAAATGCAAAAGAAACAAAAGAGACCAGAACAAAAATCAATAAAACAAAAAAGCTGGTTATTTGAGAGGATAAATAAAATTGACAAACCATTAGCCAGACTCATCAAGAAGCAAAGGGAGAAAAATTAAATCAATAAAATTAGAAATGAAAGTGGAGAGATCACAACAGACAATACAGAGATAAAAAGGATCATGAGACTACTATCAGCAATTATATGCCAACAAAATGGACAACGTGGAAGAAATGGACAAATTCTTAGAAAAGTACAACTTTCCAAAACTGAATCAGGAAGAAATAGAAAATCTTAACAGACCTATCACAAGCACGGAAATTGAAACTGTAATCAGAAATCTTCCAGCTAACAAAAGCCCAGGTCCAGACGGCTTCACAGCTGAATTCTACCAAAAATTTAGAGAAGAACTAATACCTATCCTACTCAAACTCTTCCAGAAAATTTCAGAGGAAGGTAAACTTCCAAACTCATTCTATGAGGCCACCATCATCCTAATACCAAAATCTGACAAAGATGCCACAAAAAAAGGAAAACTAAAGGCCAATATCACTGATGAACATAGACGCAAAAATCCTTCACAAAATTCTAGCAATCAGAATCCAACAACACATTAAAAAGATCATACACCATGACCAAGTGGGCTTTATCCCAGGGACGGAAGGATTCTTCAATATCCACAAATCAATCAATGTAATTCACCACATTAACAAATTGAAAAATAAAAGCCATATGATTATCTCAATAGATGCAGAGAAAGCCTTTGACAAAATTCAACATCCATTTATGATAAAAACTCTCCAGAAAGCAGGAATAGAAGGAACATACCTCAACATAATAAAAGCTGTATATGACAAACCCACAGCAAACATTATCCTCAATGGTGAAAAATTGAAAGCATTTCCCCTAAAGTCAGGAACAAGACAAGGGTGCCCACTTTCACCGGTACTATTCAACATAGTTTTGGAAGTTTTGGCCACAGCAATCAGAGCAGAAAAAGAAATAAAAGGAATCCAAGTTGGAAAAGAAGAAGTAAAGGCTCACTGTTTGCAGATGACATGATCCTCTACATAGAAAACCCTAAAGACTCCACCACAAAATTACTACAGCTAATGAATGAATATAGTAAATTTGTGGGATATAAAATCAACACACAGAAATCCCTTGCATTCCTATACACTAATAATGAGAAAGTAGAAAAAGAAATTAAGGAAACAATTCCATTCACCATTGCAACGAAAAGAATAAAATACTTGGGAATATATCTACCTAAAGAACTAAAGACCTATATATAGAAAACTATAAAACACTGATGAAAGAAATCAAAGAGGACACTAATAGATGGAGAAATATACCATGTTCATGGATCGGAAGAATCAATGTAGTGAAAATGAGTATACTACCCAAAGCAATCTACAGATTCAATGCAATCCCTATCAAGCTACCAGCGATATTTTTCAGAGCTAGAACAAATAATTTCACAATTTCTATGGAAATACAAAAAACCTGGAATACGCAAAGCAATCTTGAGAAAGAAGAATGGAACTGGAGGAATCAACCTGCCTGACTTCAGGCGCTTCTACAAAGCCACAGTCATCAAGAGAGTATGGTACCGGCACAAAGACAGAAATATAGATCAATAGAACAAAATAGAAAGCCCAGAGATAAATCCACACACCAATGGACAACTTCTCTTCAACAAAGGAGGCAAGGATATACAATGGATTAAAGACAATCTCTTTAACAAGTGGTGCTGGGAAAACTGGTCAACCACTTGTAAAAGAATGAAACTAGATCACTTTCTAACACACACACACAAAATAAACTCAAAATGGATTAAAGATCTAAACGTAAGACCATAAACTATAAAAATCTTAGAGGAGAACATAGGAAAACACCCTCAGACATAAATCACAGCAGGATCCTCTATGACCTACCTCCCAGAATACTGGAAATAAAAGCAAAAATAAACAAATGGGTCTAATTAAAATTAAAAGCTTCTGCACAACAAAGGAAACTATAAGCAAGGAGAAAAGACAGCCTTCAGAATGGGAGAAAGCAATAGCAAATGAAGCAACTGACAATCTAATATCAAAAATACACAAGCAACCTATGCAGCTCAATTCCAGAAAAATAAATGACCCAATCAAAAAATGGGCCAAAGAACTAAATAGACATTTCTCCAAAGAAGACATACGGATGGCTAACAAACACATGAAAAGATGCTCAACATCACTCATTATCAGAGAAATGCAAATCAAGACCACAATGAGGTACCATTTCACACCAGTCAGAATGGCTGTGATCCAAAAGTCTACAAGCAATGAATGATGGAGAGGGTGTGGAGAAAAGGGAACCCTCTTACACTGTTGGTGGGAATGCAAACTAGTACAGCCACTATGGAGAACAGTGTGGAAATTCCTTTAAAAGCTGCAAATAGACCTGCCATCTGACCCAGCAATCCCACTGCTGGGCATACACACCGAGGAAACCAGAATTGAAAGAGACATGTGTACCCCAGTGTTCACTGCAGCACTGTTTATAATAGCCAGGACATGGAAGCAACCTAGATGTCCATCAGCAGAAGAATGGATAAGAAAGCTGTGGTACATATACACAATGGAGTGTTACTCAGCCATTAACAAGAATACATTTGAATCAGTTCTAATGAGGTGGATGAAACTGGAGCCGATTATACAGAGTGAAGTAAGCTAGAAAGAATAACACCAATATAGTATACTCACACATATATATGAAATTTGGAAATATAGTAATGATAACCCTGTATGCAAGACAGCAAAAGAGACACAGATATAAAGAACAGTTTTTTGGACTCTATGGGAGAGGGAGAGGGTGAGATGATTTGGGAGAATGACATTGAAACATGTATACTATCATGTAAGAAATGAATCGCTAGTCTGGGTTAAATACAGGATACAGGATGCTTGGGGCTGGTGCACTGGGATGACCCAGAGACATGATATGGGGAGGGTGGTGGGAGAGGGGTTCAGGGATGGGAACTCATGTACACCTGTGGTGGATTCATGTCAATGTATGGCAAAACCAATACAGTGTTGTAAAGTTAAAAAAAAAAAAAAACAGAGACATTATTTTTCCGACTAAGGTCCGTCTAGTCAAGGCTTTGGTTTTTCCGTTAGTCATGTATGGATGTGAGAGTTGGACTGTGAAGAAGGCTCAGCACTGAAGAACTGATGCTTTTGAACTGTGGTGTTGGAGAAGACTCTTGAGAGTCCCTTGGACTGCAAGGAGATCCAACCAGTCCAATTTGAGGGAGATCAGCCCTGGGATTTCTTTGGAAGGAATGATGCTAAAGCTGAAACTCCAGTACTTTGGCCACCTCATGAGAAGAGTTGACTCATTGGAAAAGACTCTGATGCTGGGAGGGATTGGGGACAGGAGGAGAAAGGGATGACCGAGGATGAGATGGCTGGATGGCATCACTGGCTCGATGGACGTGAGTCTGAGTGAAGTCTGGGAGTTAGTGATGGACAGGGAGGCCTGGCGTGCTGGGATTCATGGGGTCACAAAAAGTCGGACACGACTGAGCGACTGAACTGAACTGAACTGAACTGAAATATCTATACCCTAATTTACCTGTGAATGCACATCTATGGAAGGATATCCTGATGTTTTTAAGTTTTTAATTATTATGTATTATGAATAGCATTCTCATACATTACTTGGTAGTAGTTTTTATTTCAGTTTCCCAAAGCAGTTGTCTAAATACAAGAGGTGCTCTTCTTGATTCCTAAGGTGAGACTCTTTAGATTTTGAGAAAAGTGCCAAACTATCTTCCAAAGTTGACTGTACATACATTCCACCAGCATGCTGACTATACCCTTGTATGCTTATTCACAATCTATTTATCTTCTTTGGCCAAGTGTGTGTTTCAATCTTTACCAAATTTGAATACTATGGATACAGTCTTGAATAATTGAACTTTTCTAAGTATCTGTCTATTTCTTCCATTTATCAATTTTATTGACATATAGTTGTTCATAATAGTCTATTATAATCCTTTGTATTTCTGCATTGTCTGTTGTAACCGCTACCGAGCTGCAAGTTCTGGGAGGTGGTTTCACCGTGGAGACTGTGGACATGTGACCCCTATAGAGGTTCTAGGAGGTGGGATCACCCTTGAAACTGTGGACGTGTGAGCCCAGATAGAGTACTGGGAGGTGGAGTCAACCTGGAGACTGTGGATGTGTGAGCCTAAGTGTGGATTCTTGGAGGTGGGGTCACTCGGGAACATAGACTTGGGAAGCCAGGTACAGGGTCTTGAGGATGGGATTACCCTGGAGACTGAACATGTGATCACTGGTACAGGATGTCGAGAGGGGTGTCACCTTTGAGACTGAGCATGTGTGACCCCAGGTACAGGGCCTGAAGAAAGGTTTCACCATGGAGACTTGATGTGTGATCCCAGGAAAAGGGTCTGGAGTGTGGGATCGCCCTTGAGACTGTGAACGTATGTCTGTAGATACAGGGTCTGGGAGGGAGTAACCCTGAAGACTGTGGAAATTTGACCTCAGATGGAGGCACTGTGAGGTTTTGTCAATCCAGAGACTGAGGACGTGTGACTCCAGGTTCAGAGTCGGAGGGGTGTCACCCTGGAGACAGTGGACATGAGACCTTGGGTGTAGGATATGGGTGGTGGGGTCACCTTGGAGACTGTGGATGTGTGAACCCACAAATAGGATCTTGAGTGTGGGAGTCACCCTGGAGACTGTGGACGTGTGATCCCAGTTGCAGGGTGTAGGGGGCAGGTTCACCATGAAGACAGTTGGTGTGTAACCCCAGGTTCTGGTCTGGAGGATGCAGTCACCCTGGAAACTGTGGACATGTGACCCCAGTTTCAGGGTCTGGAAGGGTGTCACCCAGGAAAATGTGGATGTATGATCCCACGTTCAGAGTCTTGGGAGGAGTGTCACCTTGGAGACTGGATATGTGACCCCATGGACAGGGACAGGGGTGGTCACCCTGGAGACTGGATATGTGACCACATGGACAGGACTGGGGTGGTCACCCTGGAGAATGTGGACATGTGAGCCCAGGTGCAGTGTATGAAATGGAGTTCACACTGGAGACTGTGGACATGTGAATCCAGCTGCAGGGTAGGGGAGGGCAGTCATCCTCGAGATTGTGGATGTGTGGAAACAAATACAGGGTCTGGCAGAGTGGGGTCACCCTGGAAACTGAGGACAACTCACCCCATGTACAGATTATGAGAGGTGGGTCACACTGGAAAATGAGGACATGTGATCCCAATTACAGAGTCTGGGAAGGGGGTTACACTGGAGCCTGTGAACTTGTGATCACAGGTTCAGTGTCTGGGATGTGACATCACACAGGAGACTGTGGACATGTGACCCCAGGTACAGGATCTGGGAGAGAGTAACCCTGGAGACTGGACGTGTGACCCCAGGTACAGGATTTTGGATGAGTCACTCTGGAGACTGTGGATATGTGACTCCAGGGGGAGTGTTTGCAAGGGGCTCACCTTGGAGAAAGTGTAAGTGTGACCCCAGGTACAGGGTCTGATATATGGGGTCATCCTGGAAACAGAGGCCAAGGAAATGAGGTACAAAGTTTTGTGAGGTGGGGTCACATTGGAGACTGGGGATGTGTAACCCCAACTGCAGGGTCTGGGAGGGGTGTCACCCTGGAATCTATGGATGTGTGACCCCAGGTGGAAGAGGGGAGTCACACTGGAGACTGGCCACGTGACCCTAGGTGCAGCACCTGAGAAATGGGGTCACAAAGGAGACTGTGGACAGGTGAGACCATGTGCATGAACTGGGAGGGTTTACACCCTGGTGAACTTGAATGTGTGACCCCACTTCAGGGTCTGTGAAGGGTGTCACTCTGGAGAATGTGAAAATCTGATCCCAGGGTTCCTCTAGAGTTGCAGTGGGGAACATGGGGTTCCTCTTGAGTTGTGGTGGGAAACTTGGGATTCTTCTTGTGTTGTATCAGGGGACTCAAAGCTCGTCTCTAGTTGCAGTGGGGACTCGGTGTTCCTCTCCAATTGCAGCGTGGAACTCAGGGTTCCACTCGAGGCATGGTGGGGAACTTGTGTTCCTCTTGAGTTGATGTGTTACTTAGGGTTCTTCTCGACTTGTGGTGGGGCCTCCTCTCGAGTTTCCTTGGGGCAGTTCATCTCTAGCAGGGATGTGAAGGGCACCTCCTTTATGTTGCAATCTGCACGTGGCTACTCACTAGTTTTGGCATGGGATTTCTCTAATTGTGTTCAGGGTCAACTCTGTAGTTGTAGGGTGTTTGATTCTCTTTAGTTGTGGTGTGCAAGCTCCTCTTTGGTTGTGGTATGAGGTTCATCTCTATTAGCTGCAGAGGGGCTCCTCTCAATGTGTGATGTCTATTGGGTTCTTCTCGAGTTGTAGGGCAATGTCCTCTGTGGTTGGAGTGTGGAGAGCTCCATGGGGAAGGTCCTCTATTTTTGGTGAAAGGGTTTCCTCACTAACTTTAGGGGGATTGCTTCTTTCTAGTTGTGAAGGATGCCACTCAACTTACTTCAGGGAGCTGGTCTCTATTTGTGGCAAAGTGGCTTCTCTCTAGGTGTGATGTCCTGGGGTAATCCACTCTAGTTTTTCTGGGGGAATCCGCTTCAATTTTATCCGGGGAGCCCCAATATCATTATGGCCAGAGGCCCCTTTTGTTGTTTTTGCCTAGGGCTCCTGTCAAATTGCATCAGGGAACTTGGCATGCTTCTTGAGTTACAGCAGGTGGTTTAGGCTTCTTAGTGTTGTGGTGAAGCCTCCTCTCGAGCTGCAGTGGAGCAGATACTCTCTAGTAGCGTTGTGCAGGCTAGTCCTTGTCTACTTCCATTGTGTGGAAGGCTACTCTCTAGTTGTGGCATGGGGCTGCAATCTAGTTGCATTGGGGGTCAACTCTATTTGTGGTGGGTCGGCTCTTCTCTATTTGTCATTTGCAGACACCTCTCTAGTTGTGTCAGGGGGCTCCTCTTTAGTTGTGGTATTGGGCTCCTCTCTAGTTGTGGTAAAGTGCTCTCCTCAAACTGTGATGGGGGTGGCCACTGTCTGGTTGTGATGTAAAGGGGCACTTTTTCTAGCTTTAATGTGCAGGAGGCTACTCTCTAGTTGTGACAATGGGAGGCCTCTTTAGTTGTAACATGGTGGGCTGCACTTTACTTGTGGAAGGAGGCTTCTGTCTAATTGTGATATGTGGCTATGCTCCTCTCTAGTGGCGATGTTAAGAGGGTAATATTTCTAATTTTGACAGGGGTCTCCACTCTAGCTCCAGTGTTGGCCTCCTCTTTCGTTTTGATCCGTGTGGGAATTCCACTCTAGTTGTGATGTGCATGGGCACTTTTTGGTATTGTGATGAGTGGGGCACACTCATATCTACCTTTGGGAGGGGTGTCCACTCTAGTTGTGGCAGTGGTTCTCCACTCTAAATGTGATGTAACGGAGGGCGGGGCACCTCTCTAGTTTCAGCGGTGTGCTCCTCTAGTTGCGCCTGAGTGTCAACTATCTAGTTGTGGCGTGTATTCAACTCTCCAGTTTTGGCGGTTGGACTTCTCTCTAGTTGTGATGTGCCAGGGTGTTCCTCCCTAGGAATGCTGTGCCTGGGGAAGTCCTCTTCAGCTGTGGAGTGGGAACTCCTGTCTTGTTGCATTAAGCTGTACAGCTCTTCTCTAGATGCAGTTTTCTGGTTCATCTCTATTTGTGGTTTGATGGGCTACTCTCTAGTAGTGGTGTAGAGCCTCTTCTCTAGATGAGGTGTACGAGATTGCTCCTCTCAAGAGTGGGGTGCAGGGCCTCTTTCTACATGCAGTGTCTTAGTGGGCTCCTTTCTTGTTGCAGTGTGTGGGCTCCTCTCTAGTTGTGGTGGGGCTCTCCTCTTGAGTTTCATCAGGAGACTTTGTATTCCTCTCAAGGTGAGGTGGGGCCTCCACTCGAGTTTTGGTGGGGTAGCTCCTCTCTAGTAGCATTGTGCAGGGTGGCTTCTGTTTAGTTGTGATGTGTAGGTGGCTAAACTCCCTGAGACATGGATCTCCTCTCTAGTTGGTGTGGGGGCTCAACTCTTAGTTGTGTTGGTTTGGCTTCTCTCCAGGTGTGGTGTGCAGTCTCCTCTCAAGTTGTGTTAGGGATCTCTTCTCTATTTATGGTGTTCTTGGGGCACCTCTAGAGCTGCAGTGGAATGTTTCTCTAGAATTGGGAAAGGAGTTTCCTCTCTGGTAGCGATGTGCACAGGCACTCTTTCAAGATGTGATATTTGCAAGCCTACTCTCTAATTTTGGTATGGCCCTTCCTCTTTAGTTGTGGCATGAGAGCCTCCTCTCTAGTTGTGGAAGGAGGCTTCTGTGCAATTGTGATGTATGGGAATGCTCCTTTCACGTGGCGATGTTCAAGACGCTGCTCTATATTTGTGACATGGAGTCTATTCTCTAGATGTGGCGAGAATGCTCCTCTCTGACAGTGGTATGGGGGTGTAATCGACTTGCAGCTGGGGATCATATCTATTGGCAGTGGAGCAGACCCTCTCTAGGTGCAACGTCCAGGGTTTCCTCTCTTGTTGTGGTGGTGGGACACTCTCCAGTTTTGGCAGGTGTGCTTCTCTCTTGCTGTGGCCATGGGCTTCTCTTGAGCTGTGGTACAGGACTCCTCTCAAGTTCGGGGGTTGGGGGGGGGGACTCAGGGCTCCTCTTTAGTTGGGGTAGTGATTCTTCCAAGGGTTCTATTTGAGGAGTTTGTTCTCTCTACTTGTGGCATTGGGGGTTCCTCACTAGTTTTCATGGGGTTCCTCCACTCTAGTTGTGACAGGCTTATCTCAAGTTACTTCAAGGGCCTCGTCTATTCACAGCAGAGGTGCTCCTCCCTAGGTGCAATGTGCTGGAGGGCTCCTATTTAATTTTGGCAGGGGAATCCTCCCCAGTTTTGGTGGGGGGTCTCCTAGCTTTGTCCCTGGGGGCTCCTTCCTTGTGATGGCACAGGGCTCCTCTAGAGATGCAGTGGGGGACTCAGGGTTCCTTTCAAGTTGGGACAGGTGACTTGGGGTTCCTTTAGAGTTGTGGTGGGGCCTCCTTTTGAGCTGCGGGGGGCAGCTCCTGTCCAGTAGCAATTAGCAGGCTGCCTCCTCTCTACTTGTGATACGTGGTAGGCTACTGTATAGTTACAGCATGTGACTGCATTCTAGTTGCAGTGGGGTAAACTGACATTTTTTGTTTCCACTCTTCTCTAGTTGTGGTTTGGGCTCCTCTCTAGCTGCGGTTTGCAGACTCCTCTCTAGTTGTGGCAGGGTGGGACTCCTCTTTAGTTGTGGAATGAAGCTACCTCTTTTGTTGTAGTAGAGTTCTCCTCTCGAATTGTGGTGGGGGTGGCTCCTCTTGGGAATTCTCTTGAGTTGCCTCAGTGCTTGGGGCTCATCTCGATTTGCGATGGGGAACTCAGTGTTCCTCTTGAATCGCAGCAGGGGAATTGGGCCTCTTCTCCAGTTGAGGTGGGTAGCTCAGGGTTCCCCTTGGGTTTCAGTCAGAAACTCAAGATTTCTCTTGAGTTGTGATGGGAAAACTCAGTGTTCATCTCGAGTTGGAACAAGGGAGAAAGGTCTCCTCTCGAGTTGAGGAGAGGAAATTTGATTTCCTCTTGAGTTGCAGCAGGGGAGTCAGGGCTCCTCTCAAGTTGTGAGGGGGAGCTCAGGGTTCCTCTCTATTTGCAAAAGGGAACTTGGGTTTCCAATCGAGTTGCAGCTGGTAACATTGGGTAGCTCTAAGGTTTCAGCATGAATCTTGGGGTTCCTTTAGAGTTACAGCAGGGTACTCAGAACTCCTCTCTAGTTGTGGCAATAACTCAGGATTCCTCTTTATTTGGAGTGCAGGACTCAGGTTTCCACTTGAGGCGTGGCAGGGAACTCAGTTTTCTTCTCAAGTTAGGGGGCTACACATGGTTCCTCTCATGTTGGGCTGGGGCCTCCTCTCGTGATATCTTTGGGCGACTGGTCTGCAGTAGGGATGTGCATGTTGTCTTCTCTCTCTTTACAATGTGCAAGTGACTACTCACTAGTTTTGGCATGGAATTTCTCTCTAGATATGGTCAGGGTCAACTCTATAGTTGTGGTGGGTTCGATTCTCTCTAGTTGTGGTCTGTAAGCTCCTGTCTAGTTGTGTTGTTAGGGTCGTCTGTATTAGCAGCAGAAGAGTTCCTCTCTATGTGTGAGGTCCAGCAGGCTCCTACTGAGTTGTAGTGGAGGGCTCCTCTCGAGTTGTGAGGCTGTGCCCTCTTTGGTTGGGGTGTGGGTGGTTCCATGGGAAGGGTCCTTTCTACTTTTGGCACTAGAGGTTCCTAATATTAGTTGGCTTTCTTCTCTCTAACTGTGAGTGATTCCATTCAATTTAATTCAGGGAGCTTATTTCTATTTGTCACAAAGGGACTTCTCTCTAGGTATGACGTCCTGGGGGATTCCACTTTATTTCTGCCTGGGAAATCCACTACATTTTTACCAGGGGAGCTCCTCTGTTATTTGGCCAGGTTATCCTTTCTTGTTATAGCATAGTGTTCCTGTCAGATTGCAGTGGGGAACTTGGCATTTCTCTTGAGTTTCAGCGGGGAACTCGGGGTTCCTTTAAGTTGTGGTGGAGCCTCCTCTTAGATTGCACTGGGGCAGATACTCTAGAAGTGATGTGCAGTCTGGTTCCTGTCTTGTTGTAATTTGTGGGGCTCTACTCTCTAGTTGTGGCATGGGGCTCCACTCCAGTTGCAGTGTGGATCCACTCTTTATTTGTGGTGGGTCAGCTCCTCCCTAGTTGTCATTTGCAGACTCCTCTCTAGCTTTGGCAGGGGGACTCCTCCTCTATAGTTGTGGCAGGGGGAGTCCTTCTTAGTTGTGTAGTCGGGCTCCTCTCTAGTTGTGGTAAAGAGCTCTTCTCAAATTTTGATGGGTGTGGCTCCTCTTTGATTGTGATGTGAAAGGGCCTTTTTCTAGTTGCAATGTGCTGGAGGCTACTCTCAAGTTGTGGTAGTAGGTGTTTTCTTTAGTTGTTGCATGGTGGGCTCCTTTCTACTCGTGGCAAGGGGCTCCTGTCTAATTGTGATGTGTGGGTATGCTCCTCTCTAATGGCGATGTTCAGGGGGGCTTATCTCTAGTTATGGCAGGGGTCTCCTCTTCAGTTGCAGTGTTGGCCTTTTGTTTCATTTTGATCCGTGTGGGAGTTCCACTCTAGTTTTGATGTGCATGGGCACTTTTCTCTAATTATGATGTGTTGGGTGCACTCCTATCTATCTGTTCAAGGGTTATTCACTCTAGTTATGACAGTGGTGCTCCACTCTAGTTGCGATTTAAGGTGGGGGTGGCACCTCTGAAGTTGCAGCAAATGCTCCTTATGTCTGAATGTCAGCTATTTAGTTGTGGCATATATTCAACTCTCTAGTTTTGGCAGTTGGGCTTCAATCTAGTGGTTAAGTCCTGCAGTGCTCTTCCCTAGTTGTACTCTTCCTGGGGTTGTCCTCTCTAGTTGTGGAGTTGGAACTCCTGTCTTGTTGCGTTATGCTGTGCTGCTCCTCTCTAGGTGGTTTGCTGGCTCATCTCTATTTGTGGTTTGAGTGGCTACTCGCTGATATTGGAATGGATCCTCCTCTCTAGATGTGGTGTGCAAGACTGCTTCTCTCTAGGGGTTGGGTGTGGGGCCTCCTTTCTACATGCAGTGTCGTTTGGCTCCTCTCTTGTTGCAGTGTGTGGGCTCCTCCCAAGTTGTGGTGGGGGACTCCAATCGAGTTGCATTGGGGGACTTGTTCCTCTCAAGTTGAGGTAGGGTTTCCCCTCGAGTTTTTTTTTTTTTTTTTTTGAGAGGGGTCGCTTCCCTCTAGTAGCATTGTGAAGGGTTGCTTCTGTTTAGTTTCAATGTGTGGGTGGATAAACTACCTGTGGCATGGGGCTCCTCTCTCATTGGTGTGGGGGCTCAACTCTTAGTTGTGTAGTTGGTAGTTGTGTAGTGTTTGGGTGTGCTCCTCTCTGGTTGTGGTGTGTAGGCTTCTCTTGAGTTGTGTTTAGGGAGGTCTTCCCTATTTGCAGTGTTTGGGGGCGCCTCTAGAGTTGTGGTGGAGTGTTCCTCTTGAATTGTCGTGGGGGGTGGCTCTCTGGGAGTGATGTGTACAGGCACTCTTTCCAGGTGTGATATCCATGAGCCTACTCTCTAATTTTGGCATGCCTCCTCTTCTTTAGTTGTGGAGTCTGTGCCTCCTCTCTTGTTTTGGCAGGAGACTTCTGTCTGATTGCATTGGGTTGGAATGCTCCTCTCAACTGTCGATGTTCAGAGAGCTGCTCTCTATTTGTGGCATGTGGTCTACTTGCTAGTTTTCACTAGTTTGTTCCTCTCTGACATTTGTAGGAGCATCTACTCGACTTGCAGGAGTGGGTTTGTCTCTTTTTGCTGTGGAAGTGACCCTCTATAGGTGTAATGTCAGAGGGCTCGTCTCTAACTGTGGTAGTGGTCGTACTCTCCAGTTTTGTTGGATGGGCTCCTCTCTCATTGTGACATAGGCCTCCTCTCAAAATCAGGAGGGGTTTTAGGGCTCCTCTCTTGTTTCAGGGTGCCTCATCTGGGGGTTCTCTGTGGGGTGGGTGTTCACTCTACTTGTTGTTTGGGGGTTCCTTACTCTTTTTCATGGGGTTGTGACTCCACTGTAGTTGTGACAAGCTTCTCTTGGGTTACTTCAGTGGCTTAATCACTATTTGCAGCATAAGGGCTCCTCTCTAGGTGCAATGGGCCAGAGGGCTCCTCTCTAGTTTTGGCAGGTAAATTTTATCCAGTTTTGGTAGGGGGGGGGTGCCCTAGTTTTGTCGCTCGGGGCTCCTTCCTTGAGATGGCAAAGGACTCCAGTCGAGTTGTGGTGGAGGACATGTTGTTCCTTTCGAGTTGTGACAGGTGTCTTGGGGTTCCTTTAAAGTTGTGGAGGGGCGTCCTCTTGAGTGTCTGGGGCAGCTCTTCTATAGTAGCAATTAGCAGGCTGGTTCCTGTCTAGTTGTGATATGTGGTATGCTACTGTATAGTTATGGAATCGGGTTCCACTGTAGTTGCAGTGGGAGTCAACTGACAGTTTTGTTTCTGCTCACCTCTAGTTGTGGTTTGCAAGACTTGTATACAGTTGTCGTGGGGTGGGTGGCTCTCTTTAGTTGTGATATGGGGATTCCTCTCTAGATATGGTAATATACTCCTCTTGGACTGTGGTGACGGTAGTTCTTCTCTGCTTGTGATGTGAAAGGGCACTTTTTCCAGTTGTGAGTTGAAGGAATATACTCTCTAATTGTAACAAGGGACATCCTCTTTTCTTGTGGTGTGTTGACCTCTTCTCTACTCATAGCAGGGGGCTTATGTTTAGCTGTGATGTGTTGGTGTGCTTCTCTCTAGTGTCAATAATCAGCAGAGCTAATGTCTAGATCCCATGGGGTTCTCTCCTCTAGTTGTGGTGTGGGGCTCCTCTCTTATTACGATCTGTGTGAAAGGTCCTCTCTAGTTGTGGGGGCCTTTTCTCTAGTTGTGTTGTGCAGGCTCCCCTCTAGTTGTGGAGGTGTGCTGCTTTCTAGTTGTGACAGGGGGCTCTGAGCTAGCCTCAGGGTGCACGAGGCTCTCAACTTGTGGCTGGGGCTTCTCTCCAGTTGTTGCATGAGTCACCTCTCGAGTTGCTGCAGCCCCAGTCACAAGTTGAGAGCTGGAGGCACCTCTCGAGTTTTGGTGGGGGGCTCATCTGAAATTGGAGATGGAAATGACAACCAACTCCAGTATTCATGCCTGGAAAATCCCATGGATGGAGGAGCCTGGTAGGCTACAGTCCATAGGGTTGCAAAAAGTCAGACACTACTGAGCAAATTCACTTTCAATTTTCATCATAGGCCCCCAGTAGCTAAGATAGTAAAGAATCTGCCTGGGATGCAAGAGACCTGGGTTTGATCCCTGGGTCAGGAAGATCCTCTGGAGAAGGGCATGACAACCCACTCTGGCATTCTTGCCTGTAGAATCCCATGGACAGAAAAGCCTGGCTAGCTACACAGTCCATGGGGTCAAAAGAGTCAGAAATGAATGAGTAGCTAACACACAATCATCTGTAATTGTGGTGGGGGACTCCTTTCTAGATGTGGCATGGCACCTCCTTTCTAGTTGTGTTTTGCTGGTGAGCTCCACTTAAGTTTCAGTGGGCAGCTCCTCTCTAGGTGTGATGGTGGACGCATCTGTAGCTTTAATATGGGGGACACTTTCTAGTTATAGTGAGCAAGGCCCTCTCTAGTTGTAGTGAGGTGCTCTTCTTTAGTTGTGATGTCTGTGGGGATTCCTCTCTCATTGCGATGTGCAGAGGGTCTCCTCTCTAGTTGTGATATGAGACTTGTCTCTCTTTGCAGTGAATGGGCTCCTCTCTAGATGTGATATCCGGAGGGCTCCTCTCCCATTGTGGACGGGGGCTTCTCTCAAGTTGGGTCAAAGATCTCCTCTAGAATTTTCGCAGGGTACTTGGAACTCCTCTTGAGATGCACTTGTGCCTCCTCTAACATTTGTCATGTCGAGAGCTACACGGCAAGGGGTCTTCTCTAATTTTGCACTATGGGTTCCTCACTCATTTTGGTGGGGTTGACTCCCTCTAGTTGTGACGAGTGGTCAACTCTTTAGTTGTGAGGGAGCTCCTCTCTAGTTGCACTGGGGGGGGGCTTTTCCTCAATAGTTGTGGTTTGTCTGGGGGTCTTCTCCACATGAGTAATGCAGGCTCCTCTGGAGTTTCAGCAGGAGGCATATCTATTGTTGTTAAGGTGGGCTCCACTCTAAGTTTAATTCCAGGTGCTCCTGTTTAGTTGTGGGGGACTTCTCTCTAGTTGTGTTGTGTGGGCTTCTTTCTAGTGGTGTCAGGGTGCCACTTTCTTATTGTGACAAAGGACTCCAAGATAGTTGCATTGTTCATGGGAATCTCTAGTTGTAGTGGGGGCATCTCTGTATTTGTAGTCATGGACTCCTCCTTATTTGTCTCAGGAGACACATATGATTTTGCTGTGGGGGCTTGGGACTCCTCTGAAAGGAGGTAGAGGATCCTGTCAAGATGAAGCAGGGGGCTCCTCTGGAGTTCCTCTGGAGGCTCCTCTCTAATTGTGGTTAGGGACTCCTCTTTGCCTGTGGCATGGGGGTTTATTTCTAGTTGTGAAGTGCTGGTGAGCTCCTCTTGAGTATCAATGTGGGCTCTTCTCTAGTGTGGTGAGTGATTATCTCTAGCTGCTGTGTGGCTGCTCCCTTCTTCTGTGGTATGCTGGTGGGCTACTCTCTAGATGTGATGTGCAGGCTCCTTTCTAGTTATGGTGAGGGTCTCTTTAGTTGCACTATCTGAGGGGAGTCCTCCCTCATTGCAATGTGAAAAGGCTTCCTTTCTTGTGGTTGGGTAGCTCATCAGTATTTGCTGCAGTGTGACTCCACTCTAGGTATGATGTGTAGGGACATCGTCTCACATTGTGTCCAGTGGCTTTTCTTGAGTGGTGGTGGAATTCTTTTCTTGAGTTGTGGCAGTGTACCCAGAGCTCCTCCCGAGTTGCAGTATTCCCTCCTCTTAGGTTGTGATGGGGGCTCTTCAAGTGGCTTTGCTCTTCTTTTGACACTATATGTTCCTCACAAATTTTAGCATGGTTACTCCTCTCTACTTGTGAGGGCCTCCTCTCAATTTACTTCAGGGGGCTCCCTCTATTTGCAGCAGAGGGGAGATGTGTGATTCTCTATGTGTGATGTCTTGGTAAACTCCTCTCTACTTGTGGGGAAAACCTCTCCAGTTTTGGTGGAGGTCGCCTCTGTCATTGTGACCAGTGACTCCTCTCATGTTGCAGCAAAGAACTCTGTGGTACCTCTCTAGTTGCCTTGACAGTGGTGTTTTTCAATTATTGCAGTATGCAGGGGAATCTATACATATGCAGTTTGCAAATTCATCTCTCATTTTGGCATGTGGTCAACAAGCTAGCTGTGGCTAGGGGCTCTTTCTAGTTGCACTATACTAGGGGTTTCTCTCTAGTTGTGGTGTGGTGCCTCTTTCAAGTTGTTGTAGTCATTACTGTAGTTGCTGTGAATAAAGGTGCTACTGTCTAGTTGAGGTGGGATATCCAATCTAGTTTGACCCAGAAGCCTCCTCTCTAGTTGCAGTGGAGGTCAACACTCTATTTGTGGTGGGTGGTCTCATCTCTAGTTGTGAGCTGAACTTTTCTAATTGTGCCTTGGGTGCTCCTTCCTTCTATTGATGTGTGCCTGGGTTCCTCTTGTGGTGGTGTGGTGCTCCTCTCTAGTCATGCTGAGGTCTTATCTCGATTTGCCATGGGAGCTCCTCTTGAGTTGAGGAAGTGGATTCAGAACGAGTTCTGGTTGTGGTATCTCTCAAGTTGCACCAGGGGATTTGGGGTCCTTTTGAGTTGTGTTGGGGAACTAGGGGTTCCTTTTGAGTTGCAGCAGTGGACCTCAATCTCTTGTCGAGTTGTGGCAGGTACTTGGTTTTCCTCTGGATAAAGTACACAACTCAGATTTCCTCTCAAGTTGCCATGAAAGGCTCCTCTTGATTTGAGGTAAGGGACTCAGAGCTTCTCTTGTGTTGTGGTGATGCTTCCTCTTGAATTGTGGTGTGTTGTCTCCATGGAGAGGGGAGTCCTGTCTACTTTTGGCACTGGGGTCTCCTTACTAGTTTTTTTTTTTAATGGGATTGCTACTCTCTAATTTTGAGTGGCTCCTCTCAAGTTACTTCATGGGCTCATCTCTATTTGCTACAGAGTGACCCCTATAAGGTGGGATGTCCTGGGGGCTGGTCTCTAGTTGTGGTGAGGGCATCTTCTCCAGCTCTGGCATGGGAGTTCCTATGAATTTGTCTCTGGGAACTCCCCTCGTGATACAGAATAGGGCTCCTCTTGAATTGAGGCAGATTCTCTCGGTTCCTCTTGAGTTGCGGTTGGGGTCTTGGGAATCCTCTCAATTTTCATTAGGAGGCTAGGATCTAGTCTCAGTTTGTGATGGGAAACTCGAGGTTCCTCTCAAGTTGCAGGAAGGGAGTCGGTCCTCCTCTTGAGTTGAGGTAGAGAACTCAGTGTTCCTCTCCAGTTGCAATAGGAGACTATGATCCACTAGAATTACAGCTGAAAACTCTGGGTTCCTCTTCAGTTGTAGCAGAAAACTCAGGCTTCCTGAGTTTTAAGTTGCAGCAGGGGACCTGGGGCTCCACTTGAGTTGTGGCTGGAAAGTCGGAGTACCTCTTAAGTTGCAGCAGGGGACTCAGAGCTCCTCTCGAGTTGTAGCGCGAGAATCAGTGTTCCACTCGAGCTGTGGCATGGAATTCAGGGTTCCTCTCCATTTGGGGTGTACTCAGCGTTCCTCTCAAGTTTCAATGGGGCCTCCTCTCGAGTTGTATTTGTGTGACTCATCTCTAACAGGGATGTGCAAGGGGGCTGTTGCAATGTGCAGATGGCTACTGACTAGTTTGGCATGGGTTTTTTCTCTAGTTTGGGTTGGATTTAATTCTGTAGCTGTGGTGGCTTTGATTCTCTCTAGTTGTGGTGTGCAAGCACCTCTCTAGTTATGGCTGGGGACTCCTCTCTACCTGTGCCATGGGTGTTTCTTTCTAGTTGTGGTGTGCTGTGGCTTCCTCTGTAGGAGTGATGGGGGATTATCTCTAGCAGTTGTGTGGCTTCTCCTTTCTAGTTGTGATGTGTTTATGGGCTAACCTCTAGTTGTGGTATATGCGCTCCTTTCTGGTCATGGTGATGGGATCATTCGCTGCAATACATGTGGGAAGTCCTCTCTCATTGTAATGTACAGGGGCCTCCTTTCTGGTTGTGGTGGAGGGGCTCATCTATATCTGCTGAAGAGTGACTCCCCTCTTTTTATGATGTCTATGGGCATCCTCTCACATTGTGGCCAGTGGCTTGAGTAGCCCGGAGTTCTTTTCTTGAGTTGTGGCAGTGTATTCAGGGCTCCTTTCCAGTGGCAGTAGTCTTTCCTCTTATGTTGTGATGGGGAGCTTTGCAGGTGGCTCTGCTCTTCTTTTGACACTGGTGTTCCTCAAAAGTTTTAGTGTTGTTACTCCTCTCTACTTGTGAGGACTTCCTCTTGGGTTACTTCAGGGGATTATCTCTATCTGTGATGCTTTGGTGGACATTTCTATACTTGTGGAGGGAGAAACCTCTCCAGTTTTGGTGGGGGGCTCCTCTGTCGTTGTGGCCAGTGTCACGTATCATGTTTCAGGGAAGGACTCAGAGGTACCTCTCTAGTTGCGTTGGGCAGTGGTGTTTCTCAGTCATTGTGGTATGAAGGAGACTCTTTACATAAGTAGTGTGTAGGATTATCTCATTGTGGCTTGTGGTAAACGCACTAGCTGTGGCCAGGAGCTCTAGTTGCACTGTGCTAGAGGTTTCTTTCTAGATGTGGTGTGCTGCTCCTTTGAGTTGTTGCAGTCATTAATCTAGTTGCTGTGGACAAGGTGCTCCTCTCTAGTTGAGGTGGGATATCCAATTTAGTTTTATCAAGAGGGCTCCTGTCTAGTTGCAGTGGGTGTCAACTCTCTAGTTGTGGTTCTTGGTTAAGTCTCTAGTTGTGGTGGGAATCTCCTCTCTAGTTGCATTGGGCAGGGCTTTTCCTGAATAGTTGCAATGTGAAGTGGGTCTCTTCTCCAGAACTTCTCTAGTTGTGGTGAGCTGCACTTCTCTAACTGTGCTGTGGGTGCTTCTCTCTTGTAATGATGTGTGCCTGAACTCCTCTCTTGTGGTGCTGTGATGCTCCTCCGTAGTTGTGCTGAGATCTTAGCTCAATTTGCTGTGTGAGCTCCTCTTGAGTTGAGGCAGGGGACTCAGAGCTCCTCTCGAGTTCTGGTGGTGTTTCCTCTCGAGTTTCAATAGGGGGATTGGGGTCCTTTTGAGTTGTGGTGGTAAGCTCGGGATTCCTCTCAAGTTGCACCAGTGGAATCGGGGCTCCTTATGAGTTGGAGTGTATATTCTGTGTTCCTCTCAGTTACAAGGCACAACTCGGATTTCCTCTCTAGTTGCCATCGAAGGCTCCTCTTGAGTTGAGGCAGGGGACTCAGAGCACCTCTCAAGTTGTGGCAAGAACACCGTTGTCCTTTTCAGTTACAGCACAGAACTCAGGGTTCCACTTGAGCCATGGGGGTATCTCAGGATTCCTCTCGTGTTGAGCAGTATGCAGGATTCCTTTCTAGTTGTGGTGTGGCTTCCTCTCAAGTTACGGTGGGGCCTCCTCTAGAATTGCCTTAGGGCACCTCATCTCTAGCAGGGATGTGCAGGGTGGCTCCTGTCTTTTTGTAATATGCAGGTGGCTAGTCACTAGTTTGGGATTTTTTTTTCTCTATTTGTTTTCAGAGTAAACTCTGTGGTTGTGGTGGGTTAGATTCTCTCTAGTTGTGATGTGAATGCTGGTCTTTAGTTGTGTCGTGAGGTTCACCTCTATTAGCAGCAGAGGGGCTACTCTCTATGTCTGAGGCCTAGTGGGCTCTTCTCGAGTTGTGGTGGAGGGCTCCTCTCAAGCTGTGGGGCTATGTCCTCTCTGGTTAGGGTGTGGGAACTTCTATGGGGTAGGTCCTCTGTAATTTTAGTGCTAGGGGTTCCTTACTAATATTAATGGGGCTGCTTCTCTATAGTTGTGAGGAATTCCACTCAACTTACTTCAGGGAGCCCATCTGTATGTGTGGCAGAGGGGCTTCTCTCTAGGTGTGATATTCTGGGTGTTCACTCTGATAGTACCAGGGGAATCCATTTCACTAATGGCTGGGGGGTTCCTATGTCATTTGCCAGGGTCTCCTGCCTTGTTACAGCACAGGGCTCCAGTAGAATTGCAGCAGGGAACTCGGGGTTCCATTTGAGTTGCAGCAAGTGACTCAGGCTTCCTTTAGATTTGTGCTGGAGCCTCCTCTCTACCTGCAGTGGGAGAGACCCTCTCTAGTATTGATGTGCAGGCTGGATCCTGTCTAGCGGGAATATGCAGGATGCTACACTCTGGTTGCGGCATGGGGCTCCACTCTTCATTTTTGGTAGGTCAGCTTCTCTCTAGTTTTCGTTTTCAGACTCCTCTCTAGTAGTGGTCTGTGGGAGGTGGCTCCTCTTTAATTGGGTAGTTCCGGTAGTTCGGCTCCTCTCTAGTTTCGGTAGTGTGCTCTTCTCAAATTGTGATGGGGGTGGCTCCTTTCCAGTGTGATAAGAAGGGGCACTTTTTCTTCTTGTGATGTGCAGGAGTCTACTCTCAAGTTGTAGCATGGTGGGCTCCTCTCTACTTGTGGCAAGGTGGACTCCTCTCTACTTGTGGTAAGGGTCTTCTGTCTAACGTGGATGTGTGGGTATGCTCCTCTCTAATGGTGATGTTCAGGGGGGCTTATATCTAACTGAAGAACGGGTAGCCTCTCTAGTTGTGATGTTGGCCTCCTCTTTTGCTATGACCTGTGTGGGAGTTCCACTCTAGTTTTGATGTGCGTAGGCACTTTTCTCTAATTGTGATGTGTGTGGTGGGCTCCTATCTGCCTGTGGCAGGGGTGTCCACTCCAGTTGTGCCAGTAGTTCTAGATTCTAGATGCCATGTATTGGGGGGGCACCTCTCTAGTGTCAGCAGTGTGCTCCTCAATAGTTGCACCTGAGGATCACCTATCTGGTTGTGGAATGTATTCAACTCTCTACTTTGGCGGTTGGGCTTCTCTGTAGTTGTAATGTACCAGGGTATTCCTTCCTAGATGTGCTGTGCCTGGGGGAGTCCTCTCTATTTTTGGAGTAGTAACTCCTGTATTGTTGCTTTATGCTGTGTGTCTCTTCTCTAGGTGCAGTTTGCTGGCTCATCTCTGTAGTTTGATGAGCTAATCTCTAATAGTGATGTGGAGCCTCCTCTCAAGATATGGTGTGCAAAATTGCTCCTCTCTAGTTTCAGGTCTCGGGTCCTCCTTTCCACATGTGGTGTCCGAGTGGGTTCCTCTCTTGTTGTAATGTGTGCACTCCTCTAAAGTTGAGGAGGGGGACTCCACTGGAGTTGCATCATGGGCCTTGGTGTTCCTCTCGAGGTGAGGTGGGGCTCCACTCTAGTGGTGGTAGGGTGGCCCTGTGTAGTAGCAATGTGCTGGGTGGTTTCTGTTTAGTTGCAGTGTGTAGGTGGCTACACTACCTGCGGCATGGGGATCCTCTCTAGTTACTGTCAGATGTCAACTAAGTTATGTCGGGTGGGCTCCTCTCTAGTTGTGGTGTTCAGATTTCTCTCTAGTTGTGGAGGGTTGATCTTTTCTAGTTGTGGCAATGGGCTCTAAGTTCGTTGCAGGGTGCATGGGGTTCTCAACTTGTGGCTGTGGCTCCTCTCTAGCTGTACCAAGAGGCATCTCTTGAGCTGCTGTGGGAGCACCTCTTGAGATTTTGTGTAGGGCTAATCTGTGATTATTGAAGAAGGAAATGGAAACCCACCCCAATGTGCTTGCCTGGAGAATCCCAGGGATGGCTGAGCCAGGTGGGCTGCTGACTATGGGGTCGCAGAGAGTCAGACACGACTGAAGCGACTTAGCAGCAGTAGTAGCAGCAGCATCTGTAATTATGCTGGGGGGCTCCTATCTAGCTGTGGTGTGGGGACACCTTTCTAGTTTTGGTGTGCTGGTGATTTCCTCTTAAGTTTCAGTGGGTGGCTTTCTGATGCTGAGGTTTTCATCAATAGCTGTGCTGAGTATGTGGCTCTTCTCCACATGACGAATGCAGGCTCTTCTGGAGTTGTGGCAGAAGACTTGTGTATGGTTGTGCCAGCTGGCTCCTCTCTAAGTGTATTTCCAGGGGCTCCTGTCTAGTTGTGGGGGGCTTCTCTCTAGTTGTGATGTTCAAGCTCCTCTCTAGTGGTGGCAGGGTGTAACTTTCTTATTGTGGCAATGGACTCCAAGCTAGTTGCAGTATTCACAGGGCTCTCAAGTTGTAGTGGGGGACCTCTTTGTACTTGCGGTGGTGGACTCCTCTCTATTTGTCTCAGGAGGCACAGATCAATTTTCTGTGGGGGCTTGGGCTCCTCTAAAAGGAGGCAGTGAATCCTGTTGAGATTAAGCAGGTGGCTCCTCTCAAGTTTCAGTGGCAAACTCTTCTCTAATTGTGTTTGGGGATTCCTCTTTACCTGTGGCATGGCAGTTTCTTTCTAGTTGCAGTATTCTGGTGAGCTACTTTAAAGTGTCAGCGGGGGCTCCACTCTAGTTGTGTTGGGGACTTTCTCCAGCTGTGATGTGGCTGTTCCTTTGTAGTTGTGGTGTGCTGGTGGGCTACTCTCTAGTTCTGGTGTGTGGGCTCCTTTCTAGTTATGGTGTGGGTCTCTTTAGTTGCAATATCTGAGGAGAGTCCTCTCTCATTGCAATGTACAGGGACCTTTTTTCTTGTAGTGGTTGGGGGGCTCATCTATAACTGCCACAGAGTGCCTCATCTCTAGATACAGTATCTGGGCACATCCTCTCGTATTGTGGTCTGTGACTTCTCTCAAGTATCAGCGGTGTCCTCCTCTTGAGTTGTCACAATGGACTTGTGGCTCCTCACGAGTTTCAGTTGTCACTGCTCTTATATTCTGATGGGTGGCTGTGCAGAGTGGTCTTCTCTTCTTTTGGCATGAGGTTTTCCTCACAAATTTTGCGTGGTTGCTCCTCTCTATTTGTGAGGGCCTCCTCTCAAGTTACTTTGGTGGGTTCATCTCTATCTTCAGCAGAGGTGTTCCTATCACTGTATGATGTCCTGATGGACTTCTCCACTTGTGGTGAGGGAAACTTCCCCAGTTTTGGTGGGGGGACCCTCTGTCATTGGGGTCACTGGCTTCTCTGATGTTTCAGCAAAAGACTCAGTGGTTTCTTTCTAGTTGGCTTGCACAGTGGAGTTTCTCAATCATTGTGACATGTGTGGGACTTTTCTTCAGATGTGGTGTGCAGGCTCCTTTCTACATGTGGTGATCTGCAGTTGTCTAATTGTTCCATGAGAGCTCCTCTCTGGATGTGATGTCCCGAGGGCTCATCTCTCATTAAGGATGGTGGCTTTCCTCGAGTTGCATTATAGGGCTCCTCTAGAGTTTCTGAGGAGCTCCTTTTGAGTTGTGGGTGTACCTCCTCTCACGTTTGTCATGTGGGGGACTCCACCGTTGGGGGGGTCTTCTCTACTTTTAGCACTAGGAGTTCCTCACTAACTTTGATGGGGTTGACCCTCTCTGTTGTGACAGGTGGTCAAGTCTCTAGTTGGTTTGTGGGGGCACCTGGCTAGTTGCATTGGGTGGGGATTTTCCACAACCCAATAAGGTTGTGTGCGGCTCTTTTATGGGGTGTGTGGGGGTCTTCTTCACTTGAGGAATGCAGTCTCCTCTGGAGTTGTGGCAGGAGGCTTGTGTATTTTTGTGCCAGAAGTCTCTTCTCAAAGTCAAATTCAAGTGGCTCCTGTCTAGTTATGCAGGTCTTCTCTCTAGTTTTGATATGCAGGGTCCTCTGTAGTTGTGGCAGGGTTCAAGTTTCTTGTTGTGGCTGGGCACTCCAAGCTAGTTGCAGTGTTCATGGGGCTCTCATGTTGTGATGGTTGCATCTCTGTACTTGCAGTTGTTGGCTCCTCTCCAGTAGTCTCAGCAGCCACATAATAATTTGTTGTGGGGCCTCGGGGCTCCTCTAAAATTAGGCAGCAGATCCTATTGAGATGAAACAGGTGGCTCCTCTCGAGTTCTGGTAGAGGGCTCTTCTCTAGTTGTGGTTGACAACTCCTCTTTACCTGTTGCTTGGCGGTTTCTTTACAGTTGTGGTGTGCTGGTGAGCTCCTCTTGAGTATCAGTGAGGTCTCCTCTTTAGTTGCGGTGGGGGAATATTTCTAGCTGCAGTGTGGCTGCTCCTTTCTAGTTCTGGTTTGCTGGTGGGCTGCTCTATAGTTGTGGTGTGCTGGCTCCTTTCTAGTTATGGTGAGGGGCTCTTTAGTTGAAATATCTTCAGTGAGTCCTCTCACATTGCAATGTTCAGGGGCCTCCTTTCTTTTTGTTGGGGGGTTTCACCTACATTTGCTGCAGAGTGACTCCTTCTAGATATGCTCTCTGGGGTATCCTCGTCCATTGTGACTGGTGGCTTCTCTTAAGTAGCGGTGGAGTCCTCCTGTTGAGTTGTAGCAGTGGACTTGGGGCTCCTCGATTTGCATTGGGGCCTCCTGTTAGGTTGTGATGGGGGGGCTCTGCAAGGGGTTTCTCTCTTCTTTGGGAACTACGTGTTCCTTAAAATTGTAGCATGATTGCTCCTCTCTACTTGTGAGGGCCTACTCTTGAGTTACTTCAGTGGGCTCATCTTTATCTGCAGCAGAGGCACTCCTCTCTATGTGTGATGTCATGATGGATTCCTCTCTACTTGTGGCTGAGGAAACCTCTCCAGTTTTGGTGGGCAGCTCCTCTGTCATTGTGGCTAGTGGCTCTGCTCATGTTGCAGTGCAAGACTTGGTGTTTCCTCTATAGTTGTGTTGGGGAGTGTTACTCCTCAATCCTTGTGGGATGAGGGGCCTCTTGTCCAGATGTGGTATGCAGGCTCCTCTCTAGTTGTGGCACCCGGTCAACACACTAGTTGTGGCCAGGGCTCTCTCGTTGCACTGTACTAGGGGTTTCTAACTATTTGTGGTGTGGTAACTCCTTTGAGTTGTTACACTTGTTAATCTATTTGCTATTGGCAAGGGGCTGCTCTCTAGTTGTGGTGTGATTTCCAATATAGTTTTATCCAGAAGGTTCCTCTCATTGCAGTTGGGTAACTCTATTTGAAGTGGGTGGTCAAGTTTCTATTTGTGGTGGAAGTCTCCTCTATGATTGCATTGGACAGAGGTTTTCCTCAGGAGTTGCGGTGTGTGGTGGGGCTCTTCTCTAGATGTGGTGTGGGGGCTCCTCTCTAATTGTAGTGAGCGGCACGTCTCTAATTGAGGGTGATACTCTTTTGTAGTGATGTGTGTCTGGGTTCCTCTCTTGTGGTGGTGTGGTGCTCCTCTCTAGTTGTGCTGAGATCTTATCTGGATTTGCCATGGTAGCTCTTCTTGAGTTGAGGCAGGGGACTCAGAGCTCCTCTGCAGTTCTTTTGGTGCCACTTCTCCATTTGCACCAATGGACTCAGGACTTCTCTCAATTTGCAGCGGGTACTTGGAGTTCCTCTCAATTACAGCTTGAAATTCATAGTTCCTCTTGAGTTGCTGTGGAAGGTTCCACTTGAGTTGAGGCAGGGGATCCAGGGCTCCTGTCGAGTTTCATTATGTCTCAAGTTGTTGTGGATTACCTCTGTGGGTGTGGAGTCCTCTCTAATTTTATCACTGGGTTCTCCTCACTAGTTTTTCTCAGGATTCCTCCTATGCAATTGTGAAAGATTCTCCTGAGTTATTTCAGTGCGCTCATCTCTATTTGTGGCACAGTGGCTCCTTTTTAGGTGAGATGTCCTGGGGCCTCCTCTCTGGTTGTGGTGAGGAGATCCTCACCACCTCTGCCAGGAGAGTGTCACTGATTTGTTGCCAGAGGCTCCCTTCACGATGCAGAATATGGCTCCTCTTGAATTAGGGTGGATTCTCACATTTCTCTTAAGTTTCATTGGGGACATTAGGAATCCTCTCAAGTTGCTTCAGGGGGCTTGGGACTCATCTCCATTTGTGATCTGGAATGCAGGATTCCTCTTGAGTTGCAGCAGGGGAGTTGGGCCTCCTGTCAAATTGTGGCTGGGAACTCGGGTTTCCCCTCTAGTTGTGGCAGGAAACTTAGGGTTCCTCTTGAGTGGAAATAGTGGTTTCAGGCTCCACTTGAGTTTCGGGTGAGAAAGTAGGGTTTCTCTCGAGTAGTGGCAGGTGACTCAGGGTTCCTGTCAAGTTGCAGCAGGTGATTCCAAGCTCCTCTTGGGTTTTGGTGGGATCTCAGGGTTCCTCTCAAGTTGTAGCGTGGCACACAGGGCTCCACTTGAGCCCTGGTGGGGAACTCAGAGTTCCTCTTGAGTTGGGGGAGTGCTGTTCAGGGTTCATCTCGAGTTGCGATGAGGCCTCCTGTCGACTTCTCTTGAGGCCTCTCATTTCTTGCAGGGATGTGCATGGTGGATTCTGTCTTGTTGCAATGTGTGGGTGCATACTCACTAGTTTTGGCATTGGTCTTTACTCTAGAAATGGTCGGGGTCAACTCTGTACTCGGGGCGTGTTCTGTTATGTCGAATTGTGGTGTGCAAGCTCCTCTCTTGTTGTGGTGTGAGGTTCATCTCTATTAGCAGCAGAGGGGCTCCTCTCTATGTGTGATGTCCACCATGCTCCTCTCGAGTTGTGGTAGAGGGTTCCTCTGGATTTACAGAGCAGTGTCCTCTCTGGTTGGGCAGTGGGTGGCTGCACTGTGGAGGTTCTCTCTACCTTTGGCTCTAGGAGTTCCTCAGAAATTTTAGTGGAGTTTACCTTGTCTAGTTGTGATGTGTGTTCTATCTCTAGTTGTGGTGAGTGAGTTCCTCTCTAGTCACATAGGGAGGGGTTTTCCTCAATAGTTGCAGTGTATGGGGCTGTTCTCCTCATGAGGAATGCAGGCTTCTCTGGAGCTATGGCCAGAGGCTTGCCTATGTTGTGCTGCTGGCCTCATCTCAGAGTCGATTTCTCGCAGCTTCTGTCTAGTTGTCAGGGGCTTCTCTCTAGTTGTGATGTGCATGCTCTGCTCTACTTGTGGCAGGTTGCTGGTTTCTTGTTGTGGCAGGGTCTTCCAAGCTACTTGGGATGTTCAAGGGCTCTGGAGTTGTGGGAGGCAGAATTATGTAATCGCAGTGGTGCATTCCTTTGTATTTTTCTCAGGCAGAACATACGAATTTGGTGTGGGGGATCAGAGATTCTCTAAAAGGAGGCAGTGGATCCTGTCAAGATGAAACAGGGGGCTCCTCTAAAGTTTCAGTGGGGAATTCCTCTCTAGTTGTGGTCAGGGACTCCTCTCTACCTGTGATATGGGTGTTTCTTTCTAGTTGCAATGTGCTAGTGAGCTCATCTCAAGCATCAGTGGTGGTTCCTCTCTAGTTGTGGTGAGGGATTATCTCTAGCTGTGGTGTGGCTTCTCTTTTCTAGTTGTATGCTGGTGGGCTTATCTCTAGTTGTGATATGCAGGCTCCTTTCTAGTCATGGTGAGGGAAACTTTAGTTGCAGTATCTGAGGGGGGGTTCTCTCTCATTGCAATCTACAAGGGCCTCCTTTCAGAGTGACTCCTTTCTAGGTGTGATATATGGGGGGCATACTGTCTCATTGTGGCCACTGGCTTCTCTCGAGTATTGGTGGAGTCCTCCTCTTGAGTTGTGGCAGTGGACTCGGAACTCCTCTTGAGTTTCAGTGGTCCCTCCTCTTAGGTTGTGATGGGGGCCTCTGCAGGGTCCTCTGCTCTTCTTTGGAAGTAGGTGTTCCTCACAAATTTTTGCGTGGTTGCTCCTCTCTACTTGTGAGGTCTTCCTCTCAAGTTACTTCAGGGAGGTCTTCTCTATTTGTGGCCAAGGTTTTCCTCTCTATGTTTGATGTTTCAGTGGTCTCCTGTCTACTGGTGGTGAGGGAAGCTTCTCCAGTTTTTGTGGGGTCTCCTCTGTCATTGTGGCCAGTGGCTCCTGTTGTGTTGCAGCAAAGGACTCAGTGGTTCCTCTCTAGCTGTGTTTGCCAGTCATTGGGTCTGCAGGGGACTCTTCTCCAGATGCTGTGTGTAGGCTTGTCTCTAACTCTGGCTCATTGTCAACATACTATTTGAGGACAGGGGCTCTCTCTACTTGCACTGTACTTGGGTTTTCTCTAGTTGTGATGTGGTAGCTCCTTCGAATTGTTGTAGTCATTACTGTAGTTGCAGTGTGCAAGGGGCTACTCTTTTGTTGTGTTGGGCTTTCCAATCGAGTTTAATAGAGAAGGGTCTTCTCTAGTTGCAGTGTGGGTCAATCCTCTAGTTGTGGTGCGAGGTCAGCTCTCTAGTTGCATTGGTCAGGGGTTTTCCTCAATAGTTGAAATGTGCGGGGGGGGGGTCTTCTCCAGATGTGGTGTGTGGTCTCCTCTCTAGTTGTGGCAAGCTGTACTCTAATTGTGCCATGGATGTCTCCTCTCTTGTAGAGATGTGTGCCTGGGGTCCTCTCTTGTGGTGGCATAGTGCTCCTGTCTAATTGTGTTGAGATCTTATCTTGATTTGCTGTGGTAGCTCCTCTTGAGATGAGGCAGGAGACTTGGGGCTCCTCTTGAGTTCTGGGGTTGCCTCCTTTTGAGTTCAAGCTGGGGGGTCATGGTCTTTTGAGTTGTGCCAGGGCATTCGGGTCTCCCCTTGAGTTACTTCAGTGGACTCATTTCTATTTGTGGTAGAGTGACTCCTTTTTAGGTGCAATGTCCTGGGGTCTCCTCTCTAAATATGATGATCGGATTCTCTCCAGCTGTGCCAGGGAAGTGCCTCTTTCTTTGTTGCTAGGTGCTATCCTCATGATGAGGAATAGGGTTTCTCTTCAATTGAGGCAGATTCTCATGGTTCCTTTTTAGTTGTGTTGGCAGTCTCAGGAATCCTCTTGAGTTGCAGCAGTTGACTCAGGTCTCTTCTTGAATTGCAATGGGAATTCAGTGTTCCTCTCGAGTACAGCGTGGAAAACATGGAGTTCCTCTGGAGTTGCCATGGAATGCTCCTCTTGAGTTGAGCTAGGGGACTTAGACTCTTTCGAGTTGTGGTGGGAGCTCAGGTATCCCCTCAAGTTTCAGTGCTGGACCCAGGGTTACACTAGAGCCATGGTGGGGAATGTAGTGTGCCTACTGAATTGCAGGGTAGCTTCCTTTAGAGTTGTCTAGGGGTGACTTGTCTCTACCAGGGATGTGCAGGATGGCTCCTGTCTTGTAGCAATGTGTGAGCAGCTACTCACTAGTTCTGTAATGGATTTTTTCTCTAATTGTTGTCAAGGTCAACTCTGTACTTGTGGTGGGATCTATTTGCTCTAGTTGTAGTATACAAGATTCTATATAGTTATGGTGTGAGGTTCGTCTCTACTAGTAGTAGAGAGGCTCCTCTCGAGTTGTGGTTGAGGGCTCCTCTCAAGTTGCGGGGCTGTGTCCTCTCTGCTTGGGGTGCGAGTGGCTCCACAGGGAAGGTCGTCTCTACTTTTGGCTTTAGGGGTTCCTCACTAATATCAATGGGGTTGCTTCTCTCTATTTTTGAGGGATTCCAATTAACTTACTTCAGGGAGCTTGTCCCTATTTACAGCAGAAGGTCTTCTCTCTAGGTGTTATGTCTTGGGTGACTCCACTATTTGTGCCAGGGGAATCCACTTCAGTTTTGGCAGAGGGGCTCCTCTGTCACTGTGGCCAGGGGCTTCTTTCCTGTTACAGAATAGGGCTTTTGTCAAATGTCAGTGGGGAACTCGAGGTTCCCATTGAGTTGCAGCAGATTATACGGGCTTTCTGTAGAGTTGCGGTGGAGCCTCCTCTCGAACTGCTGTGGGGCAGATGTTCTCTAGTAGTGAAATGCAGGCTGGCTCCTGTCTAGGTGCAGCATGGGGCTTCACTCTAGTTGCAGTGGGGGTCCATACTTTATTTGTGGTGGGGCGGCTCCTGTCTAGATCTCCTTTGCAGACTCCTCTCTATTTGTGGGACAGGGGCTTTTCTTTAGTTGTGGTAGTTGGGCTCCTCTCTAATTGCGGTAGAGTGCTCTTCTCAAAATGTTCTGGGAGTGGCTCCTCTCTGATTGTGATGCGAAGGGGGTCTTTTCCTAGTAGCAATATGCAGAATGCTACTGTCTAGTTGTGGCAGTGGGAGTCCTCTTTAGTTGTGGCATGGTGGGTCCCACTCTACTCGTTGCAGCAGACTTCTGTCTAATTGTGATATGTGGGTATGTTCCTCTCTAGTGGTGATGTTCTCCTCTCTAGTTCCTGTGTTGTCCTCCTTTATTGTTATGATCCATGTAAAAAGTCCACTCTAGTTGTGATGTGCATGGGCACTTTACTTTAACTGTGATGTGTGGGGAGGGCTTGTATCTACTTGTGGCAGAAGTGTCCACTCTAGTTGTGGTGGTGGTTCTACACTCTAGTTTTGATGTACGTTGGTGAGGGGGTAGCACCTTTCCATTTTGGTGGTGTGCTTCTCACCAGTTGTGCCTGAGGGTCAACTATCTAATTGTAGCATGTATTCAGCTCTCTAGTTTTGGCGGTTGGGCTTCTCTCTAGTTGTGATGTTCTGGTGTAGTCCACCCTAGTGCAGAGCCTGGGGGAGTCCAGTCTAGTTGTGGAGTGGGAACTCCCATATTGTTGCATTAGGCTGTGCAGCTCTTCTCCAGGTTCAAGTTGCTGGCTCATTTCTGTTTGTAGTTTGAGTGGCTACTCTCTAGGAGTGGGGTAGAGCCTCCTCTCTAGCTGTGGTGTGTGATATTGCACTTCTCTAGTTAAAGGGTGTCTGGCATCCTTCCTACATGTGGTGGGCTCCATTCTTGTTTCCATGTGTGGGCTCCTCTATAATTGTGGTGGAAGACTGCTTTCAATGTGTGTCAGGGGATTTTGTAATCCTCTTGAGTTGTGGTGGAGCGTCTACTCTCTAGCTGTGACAGGATGTGCCTCTCTGATGGTGGTAGGAGGATCTACTCAACGTGCAGGAGGGGTTCATCTCTATTTGCAGTGGAGGTGACCCTTTATAGGTGTAATGTCCAAAATAATCTTTTTAATTGTGGTGGGGGGACACCCTCCAGTTTTGCCAGGTGGGCTCCTCTGTCGTTGTGTCCATGGTCTTCTCTTGAGCTGTTGCATAGGCCTTCTCTTAATTTCAGGAGGAGACTCAGGATATCTCTCTAGTTGCGGTGGTGCCACCTCTGGGGGTTCTCTGTGGGGAGGGTGTTCTCTCTACTTGTGGCATTGGAGGATTCTCATTAGTTTTCACAGGTTTGCTCCACTGTAGTTCTGAGGAGCTCCTCTCGCATTACCTCAGGTGCCTTGTCTCTATTTGCGGCAGAGGAGCTCCTCTCTAGGTGCAATGTGCTGGAGGGCTCCACTCAAGTTTTGGCACGGGAATCCTCTCCAATTTTGGCAGGTCTCTCCTGTAGGGAACAAGGTATAAGGAAAGTTGAGAAGTGCTTGCAAACGAGACTCTCAACCAGGGCTGAACATTCTTGCAAACAAGATGTTCAGTCAAGAATCCTCTGTTTGTTCCCGGGGAAAAGAACATTTCTTGCACACAAGGATGTTTCTCTAATTCCTCAAAAGGAACAGACCCAGGGACAAAACAGATTCTAAGTTGATAAGGAAGTTCCCCAAAACAAAGTCTTAGCTGCAGTAAATAAGTCAAGGTAAAGGTTATCTCACCCTGTGCCTGCGCACTGTATAGTCTCTGAATCATAGTGCTTGGCAACTTGCCCTGTAGGTTGTTGTGCAAGGGATATAAAATAAAGCAGCTGTAAGAAGCAAGTGTTAAAATATAAAGATTCAAGCCACTCTGCAGTGTTGGTGTTTCATTCCGTCGCCGGCACTCTCCTCTTTCTTTTTCGCCTGGGAGTCCTTCCTTGTGATGGCATAAGGTTCCTGTCAAATTAAGGTGGGAGACTCAGGGTTCCTCTCAAGTTGAGACAGGTTCCTTTAAAGTTGTGGCGGAAAGTCCTCAAGCTGCGTGGGGCAGCTGTTCTCTTAATCACGATTATCAGGCTCACTCCTGTCTACTTGCGATATGCAGATAGGCTGCTGTACAGACTTCCCTGGTGGCTCAGACAGTAAAGTGTCTGCCTACAATGTGGGAAACCCGGGTTCAATTCCTGGGTTGGGAAGATCCCCTGGAGAAGGAAATAGCAACCCACTCCAGTACTCTTGCCTGGAAAACCCCATGGATTGAGGAATCTAGTAGGCTATAGTCCATGGGCTCACAAAGAGTCAGACATGACTGAGAGACTTCACTTTCACTGTACAGTTATGGCATGTGGCTCCACTTTAGTTGCCGTGGAGGTCTGTGATGTATTTGTTCCAGTTTGTCAGTAGTTTTGATTTGCAAGCTCCTCTCTAGTTGTGGTGGGGGAATGCTCCTCTTTAGTAGTGGTATGAATGTTCCTATCCAGTAGTGGTAGAGTGCTCCTTTTGAATTGTAATGGGGGTAGTGGGCTTCTCTTGACTTGTGTTGTAGGACTCTTCGAGAGTTTCTGCAGGGTACTCAGTTATCCTCCTGAGTTGTGGTTGGGCATCCTCTTGTGTATGTCATGTGGGGGGCTCCAGGGTGAGGGGCCTTCTCTACTTGTAGGACTAGGGTTTCCTCACTAATTTTGTCGAATTGACCATCTGTAGTTTTCATGGGCAGTCAACTTGCTAGTTGTGGAGAGGAAGATCCTCTCTAGTTGCATTGGGCAGAACTTTTCCTCAATAATTGCAGTGTGTATATTGCTCTTCTCCATATGAGGAATGTAGCCTTCTTTGGACTTGTGGTGGGAGGCTTGTGTATTGTTTATATGGCAGGCTCTTCTCTAAGTTGATTTCTAGGGGCTCCTGTCTAGTTGTGTGGGCCTTTATCTAGTTGGGATGTTCAGGTTCCTTTCTAGTTGTGGCAAAGTGCAGTGCAACTTTCTTATTGTGGCACAGGACAGCAAGCTAGTTTTGGTGTTCAAGGGGCCCTCAATTTGTGGTGTGGGCTACTGTCTAGTTGCCGTGTGTGGGCTCCATTCTATTTATGGTAAGGGGCTTTTTCTTTGCAATATATGAGACGAGTCCACTCTCATAGCAGTATGCAGGGGCCTCCTTTCTTGTTGTGGAGGGAGATATCAGCTATATTTGCCACAGAGTGACTCTTCTCTAGGTATGTTGTTTTGGGGCATCTTCTCATATTGTGGTCATGGCTTCTCTTGAGTAAGGGTGCAGTCCTCCCTTGACTTATAACTTTGACTTGGAGCCTCTCCTGTATTGCAGTGGTCCCTCCTCTTAGGTTGTGATGAGGGTCTCTGCAATGGGGCTCCTCACTTCTTTTGACCCTTGGTGTTCCTCACAGATTTTAACGTGGTTGCTCCTCTCTACTTCTGAGGGCCTCATCTAGAGTTACTTCAGGTGGCTCATCTCGATACGCTTCAGAGGAACTCCTCTATGTGTGATGTCTTGGTGGACCCCTCTCTTGTGGTTGGGGAAACCTTTCCAGTTCTGGTGGTGGCCTCTTCTGTCATTGTGGCTACTGGCTCCTCTCCTGTTGCAGTAAACGACTTGGTGGTTCTTGTCTATTTGCCTTGGGCAGTGGTGTTCCTAAATCTTTGTGGTATGTTTCAGATTCATCTCCAGATGCGATGTGTAGCCTTCCCTCTGGTTGTGTCCCAGGTTCACCACACTATTTGTGTCTAGGGGCTCTCTTTAGTTGCGTTTTTCTAGGTGTTTCTCTCTAGTGGTGGTGTGGTGGCACATTTGAGTTGTTGCAATCGTTACTCTAGCTGCTGTTGGCAAAGTGCTCCTTTCTAGTTTTGGTGGGTTTTCCAGTCTAGTTTTTCCGGGAGCCAGTGTGAGGAACTCCACCCATGGCAAAGATCATGAGGAAGGAGGCTTTGGCATACACAAAGGTGGGATCGAGCCTCAGGAAACCCCCTGTTCCCGAGCATCTACCCCCAAAACCAGAGTCTACTGACTTGACTGTTCCATGCTCTCACCTACACCTCTGACTTTATGGGGGGGCTGTTCCCCACCGGCTCTCTTGGAGAAGGAGTAAACTTACAGCTCCAGTCCATAAAAATTCCTGGGCATAACAAGGGGGTCTCAGGTCAAACCTCTCTGCTGGCAGAGTAGCTTGTGTGACAGGATTATCCACACTCCTGCCACTATGCACATGATTGTTTACTACCTCTCAACCATAAACAGCACAGAGAGTTTGGAGTATTTTGAAAATCTTAATTAGCATAGGACTTTTCTCATTGTTGAGTCAATGATTGCTGCCAGGCCTCCATTATCACTATCTTAAGACTAAATAGATCTAAGGGGAACATTGGTGAAGGGTTTTCATTTGTTAGGCTGATGTTTGCTGCTAAATCTCCATATTCCCTGCCCTTATAATGAATATAACTAGCATATAGGAGAAATAAGTATTAACCTTTAAGATTAATCATGTTAACCTTAGGTTAAATAAATTCTTTTCTTAATTGTAACCCACTACACCCTCACCCTATAGGAATGCAACTTTATCTGGTACCTTCAGAAGGTGGCACCTGGTTTAAGAAGAAACACCCTTGGAAAAAATAAGTTTTCTGCTTAACTGGCCATTATCAGAAAGAAAGGGTTGTAAAATGTCAGTAGGCCTCATGGCCAGAAGATGATGTAAAACCCCTAAGACCTTTTTTTATACATTTATGTGAAGCACCTGATTTTGATAAAGGTCAGGACTGCTGACCCTTGCATGACTTTAAAATTTCCATTTGTCTCTATGTGTAACAAAAGGTATATAAGCAAACCTAAAAAATAAAGATATTGGATCAGTTTCTGGAAAGATGATTCCCCCATGTCGTTTCTTTCTTGCTCTCCATTTTTCTGGCTGAATTCCCATCTGGAATGTGGGTGCTCACCACGTCTACTTACTTGCCCTGGCTTCTAAGATCCGTGAGAGAGGGAGCCCAAGGTGGGACACCCTCCGATATTCAAATGGGCGCCGGTGGCCCAACGTAGATGGTGCAAACTCCTTGTCTTGGAGTTTTATTGGTATCCCACGTAAACCAAGTTATTCAGCATCTTTTTCTCCACTAATTTTCCTACTACGCTATTTCTTTCTAATCTCCTTCTATATCTTTATTTAAGCAATTAATTCCTAGGACGCTGAATCCATACCCACTTCGAATTACCCTGGATCCACCGGGGCTGAACCTTGACATAGTTTTATCTGGCATGCTCCTCTCTAGTTTTACTGAGGGTCAACTCTCTAGTCGTGGTGGGTATTCAAGTCTCTAGTTGTGGTGTGGGCCTCCTCTCTAGTTGTATTGGGCAGGAATTTTCCTCAACAGTAGCCATATGGGGTGGGGCACTTTCCCAGGTGTGGTATATGGTCTCGTTGTCTCAAGCTGTACTTTTATATTTGTGCCATGGGTGCTCCTTTCTTGTAGTGTTGTGTGCCTCCTCTCTTGTGGTGGCGTGTTGCTCCTTTCTAGTTGTGCTGAGGTCTTATCTCGATTTGCCATGAGAACTCCTCTTGAGATAAGGCAGAGGACTCAGAGTTCCTCTCGATTTCTGGTGGTGCCTCCTCTGAAGTTGCAGTAGGGGACTCCAGGTCCTTTTGAGTTGTGACGGTGAACTCGGGCTTCCTCTCGTGTTGCCACAGGGGCTCAGGTTGCTTTAGAGTTGTGGCAGTGATCTCTGGGTTCCTCTCGAGTTGCAGCAGGGGACTTGGGGATCCTCTCGAGTTGTGGCGTGTACTGATATTCCTCTTGAAAACAGCAAACAACTCATAGTTCCTCTCGACTTGCCATGCTTGCTCATCTTGAGTTGAGGCAGGGGACTCAGAGCTCCTCTCAAGTTGTGGCAATGCCCCCTCTTGAGTTGTTGTGGGTGTTTTTGTGGGGTGGGCAGTCCTCTCTACTTTTGGTACAGGGGTCTCCTCAGTAGTTTTTGGTGGGGTTGCCACTATCTAATTTTGAGGGAGTCTTCTCTAGTTACTTCAGTTTACTCAGCTCTATTTGTGGCAGTGGGACTCCTTTTTAGGTGAAATGTCCTGGGGGCACCTCTCTAGTTGCAGTGATTGGAACCTCTCCAGCTTTGATGGGGGAGTGCCTGTTTTTGTTGTCAGGGGCCCCCCGCTAGATTTGGAATAGGACTCCTCTTGAATAGAGGCAGATTCTCACTCTTGATTTAGAGTGGGGGTCTTGGGACCCTCACAAATTACATCAAGGGGGTTGGGGCTTGTCTTGAAATGAAGGGAACTTGGGGTTCCTCTTGAGTGGCAGCAGCAGTCAGATTTCCTCTTGAGTTGAGGCAGGGAACTTGGTATTCCTGTCGCGATGTGGTGGGAAACTGGGAGTTGCAGGCAGGGACTCAGAGCTCCTCTGGAATTTTGATGGGAACTTAGGATTCATCTCGTGTTGCAGTGTGGGACCCAGGGTTACACTAGAGCTGTGGTGGGGGATACAGTGTGCATCTCCAGTTGTGGTGGGGCTTTCTCTAGAGCTGTATAGGTGCAACTCATCTCTAGCAGGGATGTGCAGGGTGGCTTCTGTCTTGTTGCATTCAGGTGGCTACTCACAAGTTTTGGCATGGAATTTCTCTATCATTGTGGTCAGGGTCAACTCTGTAGTTGTGGTGAGTTCGAGTCTTTCTAGTGTGCAAGCGTCTCTCTACTTGTGGTGTTAGGTTCATCTTTATTAGGAGCAGAGTGACGTTTCTCTATGTGTGATGTCCAGCAGGCTCCTCTTGAGTTGTGGTGGAGGCCTCCTGTTGAGTTGTGGGGAGTTGTGTCCTCTCTGGTTGGGGTGTGGGTGGCTCCAGAGAGGAGGTCCTCTCCACCTGTGGTGCTAGGTGTTCCTCAGTAATTTCGTTGGGGTTGATCCTCTCTCATTGTGACAGGTACTCAACTCTGTAGTTGTGTTGAGGATGATTCTCTCTTGGTGCCTTGGAAGGGGCTTTTCCTCAATAGGTGAAATGTCTATATGGCTCTTCTCAACATGAGGAATACAGGCTCGTCTGGAGCTTTGGCGGGGTGCTTGTTTATTGTTGTACTGGCGGGTTCTATTCTAAGTCTATTACCAGAGGCTCCTGGCTAGTTGTGGGTAACTTCTCTCTAGTTGTGATATGCACACTCCTCTCTAATTGTGGCAGGGTTCAACTTATTGTTGTGGCAGGGGACTCCAAGCTAATTGTGGTGTTCAAGTGGCTCTTGAGTTGTGGTGAGGAAATCTCGGTACTTGAGATTGTGGGCTACTCTATTTGTCTCAGGAAGCACATATAAATATGCTGCAGGAGCTCAGGACTCCTCTAACAGGGGGCAGTGGATCTTGTCGAGATTAATCAGGGGACTCTTCTCGAATTTTGGTGAAGGGCTCTTCTCTAGTTGTGGTGGGTTTTCCAATCTAGTTTTATCCAGAAAATTCCTCTGTATTTTCAGTGGGGTTCAACTCTCTAGTTGTGATGGGTGGTCAAGTCTCTAGTTGTGGTGGGGGTCTCCTCTCTATTGACAACAGTTAGGGGTTTTCCTCAATATTTGTAATGTGCTGTGGGGTTCTTCTCCAGATGTGGTGTGGGCTCTTCACTAGATGTGGCGAGCTGAACTTCTCTAATTGTGCTGTGGGTGCTCTTCTCTTGTAGCGATATGATCTGGGCCCCTCTTTCATGATGGTCTGGTGCTCCTCTCTAGTTGTACTGAGATCTTATCTCGATTTTATGTGAGACCTCCTCTTGAGTTGAGGAAGGGGACTCAGAGCTTCTCTCGAGTTCTGGTGCTGCCTCCTCTAGAGTTGCAGCAGCTGGCTCAGGGTCCTTCTGAATTGTGGCAGGGAACTCAGAGTTCTTCAAGAGTTGCAGCAGTGGACTCTGGGCTCCACTAGAGTTGTGGAGCATACTCGGTGTTCTGCTCGAGTACAGAGGAAGTAGGAGTTCCTCTCCAGTTGCCATGGAAAGCCCCTCTTTAGTTGAGTCATGGGACTCAGAGCTCCTCTCGACTTGCGATGATCCTTCCTCCCGAGTTGTGGTGGGTTGTCTCCATGGGGTGGGGCATCCTCTCTACTTCTGGTATTGAGTCCTCTCACTAGTTTTTCATGGGATTGCTCCTCTCTTAATTTTGTGGAGCTTCTCTCGAGATGCTTCAGTGGGCTCATCTCTATTTGTGGCTCATTTTTGGGTGTGAAATTCTGGGGACCCCACTCTCATTGTGGTGAGGGGATCCTCTCCTTCTGGTGGGGGAGTTCCCCTTTGTTGCCAGGGGCTGTCCTCGTGATGGGGAATAGGGCTCCTTTTCAGTTGAGCTGGATTCTCATGGTTGCACTTGAGTTGAAGTGGTGGTCTTGGGAATCTTCTCAAGGTGCCTCGTGGGGGGGGGGCCCCGGCGCGGGAAGGCTTGGTGCTCATCTTGAGTTCCAACGGGGAACACAGGGTTCCTCACGTGTAGCATCAGGAGAGTCAGGCCTCCTCTTGAGTTGAAGTGGGGAACTCGGGGTTCCTCTTGAGTTGCACTGAAGAATTTGGGGTTCCTTTCGAGGTGCAGCATGGGAATCAGGGCACCCCTTGCACTGTGGCAAGGAACTCGTGTTTCCTCTTGAGTTGGAGGTTACTCATCTATATTTACCGCATAGTGACTCTTCTCTAGGTATGATGTCTGTGTGCATACTCTCACATTGTTGCCGGTGGCTTCTCTTAAGTGGCAGGGTCCTCCTCCTTAGCTGTGGTTGTGGACTTGGGGCTCCTCTTGGTTTTCAGTGGTCTCTGCTCTTAGGTTGTGATGAGGGGCCCTGCAGAGGGTTCCTCTCTTCTTTTGGCACTAGGTGGTCCTCACAATTTTTATCGTGGTTGCTCCTCTCAACTTATGAGGGCCCCCTCTCAAGTTAATTCAGGGTGCTCCTCTCTATTTGCTACAGAGAGATTCTCTCTATGTGTGATGTCTTGGTGGACACCTCTCTACTTGTGGTGGGGGAAACCTCGCTAGTTATTGTGGGCATCACCTCTGTCATTGTGGCCAGTGGTTCCTCTCATGTTGCAACAAAGGACTAGGTCGTTCATCTCTAGTTGCGTTGGAGAGTGGTGTTATTCAAACTTTGTTGTATGTGTGGGACTCTTGTCCAGATTTGGGGTGCTGGATCCTCTCTCATTTTGGAGCATGTTCAACACACTAGTTGTGGCCTGGGGCTCTCTCTAGTTGCATTGTACTAGGGGGCTCTCTCTGTTTGTGGTGTGGTGGCTCCTTTGAGTTGTTGCAGTTGTTACTCTGCTGTAGGCAAGGGGATACTCTCTAGTTGTGGTGGGGTTTCCAATCTAGTTTTATCCAGGTTCCCTCTCTAATTGAAGTGGGGATCCACTGTCTGGTTGTGGTGGTGAGTCCCCTCTATAGTTGCATTGGGCAGGGGTTTTCCTCAACAGTTGCAATGTGAGGTGGGGCTATCCTCTAAGTGTGGTATGTGGGCTGCTCTCTAGTTATGGTGAGCTGCACTCCTCTAATTGTACACTGTTGCTCCCCTCTTGTAGTAATGTGTGCCTGAGTCCCTCTCTTGTAGTGGCATGGTGTTCCTCCAGTTTTGCTGATGCCTTGTCTCAGTTTGCCATGAGAGCTCCTCTTGAGTTGAGGCAAGAGACTCAGAGCTCTTCTTGTCTTGTGTTGATGCCTCCTGTTGAAATGCAGCAGGGTGCTTGGGGACCTTTTGAGTTATGGTGGGCGAACTTGGAGTTCCTCTCCAGTTGCACCTGGGGAGTCTGGCGTCCTCTTGAATTGAGGCAAGTAACTCGGGGTTCCTCTCAAGTTGCAGTGGGGAACTGGGGGTTCCTCTCAATTTGCAGTGGGGAACTCGGGGTTCCTCTCAAATGGCAACAGGATACCTGGGGCTCCAGTTGAGTTGCAGCTGGGAATATGGGTTTCTTCTCAAGTTGCAGAGAGAAACTTAGGGTCCTTATCCAGTTGCAGCAGAGTACTCACAATTCCTCATGAGTTGTGGTGGAAACTCAGGGTTCCTCTAGAGTTTCAGTACAGGTCTCAGGGTTCCACCTGCGCTGTGGTGGGGAAGTCGAGTTTCCTCTCTAGTTGGAGATTACTCAGGGTTCCTCTTGAGTTGCAGAGGGGCCTCCTCACGAGTTGTTGTGGGTCAACTCTTCTCTAATAGGGATGTGCAATATGGCTCCTCTCTTGTTGCAATTTCCCAGTGGCTACTCACTTGTTTTGGCATGAGTCTTTACCACAACTAAACCAGATCTAGTTGTGGTTGGGGTCAACTCTGTAGTTGTAGTGGGTTTGATTCTCTCTAACTGTGATCTGCAAGCTCCTCTCTATTTGTGGTTAGTGATTATCTCTAGGTGTGATGTGGCTGCTCTTTTCTACTTGTAGTGTGCTTGTGGCCTACTCTCTGGTTGTGGTGTGCAGGTTCCTTTCCAGTTATAGTGAGGGGCTCTTCAGCTGCAATATCGGAGAGTAGTACATGCTCATTGCAATGTGTAGGGCCTCCTTATTGTGGTTGGGGGACTCATCTATGTTTCCCGCAGAGTGAATCCTCTCTAGGTATAGTGTATGGGGGTGTAGTCTCATCTTGTGGCCAGTGGCTTCTCTCAAATAGCTGTGCAGCCCTTCCCTTCATTGTGGTTGTGGACTCGGGGCTCCTCTAGAGTTGCAGTGGTCCCTCCTCTTAGGTGGTGATGAGTGGCTGTGAAGGGGGTTCCTCTCTTCTTTTGGCACTCGGTGTTCCTCACAAATTTTTGCATGGATGCTCCTCTCTGCTTGTAAGGCCCTCCTCTCGAGTTAATTCATGGGGCTCATCTCTATGTGCAGCAGAAGGACTCCACTCTATTTGTGATGTCTTGCTGGTCACCTGTCTATGTGTGGCAAGGGAAACCTCTCCAGTTTTGGTGGGAGTTCCTCTGTCACTGGGTCCAGGGGCTCCTCTCTTGTTAGAGCAAAGGACTCAGTGGTTCCTCTCTAGTTGTTTTGTAGTTTGCATGCTCCTCTCTTGTTGTGGTGCATCGTCCACACACAAGTTATGGCCAGGGGCTCTCTCTAGTTGCACTGTACTGGGTGTTTCTCTTTCGTTGTTATGTGGTGGCTCTTTCAAGTTATTACAGTCATTACTCTAGTTGCTGTGTGCAAGGGGCTTATCTCTAGTTGTGTTTCCAATTAAGTTTTATCCAAAATGCTCCTCTTTAGTTGAAGAGGGGTTCAACTCTTGAATTGTGATAGGTGGTCAAATTTCTAATTGCAGTGGGGTTCTCCTCTCTAGGTACATTGGACAGGGCTTTTCCTCAACAGCTGAAATGTGTGATTGAGCTCTTCTCCAGATGTGGTGTGTGGGCTACTCTCTAGTTGTGGCAAGCTGCATTGCACTAATTGTGCCATGGGTGCTTCTCTTTCAGTGATGTGTGCCTGGGCTCCTCTCTTGTGGAGGCGTGGCACTCCTCTCTAGTTGTCCTGAGGTCTTATCTTGATTTGCCAAGCAAGTTCCTCTTGAGTTGAGGCAGGGGACTCAGAGCTCCCCTTGAGTTCTCTCAAGTTGTAGCAGGCATCTTGGAATCCTTTCGAGTTGTGGTGGGGGACTCTGGGTCCCTCTCGAGTTGCAACAGAGAACTAGGGGCTCCTCTCAATTTGCAGCAGGTACTTGGTGTTCCTCTCGAGTACAGTGCACAACTCTGAGTTCCTCTCAAGTCTCTGTGGAAGGCTCCTCTTGAGTTGAGGCAGTGGACTCAGAGCTCCTCTTGAATTGCAGTGATGCCTCATTTTCAATATTGGTGGATAATCCCAGTGAGGTGGGACATCTTTTTTACTATTGGCACTGGGATCTCCTCATTAGTTTTTCCTGGGATTGTTCTGCTCTCATTTTGAGGCCCTCCACTTCAGTTCACCTCATCTCTAGTTGAGGTGGGAAATTCGGGGCTTTTCTCGAGTTGTGGTGGGAAACTTGGGGTTCCATTCGAGTTACGATGGGGACCTCTGGACCCACTTGTGTTGCTTCATGGAAGTTAGGTCTCCTTTCAAGTTGTGAGGGGCACCTCGGTATTCCTCTGGAGTCGCTGCAGGGGAATAGGGCCTCATGTTGAGTTGAGTCGGTAAACTCAGTGTTCCTATTCAGTTCTTCCATGGATCTCGGGGTTCCTATGGAGTTTCAATAGGGGAGTCAGGCCTCGTCTCATGTGGAGACATGCATTCCACTTTCCTCTTGAGTTGTAAAAGGCGTGTCAGGCTTCCTCTCTAGTTGAAGTTGGTACCTGGGGCTTTTTCTCGAGGATGCAACCAGGATGTCAATCCTCCCTTGGTGTTGTGAGTTCATACTTGGATTAACACTAGAATTGGTGCAGGGGAATCAGGCCTTAACTCGAGTGGACAGGGAAATCGGTGTCTTTTCTAATTGTGGCACTACCCCCGGGGTTCCTCTCGAGTTTCAAGGTGAGATGGCCTCCTCTTGAGGTGCAGTGAGAACGTCAGGATTCCTTTCCAGATGAAGCAAGGTAATCGACCCTCATCTTGAGGAGGGGAAAATGGTGCTCTTCTTGAGTTGTGGCGGGAAATTCGGTGTTCCTCTCGAATGGGGACGGGTATTTCAGGAAACTTCTTGAGTTGCCTAAAGAATATCAAGTATCTTTTCGAACTTCAAGAGCGAATGTGGGATTTCTCTCAAGACGCTGCAGCAGAAAAGGGCCTAATCTTGCATTGAGGGGAGAATCTCATTGTTTTTCTAGAGTTGTGGAAGGAAGCTTGGGGTTCTTCTCGAGTTGCAATGGGGACCTCAGGGACCTGCTCATGTTACCTCAGCAAAGTCAGGTCTCCTTTCGAGTTGCAAGGGGTTCCTTGGGATGCCTCTCAAATCGCTTCAGGGGAATAGGACCTCATCTAGAGTTCAGGTGGTAAACTCAGTGTTCCTCTCCAGTGGGACCAAGGATCTCAGGGTTGCTATCAAGGCTCAACGGGGGAGTCAGACCTCGTCTCGTGTTGAGGCATGGAACTCTACTTTCCTCTCGAGTGCAAATGGGTTGTCAGGCCTGTCATGTTCAGGCATGTAATTTGGGCTTTTTCTACAGACTCAGAGGGCGAGTCAGGCCTCCCATCATGTTGTGAGGGATACTCAGTGTTCCATTGGAGCCGGTGCAGGGGCATCAGGACTTATCTCGAGTTGAGGGGGAATTCGGTATCCTTTTTCCTTGCAGCAGGATCCGCGGGGTTCCACTCGAGTTTCAATAGGTGAGACAGGCCTCCTCTTGTGGTGCGAGGGGGAAGTTAGGATTCCTCTTGAGTTGAAGCAGGGAATGGACCCTCATCTTGAGATGAGGTAGGGAATATGGGGCTCTTCTCGAGTTGTGACGGGCATGTCAGTGAGCCCCTTGAGTTGCATAAAAAAGACTCAAGCCTCCTATCAAGTTTTGAGAGGGAACTCGGGATTGTTCTCTAGGTGCTGAAGGAAAAAAGGGGCTTCATTTCACGTTGAGGGGGAATTTCATGGTTTTTCTCCAGTAGCAGTGGGAAGTTTGTGTTTCCCCCTCGAGTTATGATGGGGAAATCAGGGAGCCTCTTATTGCCCCAGGGAAGACAAGACTACTTTCAAGTTGTGAGTGGATTGCAGGATTGCTGTCCAGTCACTGCCTGGAAATCGGGCCTCATCTTGCATTGAGGTCAGAATCTCATTGTGTTTCTCCTGTTGCAGCACAAAACTCTGGGTTCCTCTCGAGTTTCAACATGGACTTGAGGGAACGTCTCAATTCGTCTCAGGGAAATCAGGTCTCCTTTCAAGTTACAAGGAACATTTCAGAATTCCTCTCCAGTCACTGCTGGGGAATGGGGGTCTCACCTTGAAATGAGATGGGTAACTCATGGCTCTTCTCCAGTTGCAACAGGAATCTAGGGGTTCCTATCGAGTTTCAACAGGAGATTCAGACCTCATATGTTTTGGAGGCATGGAACTCAACTTTCCTCTCGAGTTGTATAAGGGGTGTCAGGCCTACTGTCGAGTTCAGGAGGGGAACATATGCTTTTTCTTGAGGTGCACCAAGGGAGCCAGACCTCGCTTCCTGTTGTGGGGGATACTCGGGGTTCCATTCAAGTCGTTGCAGAGGAATCGGGCCTTTTCTTGGGTTGAGGGGGAACTCGGTGTCCTTTCAACTTATGGCAGAAAGCACATGGTTTCTCAGGTGTTTCAATAGGTGATACAGGCCTCCTCTTGAGGTGTGAGAGGAAAGTCGGATTCTTCTTGATTTGAAGCATGGGGATCGGCCCTATCTCGAGAATAGTTGGGAAAAATGGGGCTTTTCTCGAATTCTGGCTGGAAACTCACTGTTCCACTCGGGTTGCATCAAGGATCTTGGGGTACCTCTTGAGTTGCATAAAGGGAGTTCAGCCTCCTTTCGACTTTTGAGTGGGGATTCTGGATTGTTCTTGAGGCTCTGCAGGGGAAAGGGCCTCATCTCGTGTTGAGGGGGAATCTCATGGTTTTCCTCGAGTTCTTGTGGAAAGCTTAGGATTCCTTTCCAGTTGCTTTGGGGACCTCAGGGAACATCTCATTTTGCCTCAGAAAAGTCATGACTCCTTTCAAGTTGCTGAGGCACATCAGGATTCCTCTTGAGTCGCTGCAGAGGAATAGGGCCTCATGTTAAGTTGAGGCGGGAAACTCAGGTTCCTCTCCAGGTGCAACAGGGATCTCGGGGTTCCTATAGAGTTTTAACAGCAGAGTTAAGCCTCATCTCATTTTGAGGCATGGAACTCTGCTTTCTTGTCGGGTCCTCGAGATGAGGAGGGGAAAACAGAGCTCTTCTTGAGGTGTGGCAGGAAACTCGGTGTTCCTCTCAAGTGGGGTCAGTTATCTCGGGGAATTTCTTGAGTTGCATAAAGTGTGTCAAGTACTCTTTCAAGTTTCAAGAAGGAGCGTGGGATTTCTCTCGAGACGCTGCAGTGGAAAAGGGCCTCATCTAGCATTGAGGGGAGAATCTTGTGGTTTATATGGAGTTGCGGCAGGAAGCTTGGGGTTCCCCTGAATTGCGACAGGGACTTCAGGGAGCCTCTCATGTTTTCTCTGGGAAGGCAGGAATCCTTTTGAGTTGTGAGGGGCCTCTCAGGTTTTCTCTCCAGTTGGTGCAGAGGAATGGCACCTCATCTCAAATAGGGGAGGGGACCTCAGGGTTCCTCTTCAGTTTAGACATGGTTCTTGGGGTTCCTATGGAGTTTCAACAGGGCAGTCAGTCCTCGTTTTGTATTGAGGCATGGAATTCTGCTTTCCTCTTGAGATATAAAAGGTGTGTCTGGCCTCCTGTTGAGTGTAGGTAGAGATCTGGGGCTTTGTGTCGAGGTGTAACGGGTGACATTCCTCCTTTCGTGTTGTGAGTTAATACTTGGTGGTAAATTCAAGTTGCTGCTGGAGAATCAGGCCTTATGTTGACGGGATGGGGAAATCGGTGTCTTCCAATTGTGGCACGACCCCCGGGTTCCTCTTAAGTTTTAAGGTGATACCAGTCTCCTCTTGAGGAGCGATGGAAACTTCAGGATGCCTTTCCAGATGAAGCAGGGTAATAGACACTCATCTCACATGAGGAGGGGAAAACGGGGCTCTTCGTGAGTTGTGGCAGGAAACTCAGGATTCCTCTCGAGTGTGGACGGATTTCTCGGGGAACTTTTTGAATTACATAAAGGTTGTCAAGTACTTTTTTGAGTTTCAAGAGGGAAAGTGGGATTTCTCTCCAGTTGCTGCAGGGGAAAATGCCTCATCTCGCGTTGAGGGGGAATCTCATGGTTTTTCGAGTTGCGGTGGGAAGATTTGGGTGCCTCTCCAGTTGCTTTGGGGACTTCAGGGAACATCTCATTTTGCCTCAGAAAAGTCATGCCTCCTTTCAAGTTGCTGAGGCACATCAGGATTCCTCTTGAGTCGCTGCAGGGGAATAGGGGCTCATCTTGAGTTGAGGTGGTAAACTCAGCTTCCTCTCCAGTTGGGACAGGGATCTTGAGGTTCCTATAGAGTTTTAACAGGGGAGTTAGGCCTCGTCTAATTTTGAGGCATAGAACTCCACTTTCTTGTCGAGTTTTAAAAGGGGTGTCATGTCTCCTGTCGAGTTGAGGCGGGGAACTTGGGCCTTTTCTAGAGGTGCAACATGGGAGTCAAACCTCTCTTCGTGTTGTGAGGAGATACTCAGATTCCATTGAAGTCAATGCAAGTGAATCAGGCCTTATCTCAGGTTGAGGTGAAACTCTGTGTCTTTTCATCTGTCAGTGGGAACCGCGGGGTTCCTCTCGAGTTACAATAGGTGAAACAGGCTCCTCTTAAGTTATGAGGGGAAAGTCAGGAATCATCTCAAGTCAAATCAGGGGAGTCAGCTCTTATCTCAAGATGACGTGAGGAACACACGGCTATTCTAGAGTTAGGGCAGGAAATTCAGGGTTCCTCTTGAGTTGTGATGGGTATCTCAGGGAACCTCTTGTGTTGTGTAAAGGGAGTCAATCCTCCTTTTCAGTTTTGAGACAGGATTTGGGATTGCTCTTGAAATACTCCAGGGGCAAAGGGCCTCATCTTGCATTGTGGGGGTACCTCGTGGTTTATCTCGAGTTGCATCTGGAAGCTTGGGGTCACTCTCTGATTGTGGCAGGGACCTCAGGAAGCTTGTTGGGTTGCCTCAGGGAAGTGAAGTGTACTTTTGTGTTGCCAGGAATGCGGGATTGCTCTCAAGTCGCTGCAGGGTAATTGGGCATCATCTTACATTTATGGGGGAATCTCTTGGTGTTTCTCTAGTTGCAACGGGAAGATTTGAGTTCCTCTCTAGTTAGGATGGAGACTTCAGGGAACCTCTCATGTTGCCTCAGGGACATCAGGCCTCCTTTCACGTTGTGAGAGGCATCTTGGAATTCCTCTTGAATCACTGCAAAGGAATCTGGACTCATCTCAATTTGAGGCAGGAAACTCAAGGCTCCTCTCCAGTTGCCACAGCAATCTTGGGTTTCCTATCGAGTTTCATCAGAGGAGTCAGGCATCGACTGGCGTTGAAGCATGGAACTCCGGTTTCCTGTCGAGTTGTTCAATGAGTGTCAGGCCACCTGTCGACTTGAGGGGGGAATTTGGGCTTTCTGTAGAGGTGCAACAGGGGAGTTAGACCTCGCTTTGTGTTATGAGGTGATACTTGGGGTTCCACTTGAGTCGCTACATGGTGTGATACAGTTGATACAGGGTTCCTATCCAGTTGCGACAGGGATCTCGGGTTTCCTATCAAGTTTCAACTGGGAAGACAGGCCTCATCTAGTTTTGAATCATGGAACTCCACGTTCCCCTTGAGTTGTAAACTGGTTATCAGGACTCCTGTTATGTTCATTGAGATAGACAAGGCTGTGGTCGTAGTGTAATTAGATTGACTAGATTTCTGTGAGTATGGTTTCAGTGTGTCTGCCCTCTGATGTCCTCTTGCAACACCTACCATCTTACTTGAGTTTCTCTTATCTTGGGCATGGGGTATCTCTTCATGTCTACTCCAGCAAAGAACAGCCGCTGTTTCTTACCTTGGAGGAGGGGTATCTCCTTCTGCCACCCTTCCTGCCTGCGGGGCAACCCAAGATGGGTGGGTCATGGTGGAGAGGTCTGACAGATTGTGGCCCACTGGAGAAGGGAATGGCAAACCACTTCAGTATTCTTGCCTTGAGAACCCCATGAACAGTATGAAAAGGCAAAATGATAGGATACTCAAAGAGATACTCCCCAGGTCAGTAGGTGCCCAGTACGCTACTGGAGATCAGTGGAGAAATAACTCCAGAAAGAATGAAGGGATGGAGCCAAAGCAAAAACAATACCCAGCTGTGGATGTGACTGGTGATAGAAGCAAGGTCCGATGCTGTAAGAGCAATACTGCATAGGAACCTGGAATGTCAGGTCCATGAATCAAGGCAAATTGGAAGTGGTCAAACAGGAGGTGGCAAGAGTGAACGTCGACATTCTAGGAATCAGTGAACTAAAATGGACTGGAATAGGTGAATTTAACTCAGATGACCATTATATCTACTACTGCGGGCAAGAATCCCTCAGAAGAAATGGAGTAACCATCATGGTCAACAGAAGAGTCTGAAATGCAGTACTTGGATGCCATTTCAAAAATGACAGAATTATCTCTGTTCATTTCCAAGAAAAAACATTTAATATCACAGTAATCCAAGTCTATGCCTCAACCAGTAACGCTGAAGAAACTGAAGTTGAATGGTTCCATGAAGACCTACAAGACCCTTTAGAACTAACACCCCCAAAAGATGTCCTTTTCATTATAGGGGACTGGAATGCAAAATTAGGAAGTCAAGAAACACCTGGAGTAACAGGCAAATTTGACCTTGGAATACAGAATGAAGCAGGGCAAAGACTAATAGAGTTTTGCCAAGAAAATGCACTGGTCATAGCAAACACCCTCTTCCAACAACACAAGAGAAGACTCTACACATGGACATCACCAGATGGTAACACCAATATCAGGTTGATTATATTCTATGCAGCCAAAGATGGAGAAGCTCTATACAGTAAACAAAAACAAGACCAGGAGCTGACTGCAGCTCAGATCATGAACTCTTTATTACCAAATTCAGACTGAAATTGAAGAAAACAGGGAAAACCGCTAGACCATGCAGGTATGACATCAATCAAATCCCTTATGAATATACAGTGGAAGTGAGAAATAGACTTAAGGGCCTAGATCTTATAGATAGAGTGCCTGGTGAACTATGGAATGAGGTTCGTGACACTGTACAGGAGAAAGGGATCAAGACCATCCCCATGGAAAATAAATGCAAAAAAGCAAAATGGCTGTCTGGGGAGGCTTTACAAATAGCTGTGAAAAGAAGAGAGGCGAAAAACAAAGGAGAAAAGGAATGATATAAGCATCTGAATGCAGAGTTCCAAAGAACAGCAAGAAGAGATAAGAAAGCCTTCTTCAGCAATCAATGCAAAGAAATAGAGGAAAAGAACAGAAACGGAAAGACTAGAAATCTCTTCAAGAAATTTAGAGATACCAAGGGAACATTTCATGCAAAGATGGGCTCGATAAAAGACAGAAATGTTGTGGACCTAACAGAAGCAGAAGATATTAGGGAGAGATGACAAGAATACACAGAACTGTACAAAAAGGATCTTCACGACCCAGATAATCACGATGGTGTGATCACTCATCTAGAGCCAAATATCCTGGAATGTGAAGTCAAGTGGGCCTTAGAAAGCATCATACGAACAAAGCTAGTGGAGATGATGAAATTCCAGTAGAGCTATTTCAAATCCTGAAAGTTGATGCTGTGAAAGTGCTGCACTCAATATGCCAGCAAATTTGGAAAACTCAGCAGTGGCCACAGGACTGGAAAAGGTCAGTGTTCATTCCAATCCTAAAGAAAGTCAATGCCAAAGAATGCTCAAAATACCGCACAATTGCACTCATCTCACATCCTAGTAAAGTAATGCTCAAAATTCTCCAAGCCAGGCTTCAGCAATATGTGAACCGTGAACTCCCTGATGTTCAAGCTGGTTTTAGAAAAGACAGAGGAACCAGAGATCAAATTGCCAACATCTGCTGGATCATGGAAAAAGCAAGAGAGTTCCAGAAAAACATCTATTTCTGCTTTATTGACTATGCCAAAGCCTTTGACTGTGTGGATCACAATAAACTGTGGAAAATTCTGATAGAGATGGGAATACCAGACAACCTAACCTGCCTCTTGAGAAATCTGTATGCAGGTCAGGACGCAGCAGTTAGAACTGGACATGGAACAACAGACTGGTTCCAAATAGGAAAAGTACTACGTCAAGGCTATATATTGTCACCCTTCTTATTTAACTTATATGCAAAGTACATCATGAGAAACGCTGGACTGGAAGAAACACAAGCTGGAATCAAGATTGCTGGGAGAAATATCAATAACCTCAGATATGCAGATGACACCACCCTTATGGCAGAAAGTGAAGAGGAACTAAAAAGCCTCTTGATGAAAGTAAAGAGGAGAATGAAAAAGTTGGCTTAAAGCTCAACATTCAGAAAACGAAGATCATGGCATCTGGTCCGATCACTCCATGGGAAATAGATGGGGAAACAGTAGAAACAATGTCAGATTTTATTTTTTGGGGCTCCAAAATCACTGCAGATGGTGACTGCAGCCATGAAATGAAAAGACGCTTACTCCTTGGAAGAAAAGTTATGAGCAACCTATCTAGTATATTCAAAAGCAAAGACATTACTTTGCTGACTAAGGTCTGTCTAGTCAAGGCTATGGTTTTCCCAGTGGTCATGTATGGATGTGAGAGTTGGACTGTGAGGAAGGCTGAGTGCCCAAGAATTGATGGTTTTGAACTGTGGTGTTGGAGAAAACTCTTGAGAGTCCCTTGGACTGCAAGGAGATCCAACCAATCCATTCTGAAGGGGATCAACCCTAGTATTTCTTTGGAAGGAATGATGCTAAACCTGAAACTCCAGTACTTTGGCCACCTCATGTGAAGAGTTGACTCATGGGAGAAAACTTTGTTTCTGGGAGGGATTGGGGGCAGGAGCAGAAGGGGATGACCGAGGATGAGATGCCTGGATGGCATCACTGACTCGATGGATTCAACTCTGAGTGAACTCCAGGAGTTGGTGATGGACAGGGAGCCCTGGCGTGCTGCAATTCATGGGGTCGCAGAGTTGGACATGACTGAGCGACTGAACTGAACTGAACTGTTGTGTTCAGGCCGGAAATTTGGGCTTTCTGCAGAAGTGCAACAGGGGAGTTAGACCTCCCTTTGTGTTGTGAGGGGATACTTCGGGTTCCACTTAAGTCGATACATGGTTTGACAGGATCTGCAGGATTCCTCTGGAGTTTTAATAGGTGAGACTAGTCTCCTCTTGAGGTGTGAGAGGAAAGTCGGGATTTCTCTAGAGTCGAATCAGGGGTTTCTGCTCTCATCTAGAGAAGAGGTGGGGAACACAGGGCTCTTCTCGAGATCTGTCAGGAAACTCGGGGATCCTCTCGAGGGGCACTGGATATCTCACAGAACCTCTAGAGTTGCACAAAGGGAGCCAAGCCTCCTTTAGAGTTTCAAGAAGGAACTCCGGATTGCTCTCGATGCCCTGCAGGGGAAAAGGGCCTCATCTTGCATTGAGGGGGGAATCTAGTGCTTGTTCTCGAGTTGCGGTGGGAAGCTTGGGGGTCCTCTCGAGTTGCGATGGGAACCTTTGCCAGCTTGTCATGTTGCCTCAGGGAAGTCAATTCTCCTTTCTAGTCGGGATGAGGAGCTCGTGAAGACTCACGAGTCATTGCAGGGGAATCGGGCCTCATTTCCCAATGAATGGGGAATCTCATGATGTTTCTCAAGTTTGCTGGGTATCTTTGGCTTCCTCTTGAGTTGCAACGTGGACCTCAGGGAACCAGTCATGTTGTCTCAGGGAAGTCAGGCCTGCTTTCAATTTTGGAAGAGCACCTTGGGATTCCATTTAAGTCCTGCAGGGCAATTGGGCCTTATCTCTAGTTGTGGTGGGGATCTCAAGGTTCCTCTCCAGTTCTGACAGGGATCTTGAGGTTCTTGTGGAGTTTCAACAGGGGAGTCAGGCCTCGTCTCATATTTAGGCATTAAATTCCACTTTCTTCTCAAGTTTTAAAGGGATGTCAGGACTCCTGTCTACTTCAGGCAGGGCACTTGGAGTTTTTAGAGAGGTGCAACAGTGGAGTTAGACCTGCCTTCATGTTGTGAGGGGATACTCATGGTCCCATGTGAGTCAGAGCAGGGGAAATAGGCCTTATCTAGAGTTGAGGGGGAACTGAGTGTCCTTTCGACTTGTGGCAGGAACCTCTGCATTCCTCTCGAGTTTCAGTAGTTGAGACAGACCGACTTTTGAGGTGCCATGGTAAAGTCGGGGTTCCTCACAAGTGCAAGCAGGGATATGGGCCCTTATCTCAAGATGAGGTGGGGAGCATGGGGCACTTCCCAGGTTCTGGTGGGAAAGTCAGGGTTTCTGTCAAGTGAGGACGGGTATCTCAGAGAACCTCTTGAGTTGTATAAGGGGAGTCAAACCTCCTTTCGAGTTTTGAGAGGGAACTCTTGATTGCCCTCGAGGCGCTGCAGGGGGAAAGAGCCTTGTCTCACGTTGAGGGGAGGAATCTTGTGGTTTTCCTCAAGTTGCAGCAGAAAGCCTGGGTTTCCTCTCAACTTGCTATGGGGACCTCAGGGAACCGCTCCTGTTGCCTCAGGGAAGTCAGTCCTCATTTCAAATCGCCAGTGGAAACTCAAGACTTCTCTTGAGTAGCTGCAGGGGAATTTGTTCTCATCACGAGTTGAGGCGGTAACTCAGGGCTACTCTCCAGTTGCCAAAGTGATCTCGTGGTTCCTACTGAGTTACAACATGGGATTTAGGCCTCGTCTTGTGCTGAGGCATGAAACTCTGCTTTCCTCTCGAGTTGTAAAAGGGGTGTCAGGCCCCCTGTCAATTGGAGGTAGGGATCTGGGTCATTTTCTAGAGGTACAACAGTGGTGTCAGACCTCCTTTAGTGTTGTGAGTTGATACTCGGGGTTACATTTGATTCGTGGCAGGGGAATCAGGCCTTATCTCAACTGGATGGGGAAATCGGTGCCTTTTGGAATTGTTCCATGTCCCAGCCGGCATTCCTCACACATTTCAAGATGAGACCGGCCTCTTCTTTATGTGTGACAGGAGCGACGGGATTCATTTCCAGACGCAGAAGGGAAATTGACTCTTATCATGAAATGAGGAGGGGAAAAGAGGACTCTTCTTGAGTTGTGGTGGGAACCTCGGTGTTCCTCTCAAGTGGGGATGGGTATCTCTGGGAATTTCTTGAGTTGCATAAAGGGGGTCAAGTACCCTTTCATGTTTCAAGAGGGAACATGGAATTTCTCTCAAGACGCTGCAGCAGAAAAAGGCTTCATCTCGTGATGAGGGGAGCATCTCGTGGTTTTTCTCGAGTTGTGGTGGGAAGCTTAGGGTTCCTCTCGAGTTGCAACGGGGACCTCAGGGACCCTCGCATGTTGTCAAGAATCCTTTCAAGTTGTGAGGGACCTCTAAAATTCCACTCAAGTCGATGCAGGTGAATAGGGCCTCATCTCGAGTTGAGGCGGGATCCTCAGGGTTCCTCTCCAGTTCTGACATGGATCTCAGGGTTCCTATGGAGATTCAACAGGGGTGTCAGGCCTCCTGTCGAGTTGAGGCGGGGTACATGTGTGTTTTCTTGAGGTTCAGCATTGGTGTCAAACCTCCCTTCATGCTGTGAGGGGATACTCGGGTTCCATTCAAGTCTGTGCAAGTGAACCAGGCCTTATCTTGAGATTAGTTGGGGAAAACGGGACCCTTCTCGAGTAGTGATGGGAACCTCGGTGTTCCACTCAAGTTGCTACGGGGATCTTGGGGAAGCTCTTGAGTTGCATAGAGGGAGTTCAGCCTCCTTTCGATTTTTGAGTGGGAATTCTGGATTGCTCTCAAGGTGTTTCAGGGGGAAAGGCCTCATCTCACGTTGAGGGGGAATCTCATGGCTTTTCTCGAGTTGTTGCAGGAAGCTTGGAAATTCCTTTCCAGTTTCTTTCGGGACCTCAGTAAACATCTCACTTTGCCTCAGAAAAGTCATGCCTCCTTTCAAGTTGCTGAGGCACGTCGGGATTCCTCTCCAGTCGGTGTTGTGGCATAGGGCCTCATCTCGAGTTGAGGCTGGAACCTTGCTCTTCAGGAAGGCAGGCTTCCTCTCCAGTTCTGACATGGATCTTAGGGTTCCTAAGGAATTTTAACACGGGAGTCAGGCCTCATTTTGTGTTGAGCCATGGAACTCTGCGTTCCTCTCAAGGTCTAAAAGGGTTGTCAGGATTCCTGTTGCGTTGATTTAGGGATTTGGGGCTTTTTCTCGAGGTGCCACAGGACTGTCACTCCTCCCTTCCAATTTTGAGTTGATACTCGGGGTTACAGTCGAGTCACTGCAGGGGAATCAGGCTTATGTTGGATAGATGGGGAAAATGGGATCTTTTCGTATTGAGGGGGATTCTCTCGAGTATCAAGGAGAGCCTGGCCTCCTCTAGAGGTGTGACAGGAACGTAAGGATTCCTTTACTGATGAAGCACAAGAATCGACCCTCATCTTGAGTTGAGGAGGGGGAAAAGGACTCTTCTTGAGTTGTGGCTGGAAACTTGGTGTTCCTCTCGACTGGATACGGGTACGTCAGGGAAGTTCTTGAGTTGCATAAAGGGTGTAAAGTACCCTTTCAATTTCAAGAGGGAAGGTGGGATTTCTCTCAAGACACTGCAGCAGAAAGGGGCCTCATCTCGTGATGAGGGAAGAATCTTGTGGCTTTTCTCGAGTTGCACCAGGAAACGTGGGGTTCCTCTCGAGTTGCGACGTGGAAACTCAGGGACCCAATAGTGTTGACTCAGAGAAGTCAGGTCTCTTTTGGAGTTGGGAGGGGCACATCGGGATTCCTCTCAAGATGCTGTAGGTGAATAGGGCTGTATCTCGAGCTCAATCGGTACCTCAGTATACCTCTTCAGTGGTGACAGGGATCTCGGGATTCCTATCAAGGTTCAACTAGGGAGTCAGGACTCGTCTCATGTTGAGGCATGAATTCTGCTTTCCACTCCAGTTGTAAAAGGGGTTTCAGGCCTCCTGTCAAGTTCTGGCGGAGAATTTGGGCTTTTTCAAGAGGATCAGCAGGAGAGTCAGGCCTTCAATCATGCTGGGAGGGGATACTCAGTGTTCCAATGGAGCCGGTGCAGGGGAATCAGGACTTATCTTGAGTTGAGGGGGAACTCGGTGTCCTTTATCCTTGCAGCAGGATCCGTGGGGATTCACTCGAGTTTCTATAGGTGAGACAGCCTCCTCTTGTGGTGTGAGGGAAGTTGGGATTTCTCTTGAGTTGAAGCAAGGAATGGTCTCTCTCTGCAGATGAGGTGGGAAACACGGGGCTCTTCTTGAATTGTGGCAGGAAACTGGGTTTCATCGTGAATTGTGATGAGGGTCTCTGGGCCCCCTTGAGATGCATAAAGGAAGTCAAGCCCCATATCGAGTTTTGAGAGGGAACTCGGGATTGCTGTCTAGGTGCTGCAGGAACAAAGGGCCTCATCTCGCGTTGAGGGGGGAATCTCGTGGTTTTTCTCGAGTTGAGGCGGAAAGCTTGGGATTCCTCTTCAGTTACGACGGGGAATTCAGGGAACTTCTTGTGTTGCCTCAGGGAAGTCAAGTCTCCATTCGAATTGCAAGGGGGAGCTCGGGATTGCTCTGTCGTCATGTCAGGGGAATTGGGCCTTGATTAGCATTGAAGGAGGAATCCCAAGGTGTTTCTCAAGTTGTGGCAGGAAGTTTGAGTTCCCTCGAGTTGCGACAGGGACTTCAGGGAGCCTCTCATGTTGTCTCTGGGAAGTCAGGAATCCTTTCAATTTGTGAGGGGCCTCTCATGATTCCTCTCGAGTTGGTGCAGGGGAATACGGCCTTATCTCTGGTTGAAGTGGGAAACTCAGGGTTCCTCTCCAGTTCTGACATGGATTTCAGGGTTCCTATGGAGTTTCCACTGGAGAGTCAGATGGCATCTCGTGTTGAGGCATGGAACACCGCTTTCCTCTCAAGGTGAAAAAGGGGTTTCAGGCCTCCTGTCGAGTTGAGGTAGGGATTTGGGGGTATTTCTAGAGGTGCCACAGGGCTGTCAATCCCCCCTTTGTGTTGTGAGCTGATACTCGGTTATATTCTAGTCCTTGCAGGAGAATCATGCCTTATCTTGAGGGGATGGGGAAATTGGGGATTTCCAAACTGAGGCACAAGCCCTGGAGTTCCTCTTGAGTTTCAAGATGAGACCAGCCTCTTGAGGTGCGGAGGGAACATCGGGATTCCTTTCCAGACGAAATAGGAGAATGTACCCTCATCTTCAGATGAGGAGGGTAAAATGGGGCTCTTCTTAAGTTGTGGCGGGAAACTCGGTGTTCCTCTCATGTTGAGACGGGTATGTTGGGAACTTCTTGAGTTGCATAAAGGGTGTCAAGTACCCTTTGGAGTTGCAACAGGGAAGGTAGGATTTCTCTTGAGATGCTGCAGTGGAAAAGGGCCTCATATCACGTTGAGGGGAGAATCTCGTGGTTTTCCTTGAGATGCGGTAGGAAATTTGGGGTTCCTCTTTAGTTGTGACCGGGACCTCAGGGACCCACTCATGTTGCCTCAGGAAAGTCAAGTCTCCATTCAAGTTGTGAGGGCCCTCTCAGTATTCCTCTCCAGTCAGTGTACGGGCATAAGGACTCATCTCGAGTTGATACTGGAACCTCAGGGTTCTTCTCTAGTCCTGACATGGATCCAGGGTTCCCATGTAGTTTCAATAGGGGAGTCAACATCTTCTAGTGTTGAGAAATTGAACTCCACTTTCCTTTAGAGATGTAAAAGGGGTGTCAAGCTTCCTGTCGAGTTGACATAGGGATCTGGGGCTTTTTCTCAAGGTGCCACAAGGCTGTCAGACATCCCTTCATGTTTTGAGTTGATACTCAGGGTTAGAGTCAGTCAGTGCAGGGGCATCAGGTTTATCTGGGGTTGATGTGGCAATCGGGGTCTTTTCAAATTGAGGCATGACTCCTTGGATGCTCCAGAGTTTCAGGGTGAGACCGAACTCCTCTACAGCTGTGATGGGTACGTTGGGATTCCTTTACTGATGACACAAGGAAATCGCCCCTCATCTCGAGTTAAGGTGGGGAAAAAGGGGATCTTCTTGAGTTGTAGGGTGAAACTCGGTGTTCCTCTCAAGTGGGGAAAAGGTATCTCGGGGAACTTCTTGTGTTGCATAAAGAGTGTCAAGTACCCTTTCGAGTTTCAAGAGCAAATCTGGGATTTATTTGGAGATATGGCTCTGGAAAAGGGCCTCATCTCTCATTGAGGGGAGAATCTCATGGTTTTTCTCGAGTTGTGGCAGGAAGTTTGGGGTTCCTTCAAGTTGCACCTGGGAACTCAGGGTCCTGCTTGTTGCCTCACAGAAGTATGGTCTCTTTTCAAGCTAGGGGACACATCGGAATTCCTCTCGAGTCACTGCCAGCGAATATGGCCATATCTAAAGTTCAGTAGGTAAACTCAGTGTTCCTCTCCAGAGGCAACAGGAATCTCAGTGTTCCGATTAGGGTTCAGCTAGGGAGTCTGGCCTTGACTCGTGTTGAGGCATAGAACTCTGCTTTCCTCTGGAGTTATAAAAGGGGTCAAGTGTCAAGTCTCCTGTTGAGTTCAGGCTGGTAATTTGGGCTTTTTCAAGAGGATCAGCAGGGGAGTCAATCCCCCCATCATGTTGTGAGGGGATACTCGGTGTTCCATTGGAGCTGGTACTGGAGAATCAGGACTTCTCTCGAGTTGAGGGTGAACTCAGTGTCCTTTTTCCTTGCAGAAGGATCTGCATGGTTCCACTTGAGTTTCAGTAGGTGAGACTGAAACGTTGTTGTTGAATCACAATGCCAGGATTCTTGGCCCCCGGAGCAGAAGAATTCAATCTGGGTCCAGAGATGAGGCTTGATTACTCAGAGCTTTTGTGTAACAAAGTTTTATTAAAACATAAAGGAGATAGAGAAAGCTTTTGACATAGGCATCAGAAGGGGGCAGAAAAAGTGCCCTCCTGCTAGTCTTCAGCTGGATGTTATATAGTCACTAGTGGTCTGTTAATGAAAGAAAGGAATGTCTTAAAACTCAGAATGGCACCAGGCCCCTCACCCATAAGATGCATTTTGGGATAATCTTGGCACCAAATGGTTCATCCTGGGCCATAAAATGATTAACTTGAATCCTGAAGAAGGGCAGATCACCATACAAATAGTTTCATTTACATAGATTAGAGGAACAATATCTGAGTATAACATACTGGTTTGTCAAGTAGGTTCTGAGCCAAAAGGTGGAACCAACTTGAAGACAGAGTTTGGGGTAAATGCATAGTACATTAGCATAGCTTAAGAGAAACATTTCCATAAGAAAGAGGCACTGGTTATTTCTAGGTTTGAGAATAGTTAACTTCAGGTGAAACCAGGTGTCATTACAGCAACACAGTATTTTAAGAGAAACCTCCTTTTAAATTTGTATAGAGAAGGAAAAATATCGTTAGTTTGTTTCATCCTGCCACTTAAGAGAGATAAAAATGTATGACACTTGCAGGCTATTTCCTCCATTTGGTGACCGCTGGCCTTCCTGCCTGTTACCCTCTCAAGAGCAGCCTCCTCTTGTGGTCCCAGGGGAAGTTGGGATTCCTCTTGAGTTGAAGCATGGAATGGGCCCTCATCTCCAGATAAGGTGGGAAATACTGGGCTTTTCTTGAGTTTAGTGGGAAACGGGTTTCATCTAGAATTTTGACGGGGATCCTTGGGCTCCCTTGAATTGCATAAAGGGAGTCAAGCCTCTTATCGAGTTTTGAGAGGGAACTTGGGACTGCTCTCTAGGCGCTGCAGGAAACAAAGGCCTCATCTCGTGTTGACAGGGGAATGTCGTGGTTTTTCTCAAGTTGAGGCGGGAAGCTTGGCATTCCTTTCCAGTTACCATGGGGAACTCAGGGAGCCTCTCATGTTACCTCAGGGAAGTCAAGTCTCCATTCCAATTGTGAGGGGGAATGCAGGATAGCTCTGTAGTCATGTCAAGGGAATTGGGCCTCAATTCGCATTGAAGGGGGAATCTCAAAGTATATCTCGAGTTGCAGCAGGAAGTTTGGTTCCCTCGTGTTGCGACGGGGACCTCAGGGAGCCTATCATGTTGTCTCTGGGAAGTCAGGAATCCTTTCAAATTGCGAGGGGCCTCTCGGGAGTCCTCTTGAGTTGGTGCAGGGAAATACGTTCTCATTTCTAGTTGAGGCGGGAAACTCAGCATTTCACTCCAGTTCTGACATGGATCTCGGGGTTCCTACTAAGTTTCCCCTGGGGATTTAGACATCCTCTCATGTTGAGGCTTGGAACTCTGCTTTCCTCTCTATGTGTAGAAGGGGTGTCAGGCCTCCTGTCAAGTTGAGGTAGGGATCTGGGGCTATTTCTAGAGGTGCCACAGGGCTGTCAGGCTTCCTGTCATGTTGGGAGTTGATACTCAGGGTTTCATTTGAGTTGTTGCAGGGGAATCAGTCCTTATCTCGAGTGGATGGGGATATCGGTGTCTCTTTGAATTGTAGCACGACCCCTGGAGTTCCTCTCGAGTTTCAAGGTGAGACCGGCCTCCTCTTGTGGTGCGACGGGAATGCCGGGATTCCTTTCCCTACGACGCAGGGGAATGGACCCTCATCTCGAGATGAGGAGGGTAAAACGGCATGCTTCTTGAGTCGTGACAGGAAACTCGGTGTTCCTCTCGAGTGGAGATGGGTATGTTGGGGAACTTCTTTAGGTGCCTGAAGAGTGTCAAGCACCCTTTCAAGTTTCAAGAGGGAAGGTGGGATTTCTCTTGAGACGCTGCAGCGGAAAAGGGCCTCATCTCACTTCGAGGGAGGAATCTCGTGGTTTTTCTCGAGTTGCCTCAGGAAAATTGAGGTTCCTCTCAAGTTGCGATGGGGACTTTAGGGAGCCGATCTTGTTGCTTCAGGAAAGTCAAGTCTTGATTAGAGTTGTGACAGGAGTCTCGGCATACCTCTCCAGTTATGCAGGGTTACATGGCCTCATCTAGAGTTGAGGCTGAAATCTCAGAGTTCCTCTCTCGTTCCAACATGGATCCTGGGGTTCCTATGGAGTTTCAATGGGGAGTCAGGCCTCTTCTGTTGTTGAGACATGGAATTCCGCCTTCCTCTCGAGGTGTAAAAGGGGTGTCAGGCTTCCTGTCGAGTTGACATGGGGATCTGGGGCTTTTTCTCAAGGAGCCACAAGGCTGTCAGACATCCCTTTGTGTTTTGAGTTGATACTCAGGGTTAGAGTCGAGTCAGCAGAGGGAAATCAGGCTTATCTGTGGTGGATGTGGCAATCATGGTCTTTTCCAATTGAGGCACGACTTCCAAGGATGTTCTCGCGTTTCACCGTGAGACTGGCCTTCTCTACAGGTGCGATGGGTACGTTGGGATTCCTTTACCAACGATGCAGAGGAATCGACTGTCATCTCTAGTTGAGATGGGGAAAACGGGGCTCTTCTTTAGTTGTAGTGTGAAACTCGGTGTCCTCTTGAATGGGGAGCGGTATCTCAGGGAACTTCTTGAGTTGCATCAAGTGTGTCAAGTACCCTTTCAGGTTTCAAGAGCGAACGTTGGATTTATCTGGAGATCCTACTCTGGAACAGGGTCTCATCTCGATTTGAGGGGAGAATCTTGTGGTTTTCCTCAAGTTGTGGTGGGAAGCTAGGGGTTCCTTCAAGTTACACCTGGGAATTCAGGGTCCCACTCGTTTTGACTCAGAGAAGTCAGGTCTCTTTTCGAGTTTCCAGTGGCACATTGGTATTCCTCTCAAGTCCCTGTCGGTGAATATGGCCATATCTAGAGTTCAGTCAGTAAACACAGTGTTCCTCTCCAGTGGCGACAGGGATCTCAGTGTTCCAATCAAGTTTCAACTAGGGAGTCATGCCTCGTCTCCTGTTGAGGCATGGAATTCTGCTTTCCTCTGGAGTTATAAAAGGGGTCAAGTATCAAGTCTCCTGTCGAGTTCAGGTGGGTAATTGGGCTTTTACAAGAGGATCAGCAGGGGAGTCAATCCTCCCATCATGTTGTGAGGGGATACTTGGTGTTCCATTGGAGCCGGTGCTGGGGAAACAGGACTTCTCTCAAGCTGAGGGTGAACTCGGTGTCCTTTTTCCTTGCATCAGGATCCGCGGGGTTCCACTCGAGTTTCAGTAAGTGAGACCGGCCTCCTCTTGTGTTGCCAGGGGAAGTTGGGATTCCTCTTGAGTAAAAGCAGGGAATGGGCCCTCATCTCCAGATAAGGTGGGAAACACGGGGCTCTTCTTGAGTTGTAGCAGGAGACTAGGGTTTCATCTTGACTTGTGTCGGGGATCTCGGGCCCCCCTTTAGTTGCATAAAGGGAATCAAGCCTCCTGTCAAGTTTTGAGAGGGAACCTGGGACTACGTTCTAGGCGCTGCAGGAAACAAGGGCCTCATCTCACATTGACGGAGGAATCTCGTGGTTTTTCTCAAGTGAAGGATCAGGCCTTATTTCACATGGAGGGGCGATCTTAAGGCATTTCTCAAGTTGCAGCAGGGAGTTTGGGTTCCCTCGAGTTGTGACAGGGATCTCAGAGAGCCTCTCATGTTGTCTCTGGGAAGTCAGGAATCCTACCGAGTTGCAAGGGGCCTCTCGGGAGTCCTCTCAGTTGGGTGTAGGGGAATAGGTCCTCATATCTAGTTGAGGCAGGAAACTCAGCATTCCACTCCAGTTCTGACATGGATCTCGGGGTTCCTACTAAGTTTCCCCTGGGGATTTAGACATCCTCTCATGTTGATGCATGGAACTCTGCTTTCCTATCTAGGTATAAAAGGGGTACCAGGCTGCCTGTCGAGTTGAGTTAGGGATCTGGGGCTATTTCTAGAGGTACCACAGGGCTGTCCATCCTCCCGTCATGTTGTGACTTGATACTTGGGCTTTCATTCAAGTAGTTGCAGGGGAATCAGGCATTTTCGTGAGGGGATGGGGATATTGGGGTCTTTTCAAATTGTGGCATGAATCCTTGAGTTCCTCTTGAGTTTCAAGGTGAGACCTGCCTCCTCTTGAGATGCAACTGGAACTTCGGGATTCCTTTCCCGAAGAAGCAGGGGAATGGACCCTCATCTCGAGATGAAGAGGAGAAAACGGGACTCTTCTTGAGTTGTGGCGGGACACTCGGTGTCCCTCTTGAGTGGAGACAGGTATGTTGGGGGAACTTCTTGTGTTACCTGAAAGGCATCAAGTACCCTTTCAAGTCTCAGGAGGGATGGTGTGATTTCCCTCCAGATGCTGCAGCGGAAAAGGGCCTCATCTTGCGTTGAGGGGAGAATCTCGTGGTTTTTGTCGAGTTGCGGGAGGAAACTTGGGTTTCCTCTCGAGTTGCACTGAGAACTTCAGGGACCCTCTTATATTGCCTCAGGAAGGTCAAGTGTCCATTGGAGTTGTGAGAGGCCTCTCAGCATTCCTATTCAGTTGTGCAGGAGCATATCACCTTATCTCGAGTTGAAGCCAGAAAGTCATGTTTCCTCTCCAGTGCTGACATGGATCTTGGGATTCCTATGGAGTTTTAACGGTGAGCCAGTCCTCTTCTGGTGTTAATACTTGGAATTCCGCCATCTCTCGTGTGGTAAAAGGGGTGTCAGGCTTCTTCTTGAGTTGACATAGGGATCTGGGGCTTTTTCTCATGTTGCCATAAAGCTGTCCAACATCCCTTCATGTTTTGGGGTTAGAGTTGAGTCAGTGCAGGGGAATCAGGATTATCTAGGGTGGATGTGGCAGTCGGTGTCTTTTCAAATTGAGGCATGACTCCCGGGAATGCTTTCGAGTTTCCAGGTGAGACCGGCCTCCTCTACAGGTGCGACGGGTACGTAGGGAATCCTTTACTGCCAACAAAGTGAAATTGACCCTAATCTCTAGTTGAGGTGGGGAAAACAAGGCTCCTCTTGAGATGTAGTGTGAACTAGTTGTTCCTCTCGAGTCAGGAAGGGTTTTCGGGGAACTAATGGAGTTGCATAAAAGGTGTCAAGTCCTTTTCGGGTTTCAAGAGTGAACATTGGATTCCTCTCGAGACACTGATCTGGAAAAGGGCCTCATCTCACGTTGAGGGGGAGAATCTCATGGTTTCTCTCGAGTTGCGTCGGGAAGCTTGGGGTTCCTCTCGAGTTGCAACGTGGATTTCAGGGACCTGCCCGGGTTGCCTCAGAGAAGTCAGGTCTCCTTTTGAGTTCCGAGGGGCATGTTGGGATTCCTCTTGACTCGCTGCCGATGAATAGGGCCGTGTCTAGAGTTCCATCCGAAAACTCAGTGTTCCTCTCCAGTGGCGACAAGAACCTCGGACTTCCTATCAAGGTTCAACTAGGCAGTCTGGCTTCGTCTGGTGTTGAGGCATGAATGCTTTCCTCTCGAGTTGTCAAAGGGGTGACAACTCCTTTCGACTCCTTCTGTCGAGTTCAGGCCAGGAATTTGGGCTATTTCAAGAGGATCAGCAGGGGAGTCAGGCTTCCCATCATGTTGTGAGGGGATTCTCAGTGTTCCATTGGGGCTGGAGTAGGGGAATCCGGACTTCTCTCTAGCTGAGTTGGGACTCAGTGTCCTTTTTCCTTGCAGCGGGATCTGCGGGGTTCCACTCGAGATTCAATCGGTGAGACAGCCCTCCTCTTGTGGTGCAAGGGTAAGTTGGGATTCCTCTTGATTTGAAGCACAGAATGGGCCCTAATCTCCAGATGAAGTGGGAAACACAGAGCTCTTCTCAAATTGTGGTGGAAACTCGAGTTTCCTTTCGAGGTGTGACGGGGATCTCTGGGCCTTATTGACTTGTATGAAGGGAGTCAAGCCTCCTCTCGAGTTTTGAGAGGGAACTCAGGATTGCTCTCTAGGTGCTGCAAGAACAAAGGGCCTCATCTTGCGTTGATGGCAGAATCACGTGATTTTTCTCGAGTCGCAGCAGGAGCCTTGAGATTCCTCTCCAGATACCCCAGGGAACTCAGGGAGACTCTCATCTTGCCTCAGGAAGTCAAGTCCCCATTCAAGTTGCGAGGGGAAGTGCGGGATTGCTCTGGAGTCACGTCAGGGGATCAGGCCTTAATTCGCATGGAGGGGCGATCTCAAGGTGTTTCTCTAGTTGTGGCAGGAAGCTTGGGTTCCATCGAGTTGTGATGGGGACCTGAGGGAGCCTCTCATGTCGTCTCTGGGAAGTCAGGAATCCTTTTGAGTAGTGAGGGGCCTCTCGGGATTCCTCTCGAGTTGGTGCAGGGAACTAGGGCCTCATCTCGAGTTGAGGCGGGAAAACCAGGGTTCCTCTCCAGCTCTGATATGGATCTTGGGGTTCCTGTGGAGATTCCCCTGGGGAGTCAGCTGTCATGTCGTGTTGAGGCACGGAACTCCGCTTTCTTCTTGAGGTGTAAAAGTGTTGCCAGGCCTCCTGTTGCATTGAGGTAGGGATCTGTGGCTATTTCTAGAGGTGCCACAGGGTTCTCAGTCCTCCCTTCTTGTTGTGAGTTGATATGCAGGGTTTCATTTGAGTCGTGGCAGGGGAATCAGACGTCATCTCGAGTGGATGGGGATATTGGGGTCTTTTCGAATGGTGGTAAGACCCCTGGAGTTCCTCTTGAGTTTCAAGTTGAGACCGGCCTCCTCTTGAGGTGCGACGGGAACGTCGAGATTCGTTTCCTGAAGAAGCAGGGGACAGGACCCCCATCTCAAGATGAGGAGGGGAAAACGGGGCTCTCCTTGAGTGGTGGTGGGACACTGGGTGTTACTCTCAAGTGGAGACGGGTATTTTGGGATCTTCTTGAGTTGCATAAAGGGTGTCAAGGACCCTTTCAAGGCTCAAGAGGGAAGGTGGGATTTCTCTCGATACACTGCAGTGGAAAAGGGCTTCATCTTGCGTTGAGGGGAGAATCTCCTGGTTTTTCTGGAGTTGTGGCAGGAAGCATGGGGTTCCTCTTGAGTCAGGACGGGGACCTCAGGGACCCACTCGTGTTGACTCAGGAAAGTATGTCTCCATTCGAGTTGTGAGGGGCTTCTCGGGATTCCCCTCCAGTCAGTGCAGGGGCATAGGGCCTCATCTTGAGTTGAGGTCGGAGCCTCAGGGTTCCTCTCCAGTACTGACATGGATCTCGGGGTTCCTATGGAGATTCAACAGGGGAGTTAAGCCTCGTCTCTCGCAGAGACATAGAACTCCTCTTTCCTCTCATGGTGTAATAGGGGTTTCTGGCTTCCTGTCGACTTGACATAGGGATCTGGGGCTTTCTCTTGAGGTACCACAGGGCTGTCACACCTCCCTTCGTGTTTTGATTCGATACTCTGGGTGACAGTTGAGTCAGTGCATGGGAATCGGGCTTATGTGGAGTGGATGGCGACATCAGGGTCTTTTCAAATTGAGGCTCGACTCCCGGGAATGTTCTTGAGTTTTAAGGTAAGACTGGCCTCTTCTTGAGGTGCAAGGGAAATGTCGGGTTTCCTTTCCCAACAAAGCAGAGGAATAGACCCTCATCTCGAGTTGAAGAGGGGGAACACGTGGCTCTTCTTGAGTTTTGGCATGAACCTCAGTGTTCCTCCTGAGTGAGGACGGGAGTCTCGGGGAACTTGCTAAGTTGTAGAAAGGGTGTCAAGTACCCTTTCCCGTTTCAAGAGGGAATGTGTGATTTCTCTTGAGACATGGCTCAGGAAAAGGGTCTCATCTCACGTTGAGGGTAGAATCTGGTGGTTTTATTGAGTTGCAGTGAGAAAATTGGTTTTCCTCTCGAGTTGCGATGGGGCCCTCATGGACCCACTCATGTAGCCTCTGAGAAGTCAGGTCTCTTTCCGAGTTACGAGGGCCACTTCGTGATCCCTCTAGATTCACTGCCAGTGAATAGGGCCGTGTCAAGAGTTCAGTCAGTCATCTCGCTGTTCCTCTCCAGCGGTGACAGGGATTTTGGGCTTCCTCTCGAAGTTCAACTAGGAAGCAGACCTCGTCTGGAGTTGAGGCATGGAACTTGGCTTTCCTCTCGACTTGGCACAGGGGTATCAGGCCTCCTGTCGAGTTCAGGCAGGGAATCCGGGCTTTTTCAAGAGGATCAGCAGGAGAGCCCGGCCTCCTGTCATGTTGTGAGGCGATACTTGGTGTTGCATTGGAGCCCGTGCAGGGTAATCAGGACTTAACTTGAATTGAGGGGGAACTCGGTGTCCTTTTCTCTTGCAACAGGATTCGCGGGGTTCCATAGAGATTAAATAGGTAAGACAGGCCTCCCCTGGTGGTGGGAGGGGAAGTTGAGATTCCTCTTGAGTTGAAGCAGGGAATGGGCTCTCATCTCAACATAAGGTGGGAAACACAGGGCTCTTTTTGAGTTGTGGAAACCTGGGTGTCCTCTCGAGGTGTGACGGGGATCTCTGGGCCCCCTTGAGTTGCATGAAGGGAGTCAAGCCTCCTCTCCAGTTTGGAGAGGGCACTCAGCATTGCTCTCTAGGCGCTGCAGGAGCAAAGGGCCTCATGTCCCGAGGACGGGGGACTCTCCTGGTGTTTCTCAAATTGTGGTGGGAGGCTTGGGATTCCTCTGCAGGTATCCTGGGGGACTCAGGGAGCCTCTCGTGTTGCCTCATGGAAGTCAAGTCTCCATTCGTGTTGCAAGGGGGTGCGTGGGATTGCTCTGGAGTCACAGCAGGGTGATCAGGCCTCAATTCGCATGGAGGGGCAATCTCAAGGTGTTTCTCTAGTTGTGGCAGGAAATTTGGGTTCCCTCAGTTTGCGCCAGGGACCTGAGGGAGCCTCTCATCTTGTCTCTGAGAAGTCAGGAATCCTTTCGAGTTGTGAGGGCCCTCTCGGGATTCCTTTCGAGTTGGTGCAGGGGACTAGGGCCTCATCTCCTGTTAAGGTGGGAAACTCAGGGTTCCTCTCCAGTTCTGACATGGATCTCATGGTTCCTATGGAGATTCCCCTGGGGAGTCAGCCATCATCTCATGTTGAGGCACAGAACTCCCCTTCCCTCTTGAGATGTAAAAAGGGTCTCAGGCCTCTTGTCGCATTGAGGTAGGGAATCTGTGGCTATTTCTAGAGGTGCAACGGGGCTCTCAGTCCACCCTTCGTGTTGTGAGTTGAGAGTCGGGGTTCCATTCGAGTCGTGGCAGGGGAATCAGGCTTACTCCTGAGTGGGTGGAGATATTGGGGACTTTTTGAATTGTGGCAAATGCCTGGAGTTCCTCTAGAGTTTCAAGGTGAGACTGGCCTCCTCTTTAGGTGCAATGGGAACGTTGGGATTCCTTTCCCGATGAAGCAGGGTAGTGGACCCCCATTTCGCACTGAGGAGTGTAAAACGGGGCTCTTGAGTTGTGGCAGGACACTGGAGACACTGGGTGTTCCTCTCTAGTGGAGACGGTATGTCGGGGAACTTCTTGTGTTGCATAAAGGGTGTCAAGGACCCTTTTGAGGCTCAAGAGGGAAGGTGGGATTTCTCTGGAGATGCTACAGAGGAAAAGGGCCTCATCTCGTGTTAAGTGGAGAATCTCCTGGTTTTTCTGGAGTTGAGGCAGGAATATTGGGGTTCCTCTCGAGTTTTGATGGAGACCTTAGGGACCCGGTCCTCTTGCCTCAGGAAAGTCAAGTCTCCATACGAGTTCTGAGAGGACTCTCGGCATTCTTCTCCAGTAGGTGCAGGAGCATAAGGCGTCATCTCAAGTTGAGGCCAGAACCTCAGGGTTCCTCTCCAGTGCTGACATCAATCTCGGGGTTCCTCTGGAGTGTCAACAGGGGAGTCAGGCCTCAACTTGTGTGGAGACATGGAACTCCGCTTTCCTCTCGAGTGTAAAAGGGTTGTCAGGCTTCCTGTCTGCTTGACATAGGAATGTGGGGCTTTCTCTCGAGGTGCCACAGGGCTCTCACACCTCTCTTCGTGTTTTGAGTCGATACTCGGGGTGACAGTCAAGTCAGTGCAGGCGAATCAGGCTTATGTGGAGTGGATGGAGACATCGAGGACTTTTCAAATTGAAGCTCGACTCCCTGGGATGCGGTCGAGTTTTAAGGTGAAACTGGCCTCCTCTTGAGGTGTGATGGAAGTGTCGGGATTCCTTTCCCGACAAAGTAGGGGAATCGACCCTCATCTCGAGTTGAGGAGGGGTACACGTGGCTCTTCTTGACTTGTGGCATGAACTTTGGTGTTCCTCTTGAGTGGGGACGGATATCTCGGGGAACTTCCTGAGTTGCAGAAAGGGTGTCAAGTTCCCTTTTGCCTTTCAAAGGGAACGTGGGATTCCTCTGGAGACACTGCTTTGGAAAAGGGCCTCATCTTACGTTGAGGGGAGAATCTCGTGATTTTTCTCGAGTTGTGGCGGGAAGCTTGGGATTCCTCTAGAGTTACGATGGGGACCTCAGGGACCCGCTCATGTTGCCTCTGAAATGTCAGGTATCTTTCCGACTTGCGAGGGGCACAACGGGATTCCTCTAGTCGCTGCCAGCGAATAGGGCCATGTTGAGAATTCAGTTGGTAAACTCAGCATTCCTGTCTGGTGGCGACAGGGCTCTCGGCCATGCCCTCAAGGTTCAGCTAGGGAGTCAGGCCTCGTCTGGCATCAAGGCATGGAACTCGGCTTTCCTCTTGAGTTGTCAAAGTGTTGTCAGGCCTCCTGTTGAGTTCAGGCGGGGAGTCGGGGCTTTTTCAAGAGGATCAGCAGGGGTGTCCGGCCTCCCATCATGTTGTGAGGGGGTCCTTGGTGTTGTATTGGAGCCATTACATTGGAAATCAGGACTTATCTTATGTTGAGGGGGAACTCGGTGTCCTTTCTCCTTGCAGCAGGTGCCGTGGGCTTCCACTCGCAATCCAATAGGTGAGACAGGCCTCCCCTGCTGGTGCGAGAGGAAGTTGGTATTCCTCTTGAGTTGAAGCAGGGAATGGGCCCTAATCTCCAGATGAGGTGGAAAACACAGCGCTCTTCTCAAGTTGTGGCAGGAAACTCCGGTTTCTTCTTGAGGTGTGATGGGGATCTCTGGGCCCCCTTGAGGTACATTAAGGGAGACAAGCCTGCTCTCGAGTTTGGAGAGGGCACTCGTGATTGCTCTCTGAACACTGCAGGAATAAAGGCCCTCGTGTTGCGAGGAAGGGGCAATCTCCTGGTTTTTCTGGAGTTGCAGCAGGATGGTTGGGATTCCTCTTTAGGTACCTCGGGGGAATCAGCGAGCCTCTCGTGTTGCCTCAGGGATTCAGGTCTCCATTCGAGTTGGGAGGCGGGGAATGGGATTGCTCTGACGTCATGGCAGGGATTTCAGGCTTTTATTCACATGGAAGGGGCGATCTCAAGGTGTTTCTCGAGTTGTGGCAGGATGTTTGGTTTCCCTTGAGTTTTGATGGGGACCTGTGGAGCCTCTCATCTTGTCTCTGGCAAGTCAGGAATCCTTCTGAGTTGTGAGAGGCCTCTCGGGATTCCTCTCGAGTTGGTGCATGGGACTAGGGCCTCATCTCAAGTTAAGTCAGGAAACTCAGGCTTCCTCTCCAGTTCAAATTGGATTTCGGGGTTCCTATGGAGATTCCCATGGGGAGTCAGCCATCGTCTTGTGTTGAGGCACGGAATACACTTCCCTCTCCATGTGTAAAAGGGGTGTCAGGCCTCCTGTCGAGTTGAGGTAGGGATCTGGGGCTATATCTAGAGGTGCCACGGGGCTCTCAGTCCTCCCTTCCTGTTCTGAGGTGATACTCCAGGTTCCATTCGCGTCGTGGCAGGGGAATCAGGCCTTATGTCGAGTGGATAGGGATATTGGTGTCTTTTGGAATTGTGGCACGACCCCTGGAGTTGCTTTCGAGTTTCAAGGCGAGACCAGACTCCTCTTGAGGTGCGACGGGAACATAGGGATTCCTTTCCCAATGAAGCAGAGGAATTGACCCCCATCTCGAGATGAGGAGGGGAAAAAGGGGCTCTTCTTGAGTTGTGGCAGGACACTTGGTGTTCCTCTCGAGTGGAGACGGGTATGTCGGGGAACTTCTTGAGTTGCATAAAGAGTGCAAAGGACCCTTTTGAGGTCAAGAGGGAAGGTGGGATTTCTCTCAAGACGCTGCAGTGGAAAAGGGCTTCATCTTGCATTGAGGGGAGAATCTCCTGGTTTTTCTTGAGTTGCAGCAGGAAACTTGGTGTTCCTCTCAAGTTGTGATGAGGAACTCAGGGACCCACTCGGGTTGCCTCAGTAAAGTCAAGTCTCCATGTGCGTTTGGAGTGTCCTCTCGGGATTGCTCTCCAGTCAGTGCAGGGGCCTAGGGCCTCATCTCGAGTTGAGGCTGGAACCCCAGGTTCCTCTCCAGTGCTGATATGGATCTCGGGGTTCCACCAAGTTTCAATAGGGGAGTCAGGCCTCGTCTCTTGTGGGGACGTGGAACTCCGCTTTCCTCTTGAGGTGGAAAAGAGGTGTCAGTCTTCCTGTCCACTTGACATAGGGATCTGGGCCTTTCTTTCCAGGTGTCACAGGGCTGTCACACCTCCCTTCATGTTTTGAGTCGATCCTCAGGGTGAGAGTCGAGTCAGTGGAGGGAAATCAGTCTTATCTGGAGTGGATGGGGACATTGGGAGTTTTTCCAATTGAGGGTCAACTCCGGGGATGTGCTCAAGTTTTCAGGTGAGACCAGCCTCCTCTTAGGTTCAACAGAAATGTCGGGATTCCTTTCCTGACGAAGCAGGGGAATCGACCCTCATCTCGAGTTGAGGAGGGGGAACACGTGGCTCTTCTTGAGTTGTGGCATGAACCTCGATGTTCCTCTTGAGTGGGGATGGGTATCTCAGGTAACTTGCTGAGTTGCAGAAAGGGTGTCAAGTATCCTTTCATGTTTCAAGAGGGTATGTGGGATTTCTCTTGAGGCGCTGCAGCGGAAAAGGGCCTCATCACGCGTTGAAGGGAGAATCTCATGGTTTGTCTCGAGTTGTGGCAGGAAGCTTGGGGTTCCTCTCGAGTAGTGATGGGGACCTCAGTGACCTTCTCGCCTTGCCTCTGAGAAGTCAGGTCTCTTTCTGCATTGGGAGGGACACGTCGGGATTGCTGAGTCGCTGCCAGCAAATAGGGCCATGTCTAGAATTCAGTTGGTCAACTCAGCATTCCTGTCCTGCAGCTACTGGGACCTCGGGGTTCCTCTCAAGGTTCAGCTAGGGAGTCAGGCCTCGTCTGGTGTTGAGGAATGTAACTCGGCTTTCCACTCCAGTTGTCAAAGAGGTGTCAGGCCTCCTGTCGAGTTCAGGTGGGGAATTGGGGGTTTTTCAAGAGGATCAGTAGGGGAGTCAAGCCTCTCATCATGTTGTGAGGGAATCCTTTGTGTCACATTGGAGCCGGTGCAGGGGAATCAGGACTTATCTCGAGTTGAGGTGGATCTTGGTGTTCTTTCCTCTTGCAGCAGGAGCCGTGGTCTTCCACTTGAGATTCAATAGGTGAGACAGGCATCCCCTGCTGGTGCGAGGGGAAGTTGTTATTCCTCTTGAGTTGAAGCAGGAAATGAGCCGTCATCTCCAGATGAGGTGGGAAACACGGGGCTCTTCTCGAGTTGTGGCAGGAAACTCAGGTTTCTTCTCGAAGTGTGATGGGGATCTCTGGGCCCCCTTGAGGTGCACGAAAGGAGTCAAGCCTACTCTCGAGTTTGGATTGGGCACTCGGGATTGCTCTCTAGGCGCTGCAGGAACAAAGGTCCTCATGTCACGAGGATGGGGCAATCTACTGTTTTTTCTTGAATTGCGGCAGGAGGCTTGGGATTCCACTTCAGGTACCCCAGGGAACTCAGGGAGCCTCTCCTGTTGCCTCAGGGAAGTCAAGTCTCCATTCAAGTTGTGAGGGGAAGCACGGGATTGCTCTGGAGTCTCAGCAGGGGAATCAGGAGTTAATTCGCAAGGAAGGGGCGATCTTAAGGTGTTTCTCGAGTTGTGGCAGGAAGTTTGAGTTCCCTCCCATTGCGACGTGGACCTGAGGGAGCCTCTCATCTTGTCTCTGGCAAGTCAGGAATCCTTTCGTGTTGTGAGTGGTCTCTCGGATTCATCTCGAGATGTTGCAGGAGACTAGGGCCTCATTTCGAGTTGAGTAGGGAAAATCAGGGTTCCTCTTCAGTTCTGACTTGGATCTTGGGGTTCCTATGGAGATTCCCCTGGGGAGTCAGCCGTCGTCTGGTTTTGAGGCATGGAACTCTGCTTCCCTATTGAGGTGTAAAAGGGTTTTCAGGCCTCCTGTCGAGTTGAAGTAAGGATCTGGGGCTATATCTGGAGGTGCCACAGGGGCTCTCAGTCCTCCCTTCGTGTTGTGAGGTGATACTTGGGGCTCCATTCAAGTCGTGCTAGGGGAATCAGGCCTTATCTCGAGTGGATGGGGACATCGGGGTCTTTTGGAATTGTGGCACGACTTCTGGAGTTCCTCTCGAGTTTCAAGGTGAGACTAGCCTCCTCTTGATGTGCGATGGGAATGTCAGGATTCCTTTCCCGATGAAGCAAGGGAATGGACCCCCATCTCAAGATGCTGAGGGGAAAACGTGGCACTTCTTGAGTTGTGGCGGGACACTCGGTGTTCCTCTCGAGTGAAGACAGGTATGTCTGGGAACTTCTTGAGTTGCATAAAGGGTGTCAAGGACACTTTCAAGACTCAAGAGGGAAGGTGGGATTTCTCTCAAGACACTGCAGTGGAAAAGGGCCTCATCTCGCATTGAGGGGAGAATCTCCTGGTTTTTCTTGAGTTGTGGCAGGAAACTTGGGGTTCCTTTTGAGTTGCAATGGGGACCTCAGTGACCCGCTCATGTTGCCTCAGGAAAGTCAGGTCTCCATGCGACTTGCAAGGGTCCTCTTGGGATTCCTCTCCAGTTGGTGCAGGGGCCTAGGGCCTCATCTCGACTTAAGGCCAGAACCCCAGTTTGCCAGGGTCCATCCCTGGTGGATCCAGGGAATTCGAAGTGGGGATGGTGTCAGCGATCTGATAAGATCATTTATTCAGAGATATAAAGAGAGATTTGGGAAGAATAGTGTAGTGTGAGAGAGGAGAGAAAATAGAAGGGAAAAAGAGGCTTTATTCCTTGGTTTACATAGAAAACCAATAGAGCCCAAGACAAGGGGCTTACACCGTCTCTGTAAGGCCACAGGCACCCACTTGAATAGTGGAGGGTGCCCCACTTTGGGCTCCCTCTCGCATGGGTCTTAGAAGGCCAGGCAAATAAGTAGACATGGTGAGCCTCTATGCTTCAGATGGTAATTCAGCCTGAAAAGGAGAAAAAGAAAAGAAGACACGGGGGAAACCAGTCTTTCCAGGAACTGGTCCAACTCTTTATTTTTCAGGAAAGCTTTTATACTTTAGTTTATACATAGAGATCAATGGATAATACAAAGTTATGCGGGTCAACAGACCTGACCCCTATCGAAACCAGGCATTCTTTATGCATGCATACAAAGGTCTCAAGTGGTTTTACATCATCTTCTGGCCAGGGGGCCTGCTAACATTTTCTGACACTTTCTTTCTGATGATGGTCAGTCAACCAGAAAACTTATTTTTTCCAAGGGTAATTTTTTCTTAAGCCAGGCGCCACCCTCTGAAGGCGCCAGATAAAGTTGCATTACTACAGGGCACAGGTGCAGTGGGCTGTAATTGAGAAAAAAAAATTTACTAGCCTAAGTTTTAACGTGATTAATATCAAAGGTTGTTACTTATTTTTCCCATATGCCAGTTATATCAGCTAATGTATATAAGGGACAAGAGACATGGAGACTTAACAGCAAATATTGGCTCAACAATGAAACCCTCCACCAGTATATTTCTAGCAACCCACTAATACTACACTAATAATTTCTAATGTCTCATAAGACTCTGTATTTAGAAAGTTCAAACATCTCGTGCCTCTCATGGTTGGAAGGCTGTGAACAATCATGTGTGATTGTAAGAGGCCAGACAAACTTGTCAGGAAGGCTAGAAAACCATCAGAAGAGTTTTTAGACTGAAACGCTCTTGTTATGCCCAGAAGACTTATTAACTGGAGCCTCAAGTTAACTCCTTTCAGAGGAAGGTGGTGGGGGACAGCCCCCCTCTAATGTCAGAAGAGTAGGTGAAAATCTTAATGCAGTAAAGAAGCCAGACTCTGGTTTTGGGGGTAGATGCTCGAGAAAATCCAGAGGGACACCTGAGGCCTGATCTCGCCTTTGCTTTTGTCAGGCCCCTTTCCTCATGACCTTAGCCATGGGCGGGATTCCCCATGCTGGCTACCGGCACCAGTGTTCCTCTCCAATTCTAACATGGATCTCGGGGTTCCTATGGAGTTTGAACAGGGGAGTCACGCCTCATCTCATGTGGAGACGTGGAACTCCGCTTTCCTCTCTAGGTGGAAAAGGGATGTCAGGCTTCCCGTCGACTTGACATAGGGATCTGGGCCTTTCTCTCAAGGTGCCACAAGTCTGTCACACCTCCCTTTGTGTTTTGAGTAGATCCTTTGGGTGACAGTCAAGTCAGTGCAGGGGAATCAGGCTGATCTGGAGAGGATGGGTCATCAAGGTCTTTTCAAATTGAGGGTCGACTCCCGGGGATGCGCTAGAGTTTTCAGGTGAGACCGTCCTCCTCTTGAGGTGTGATGGAAATGTCGGTATTCCTTTCCTGACGAAGCAGGGGATCGAAACTTGAACACGCGGCTCTTCTTGAGTTGTGGCATGAACCTCGGTGTTCCTCTCGAGTGGGGATGGGTATCTTGGAGAACTTGCTGAGTAGCAGAAAGGGTGTCAAGTACCCTTTTACCTATCAAGGGGGAATGTGGGATTCCTCTCGAGACACTGCTTTGGAAAAGGGCCTCATCTTGCGTTGAGGGGAGATTCTCGTGGTTTGTCTCGAGTTGCGGCAGGAAGCTTGGGGTTCCTCTCAAGTTGTGACGGGGCTCTCAGGGACCGCATTGCCTACCAGAAGTCAGATCTCTTTCCGAGTTGCGAAGGACACATCGAGATTCCTCTCGAGTTGCTCCCAGCAAATAGGACCATGTCTAGAGTTCAGTCCCTCAACTCAGCGTTCCTGTCCGGCGGCAACAGGGCTCTCGGGCTTGCCCTCAAGGTTCAATTAGGGAGTCAGGCCTCGTCTGGTGTCAAGGCATGGAACTCAGCTTTCCTCTCGAGTTGTCAAAGGGGTGTCAGGCCTCCTGTTGAGTTCAGGTGGGGAATCGCAGCATTTTCAAGAGGATCAGCAGGGAAATCAGGCCTCCCATCATGTTGTGAGGGAATCCTCGGTGTTGCATTGGAGCTAGTGCAGGGGAATCAGGACTTATCTCGAGTTGGGGGGAACTCGGTGTCCTTTATCCTGGCAGCAGGATTCATGGGTTTCCACTCGAGATACAAGAGGTGAGATAGGCCTCTCCTGGTGTTGTGAGGGGAAGTTGTGATTCCTCTTGAGTTGAAGCAGGGAATGGGCCCTCAGCTCCTGATGAGGTGGGAAACAAGGGGCTCTTCTGGAGTTGTGGCAGGAAACTCGGGTTTCTTCTCGAGGTGTGATGGGAATCTGTGGACCCCATTTAGTTGCATGAGGGGAGTCAAGCCTGCTCTCGAGTTTGGAAAGGGCACTCAGGTTTGCTCTGTAGGCGCTGCAGTAAAAAAAGGGCCTCATATAGCAAGGACAGGGGAATCTCCTGGTTTACCTCGAATTGTGGTTGGAGGCTTGGGGTTCCTCTGCAGGTACCCTGGGGAACTCAGGAAGCCTCTTTTGTTGCCTCAGGGAAGTCAAGTCTCCATTCGCATTGTGAAGGGGAGCACAGGATAGCTCTGGAGTCAAGGCAGGGAATCAGGCTTCAATTCGCATGGAAGGGGTGATCTCAAGGTGTTTCTCGAGTTGTGGCAGGAAGTTTGAGTTCATTCGAGTTGTGACGGGCCCCTGAGGGAGCCTCTCATCTTGTCTCTGGTAAGTCAGGAATCCTTTTGCGTTGTGTGGGGCCTCTTGGGATTCCTCTCGAGTTGGTGCAAGGGACTAGGTCCTCATCTCGAGTTGAGTCGGGAAACTCAGGGTTCCTCTCCAGTTCTGACATGGATCTTGAGCTTCCTATGAAGATTGCCCTGGGGAGTCAGCCGTCGTCTCGTTTTGAGGCACGGAATACACTTCCCTCTCCAGGTGTAAAAGGGGTGTCAGGCCTCCTGTCGAGTTGAGGTAGGGATCTGTGGCTATTTCTATAGGTGCCACGGCACTCTCAGTCCTCCCTTCGTGTTGTGAGTTGATACCTGGGGTTCCATTCGAGTTGTGGCAGGGTAATCAGGCCTTATCTCAGGTGAATGGGGACATTGGGGTCTTTTCTAGTTGTGGCACTAACCCTGGAGTTCCTTTCGAGTTTCAAGGTGAGACCGGGCTCCTCTTGAGGTGCGATGGGAAAGTCGGGACTCCTTTGCAGACGAAGCAAGGGAATGAACCCTCATCTCGAGATGAGCAGAGGAAAACAGGTCTCTACTTGAGTTGTGGCAGGACATGTGGTGTTCCTCTCAAGTGAAGATGGGTATGCCGGGGAACTTCTTGAGTTGCATCAAGGGTGTCAAGGACCCTTTCGAGTCTCAGGAGGGAAGACAGGATTTCTCTCAAGATGCAGAGTGGAAAAAGACCTCATCTCTCGTTGAGGGGAGAATCCCCTGGTTTTTCGCGAGTTGCGGCAGGAAACTTAGGGTTCCTCTCAAGTTATGATGGAGACCTCAGCGACCCACTCGTGTTGTCTCAGGAAAGTAAAATCTGCACGTGAGTTGCTAGGGGCCACTCGGGATTCCTCTCCAGTCAGTGCAAGGCCATAGGGCCTCATCTGGAGTTGAGGCCGGAACCTCAGGGTTCCTCTCCAGTGCTGACATACATCTCGGGGTCCCTATGCAGTTTCAACAGGGGAGTCAGGCTTCATCTCCTGTGGATACATGGAACTCCGCTTCACTCTCAAGGTGTAAAAGGGTTGTCAGGCTTCCTGTCAACTTGACATAAGGATCTGGGGTTTCTCTTGGGGGGCCACAGGGCTGTCACACCTCCCTTCGTGTTTTGACTTGATACTCGGTGTGACAGTGGAGTCAGTACAGGGGAATCAGGCTTATCTGGAGTGGATGGGGACATCAGGGTCTTTTCGAATTGAGGCTTGACTCCTGGGAATGTGCTCGCGTTTCCAGGTGAGACCGGCCTCCACTTGAGGTGCAATGGAAACGTTGGGTTTACTTTCCCGACAAAGCAGGGGAATCGACCCTCATCTCGAGTTGAGGAGGGGGAACACACGGCTCTTATTGAGTTGTGGCATAAACCTCGGTGTTCCTCTCGAGTGGGGACGGGTATCTTGGGGAACTTGCTGAGTTGCAGAAAGGGTTTCAAGTACCCTTTCTCCTTTCGAGAAGAAATGTGGGATTCCTCTCGAGACACTGCTCTGGAAAAGGGCCTCATCTCGCGTTGAGAGGAAATTCTTGTGGTTTGTCTCGAGTTGCAGTTGGAAGCTTTGGGTTCCTCTCGAGTTGTGACAGGAAACTCAGGGACCCCCTCACGTTGCCTCCGAGAAGTCAGGTCACTTTCTGAGTTGCGAGGGGCACGTCCGGATTACTCTCCAGTCGCTCGCAGCAAATAGGACCGTGTCTAGAGTTCAGTCCCTCAACTCAGCATTCCTGTCCGGCAGCGACAGGGCTCTCTGGCTTGCCCTCAAGGTTCAACTAGCGATTCAGGCCTCATCTGGTGTTGAGGCATGGAGCTTAGCTTCCTCTCGAGTTGTCAAAAGGGTGTAAGGACTCCTGTCGAGTTCTGGCAAGGAATCGGGGCATATTCAAGAGGATCAGCAGGGGAGTCAGGCCTCCCATCATGTTGTGAAGGGATCTTCAGTGTTGCATTGGAGCTGGTGCAGGGGAATCAGGACTTATCTCGAGTTGAGGGGGAACTCGGTGTCCTTTATCCTGGTAGCAGGATCTGCGGGTTTCCACTCGAGATTCAAGAGGTGAGACAGGCCTCCCCTGGTGTTGCGAGGGGAAGTTATGATTCTTCTTGAGTTGAAGCCGGGAATAGGCCCTCATCTCCAGATGAGGTGGGAAACACGGGGCTCTTCTCGAGTTATGGCGGGAAACTTGGGTTTCTTCTCGAGGTGTGATGGGAATCTGTGGGCCTCATTGAGTTGCATGAAAGGAGTCAAGTCTCCTCTTGAGTTTGGAAAGGGCACTCGGGTATGCTCTGTAGGCGCTGCAGTTAAAAAAAAAAAAGGCCTTATGTCGCAAGGAGGGGGGAATCTCCTGGTTTACCTCGAATTGTGGTTGGAGGCTTGGGATTCCTCTCCAGGTACTCTGGGGAACTCAGGGAGTCTCTCGTGTTGCCTCAGGGAAGTCAAATCTCCATTCAAATTGTGAGGGGGAGCGCGGGATTGCTCTGGAGTTACGGCAGGGGAATCAGGCCTCAATTCGCATGGAAGGGGTTATCTCAAGGTGTTTCTTGAGTTGCGGCAGGAAGTTTGGTTTCACTTGAGTTGCGACGGGCCCCTGAGGGAGGGTCTCATCTTGTCTCTGGCAAATCAAGAATCCTTTCAAGTAGTGAGGGGCCTCTCGAGTTGGTGCAGGGGACTAGGGCCTCATCTTGAGTTGGGTCGGGAAACTCAGGGTTCCTCTCCAGTTCTGACATGGACCTTGGTGTTCCTATGAAGATTGCCCTGGGGAGTCAGCCATCGTCTCATTTTGAGGCACAGAATACGCTTCCCTCTCCAGGTGTAAAAGGGGTGTCAAGCCTCCTGTTGAGTTGAGGTAGGGATCTGTGGCTATTTCTAGAGGTGCCACGGCACTCTCAGTCCTCCCTTCGTGTTGTGAATTGATACCTGGTGTTCCATTCGAGTCGTGGCAGGGGAATCAGGCCTTATCTCAAGTCGATGGGGATATTGGGGTCTTTTCTAGTTGTAGCATCACTCCTGGAGTTCCTCTCTAGTTTCAAGGTGAGACCTCGCTCCTCTTGAGGTGCGATGGGAACGTCGGGACTCCTTTGCAGATGAAGCAGGGGAATGAACCGTCATCTCGAGATGAGGAGGGGAAAACAGAGCTCTTCTTGGGTTGTGGCGGGACATGTGGTGTTCCTCTCCAGTGAACACAGGTATGTCGAGGAACTTCTTGAGTTGCATCAAAGCTGTCAAGGACCCTTTCGAGACTCAGGAGACAAGGAGGAATTTCTCTCGAGATGCAGCAGTGGAAAAAGGCCTCATCTCGCGTTGAGGGGAGAATCTCCTGGTTTTTCTCGAGTTGCTGCAAGAAACTTGAGGTTCCTCTAGAGTTGCGATGGGGACCTCAGGGACCCCCTCGTGTTGCCTCAGGAAAGTCCAGTCTCCATGTGAGTTGCGAGGGGCCTCTCAGGATTCCTCTCCAGTCAGTGCAGGGCCATAGGGCCTCATCTGGAGTTGAGGCCGGAACCTCAGGACTCCTCTCCAGTGCTGATGTGGATCTCAGGGTCCCTATGCAGTTTCAACAGGGAAGTCAGGCCTCGTCTCGTGTGGAGACATGGAACTCCGCTTTCCTCTCGAGGTGTAAAAGGGGTGTCAGGCTTTCTGTTGAGTTGACGTAGGGATCTGGGCCTTCCTCTCAAGGGACCACAGGGCTGTCACACCTCCCTTCATGTTTTGATTCAATACTCGGTGTGACAGTGGGGTCAGTGCAGGGGGATCAGGCTGATTTGGTGTGGATGGGGACATCAGGGTCTTTTCAAATTGAGGCTCGACTCCCAGGGATGAGCTTGAGTTTTCAGGGGAGACTGGCCTCCTCTTGAGGTGTGATGGAAACGTCGGGATTCCTTTCCTAACAATGCAGGGGAATCGACCCTACACGCGGCTCTTCTGCAGTTGTGGCATGAACCTCAGTGTTCCTCTCGATTGGGGACGGGTATCTCGGGGAACTTGCTGAGTTGCAGAAAGGATTTCAAGTACTCTTTCACGTTTCAAGAGGGAACGTGGGATTCCTCTTGAGACACTGCTCTGGAAAAGGGCCTCAGATCGCGTCAAGGGTGGATTCTCATTGTTTCTCTTAGACTGTGTTATATTGACTAAGTGAGGTGAAGCCTCCTCTTGAGTTGTGAGGGGGAACACAGCTTTGCCCTTGAGTCGCTGCAGGGGAATTGGGCCTCATCTCGCATTGATGGGGGAATCCAGTGGTGTTTGTCTAGGTGTGGCAGCAAGATTTGAGTTCCACTCGAATTGTGATGGCGATTTCTGGGAACCTCTTGCGTTGCCTTATGGAAATCAGGCCTTGGTTCACATTGCCAGGGACACCTCTGGATACCCCTTGAGTTGCTGTGGAGGAATAGAGCCTCATCTCGGCTTGAGGCGGGAAACATAGGGCTACTCTGCATTTGTGACAGTAATATCGGGTGTACTATTGAGTTTCAACAGGGGATTCAGGCATCAACTCATCTTGAAGCGTGGAACACTGCTTTCCTGTTGAGTTGTAAAAGGGGTGTCAGGCCTCCTGTCCAGCTGAGACGGGGAACTTGGGCTTTGTGTAGAGGTGCATCAGGGGCGTCAGACCTTCCTTCATGTTGTGAGGAGATCCTCTGGGTTCCATCCGAGGCAGTGAAGGCAAATCATGCCTTATGTGGAGTTGAGAGGGAACTCGGTGTCCTTTCATCTTGTGGTGGGAACAGTGGGGTTCTTCTCAAGTTTCAGTAGGTAGAAAGGCCTCCTCCTGAGGAGCGAGGGGGAACATCAGGATTCCTCTCGAGTTGAAACAGGGCAAATGGCCCTCACTTCAACATGAGTTCGGGAACACGGGCCTAATCTCCAGTTGAGGCGGGACACTTGCCTTTCCCCCTACATGCGGTGAGTTTCTCGTGGAAACTCTTGAGTTACATAAAGGAAGTCAATCCTCCTTTCCAGATTGAGAGAGATCTCTGGATTGCTTTAGAGTAGCTGTGGAAGAAACGGGCCTCATGTCGGGTTGAGGAGTGAATATCGTGTTTGTTCTCGAGTTGCAGCAGGAAATTTTGCGTTCCCCTCGAGTTATGACGGGAACTTCAGGGAACTTCTCGTGTTGCCTCAGGGAAGTCAGGCATGCTTTGAAGTTGCGAAGGTTACCTCCAGATTGGTCTCGAGTGGCTACAGGGGAATAGGGCTTCATCTGGAGACGAGGCGGGAAACTCAGGTTTCTATCCAGTTGCGACAGGGATCTCGGATTTCCTACCGAGTTTCCACTGGGAAGTCAGGGCTCATCTCATTTGGAGGCATGGAATGCCCCTCTGCTCTGGAGTTGTAAACTGGGTGTCAGGACTCCTGTCGAGTTCGGGTGGGAAACTTGGGCTTTTGGTCGAGGTGCACCAGGGGAGTTAGACCTCCCTTTGTGTTGTGAGCGGATACTTGGGTTTCCACTCGAGTTGTTGCACAGGAATCAGGCCTTTCCTCGAGTGGAGTGTGCACTCCTTGTCCTTTTGACTTTTGGCAGGAATTGTGGGAATCCTCTCGAGTTTCTGGGGCTTCCCTGGTGGTGCAGAGGTTACTTTCACTTTCACTTTCTCAAGTTTCCATAGGTGAGACTGGCCCCCTCTTGAGATGTGAGAGGAAAGTCAAAGCGAGGATTTCTGTACTCATCTTGAGATGAGTTGGGAAGCACTGTGGCACATCTGGAGTGGTTGTCGGAAACTTGTGTTTCCTCTCGAATTATGTCGCGTATCTGTAGGATCCTCTTGAGTTGCGTAAAGTGAGTTGAGACTCATTCCAAGTTTTGGGAGGGCAGTTGAGATTGCATTCGAGGCTCTGAGGGGACCTGAGCCTCATCTCGCATTGAGGGGGTGAATCACATTGTTTCCTCGAGTTGCAGCCAGAAGCGTGGGGTTCCTCTCGACTTGCCACCGGGACTTCAGGGAACCTCTCATGTTGCTTCAGGGAAGTTAAGGCTCCATTCTGGTTGCCTGGGGCAATGCTGGAATGCTCTTGAGTCACTGCAGAAAAGTCGGACCTCATCTCACATTGAAGGGTAATTTGGTGGTGTTTCTGAGTTGCAGCATGAAGCTCTGAGTTCCTCTTAAGGTGCGATGAACGTCAGAGAACTTCTTTTGTTTCCTCAGGGAATTCAAGTCTCATTTCGAGGAGCGAGGGGGAGCGTGGATTGCTCTCGAGGCACTGCAGGGGAATAGGGCCTCATCTCGCATTGAGGGGGGAATCTTGCCATGTTTCTCGAGTTGCAGCGGGAAGTTTGGGTTCTTCTCAAGTTGCATCGGTGACCCCAGGGAACCTTTCATGTTGCCTCAGAAAAATCATGCCTCCTTTCACGTTGCAGGGGCACGTTGGGATTCCTCTCCAGTCGCTGCTTGGCAATACGGACTCATCTCGAATTGAGGCGGTACACTCAGTGGTCCTGTTTAGTTGTCACAGGGATCTCAGGGTTCCTGTGGCATGTCAACATGGGAGTCAGGCCTTGACTCGCTTTGAGGCATGGGACCCTGCCTTCCGCTCAAGGTACAAAAGGGCTGTTTGGCCTTCTGTGGAGTTCAGTAGGGGAGTTGTGCTTTTTCTCGAGCTGTAATGGGGGAGTCAGAACTCTCTTTCTGATGTGAGGGGATCCTCGGGGTTCCATTCGAGTTGGTGCAGGGGAATCAGGGCTTGTCTTGAGTTGAGGGGAAACTTGGTGCCCTTTCGACTTGTGGCAGGAACCCCAGGGTTCCTCTTGAGTTTCATTAGGTGAGATATTCCTACTCTTGAAGTGCGAGTGGAAAGTCGGGACTCCTCTCTAGTCAAAGCAGGGGAATCTGCTCTCATCTCAAGATGAGATGGTTAATACCGGGTTCATCTTGATTTGAGGTGGGAAACTCGGGGTGACTCTCGAGTTGTGACGGCTACTTAGGGAAAGCTCTTCAGTTGCCCAAAAGATGTCAAGCCTCCTATCATATTCTGAGAGTGAACTTGGGATTGCTCTTGAGGCACTGCAGGGAGAAAGGATCTCATATCAGGTTGAAGGGGGAATATTGTGGTTTTCTCGAGTTGCGGTGGGAAGATAGGCTTTCTTCTCAAGTTGCTCCAAGGACCTCAGGGAGCCTTTCATATAGCCTAAGGGAAGTCAAGACTCCTTTTGAGCGGCGAGTCGAGTGCAGGATTTCCCTCGAGTAATTGCAAGGCAATTGGGCCTCATCTCCAATTGAGGTGGGAATTTGGTGGTGTTTCTCGAGTTGTCATGAAGCTTTGGGTTCTTCTCGAGCTTCAACGGGGATGTGAGGGAGCCTCTCATGTTGTCTCAGGAAAATCAGGCCTCCTTTCAAGTTTTGAGGGGCACCTCGTAATTCCTCTCGAGTCGCTGCTGTGGAATGGGGGTCTCATCGTGAAATGAGGTGGGTAACTCGGGTCTCCTCTCCATTTGCAACAGGGATCTCGGGGTTCCTATGAAGTTTCAACGGGGGAGTCAGACCTCGTCTCGTTTTCAGGCATGGAACTCAACCTTCCTCTCGAGTTGGACGAGGGGTGTCAAGTCTCCTGTCGAGTTGAGGTGAAGAACTTGGGCCTTTTCCAAAGGTGCAACAGGGGACTCAAAGCTCCCTTTGCCTTGTGAGGAGATACTCAGGTTCCATTCGAGTCAGTGCAGGGGAATCAGACCTTATCTCGAGTTGAGTTGAAACTAGCTGTCCTTTCATGTTTTGGCAGGAACCATGGGGTACCTCTGGAGTTACTACTGGTGAGACAGGCCTCCTCTGGAGGTGCAAGGGGAAAGTCGGCATTCCTCTCGAGTCGACTCAGAGGAGTCATCCCAAATCTCAAGATGAAGTGCAGAACAAGGGGCTATTCTCGAGTTGTGGCAGGAACCTCGGGGTTCCCTTTGAGTTCCGTTGGGTATCTCAGGGAACCTCTTACATTTCATAAAGGGAGTCAATCCTGCTTTCTTGTTGGGAGAGGGGACGTGGGATTACTGTTGAAACACTGCAGGGGAAAAGGGCCTCATCTTGCGGTAAGGATGGAATCTCCTGGTTTCTCTCGAGCTGTGTCTGGAAGGATGCGGGTCCTCTCCAACTGCAGCAGGAACATCAGGAAGCCTGTGGTGTTGACTTAGGGACGTGAAGCCTCTTTTTGAGTTACGAGGGGGAATGCAGCTTTGCCCTCGAGTCGCTGCAGGGGACTGGGGTCACATCTTTCATTGATGGGGGAATCCTGTTGCGTTTGTCTAGTTGTGGTGACAAGCTTTGAGTTCTGCTCGAATTGTGACAGCGACTTCAGGGAACCTCTCGTGTTGCCTCAGGGAAGTCAGACCTCCGTTCACATTGCGAGGGGCACCTTGGGATTCCCTTCGAGTCGCTGCAGAGGAATAGAGCCTCATCTCTGGTTGAGGTGGGAAACGTAGGACTCCTCTCCGTTTGTGACAGCGATTTTGGGTGTACTATGGAGTTTCAAAAGGGGACTCAGACATCGACTCGTGTTGAAGCATGGAATGCCACTTTCCTGTGGAGTTGTAAAAGGGGTGTCAGGCCACCTGTCCAGCTGAGACGGGGAACTTGGGCTTTGTGTAGAGGTGCAACAGGGGCGTCAGACCTCCCTTTGTGTTGTGAGGAGATCCTCCAGGTTCCATCCAAGGCGGTGAAGGGAAATCACGCCTTATCTGGAGTTGCGAGGGAACTCGGTGTCCTTTCATCTTGTGGCTGGAACAGCTGGGTTTTCTCAAGTTTCCATAGGTAGACAGGCCTCCTCCTGAGGAGCAAGGGGAACATCGGGATTCCTCTCGAGTCAAAGCAGGGCAAATGGCCCTCACCTCGAGATGAGTTTGGGAACACAGGCCTAGTCTCTAGTTGAGGTGGCCTAGTCTCAAGTTGAGGCGGGACACTTGCCTTTCTCCCCACATGCAGCGGGTATCTCGTGGAAAATCTTGAGTTGCATAAAGGGAGTCAAGCCTCCTTTCCAGATTGAGAGGGATCTCTGGATTGCTTTCAAGTAGCTGCTGAGGAAACGGGCCTCATGTTGCCTTGAGAGGTGCATCTCCTGTTTGTTCTCAAGTCGTGGCGGGAAATTTTGCATTCCTCTCGAGTTGCCACGGGGACCTCAGGGAACGTCTCATGTTCCCTCAGGGAAGTCAGGCATGCTTTGAAGTTTTGAGGGTCAACTCGGGATTGCTCTCGAGTGGCTACAGGGGAATAGGACTTCATCTCGAGATGAGGCAGGAAACTCAGTGTTCCTATCCAGTTGCGACAGGGATCTCGGATTTCCTACCGAGTTTCCATTGGGAAGTCAGGCCTCGTCTCATTTGGAGGAATGGAATGCCTCTCTGCTCTGGAGCTGTAAGCTGTGTGTCAGGACTCCTGTTGAGTTCAGGTGGAAAACTTGGGCTTTTGGTCAAGGTGTGCCAAGGGAGTTAGACCTCCCTTTGTGTTGTGAGTGGATACTTGGGTTTCCACTCGAGTTGCTGTACAGGAATCAGGCCTTTTCTCGAGCTGAGGTGGAACTAGCTGTCCTTTCATCTTTCAGCAGGAATGGCAGGGTACCTTTCGAGTTACAACTGGTGCAACAGGCCTCCTCTGGTGGTGCAAGGGGAAAGTCAGTATTCCTCTGAAGTCGAATCAGAGGAGTCAGCCCAAATCTCAAGATGAAGTGGGGACAAGGGGCTATCTACTCTCAGTTGTGGTGGGAAAAACGGGGTTCCTCACGAATTCCCATGGGTATGTCAGGGAACCTCTTGTGTTGCATAAAGGGAGTCAATCCTTCTTTACCGTTTGGAGAGGGGATTTTGAATTATATTTGAAACTCTGCAGGGGAAAGTGCCTCATCTCGCAGTGAGGATGGAATCTCCTGGTTTCTCTCAGGCTTTGTCTGAAAGCTTGCAGTGCCTCTCCAACTGCAGCAGGGACCTCAAGAAGCCTGTTGTTTTGCCTCAGTGACGTGAATCCTTCTTTTGAGTTCCAAGGGGGAATGCGGCTTTACTCTCGAGTCGCTACAGAGAAATGGGGCCTCATCTTGCATTGGTGGGGGAATCTCATGGTGCTTGTCTAGTTGTGGTGGCAAGCTTTGAGTTCCACAGAATTGCAACGGTGACTACAGGGAACCTCTCGTCTTGCCTCAGGGAAGTCAGGCCTCAGTTCACATTGCAAGGGGCACCTCTGGATTCCCCTTTAGTTGCTGCAGAGGAATAGAGCCTCATCTCAAGTTGAGGCGGGAAATGTAGGGCTCCTCTCCATTTGTGACAGCAATTTCGGGTGTACTATGGAGTTTCAATAGGGGACTCAGGCATCGACTCGTCTTAAAGCATGGAACGCTGCTTTCCTGTAGAGTTATAAAAGGAGTGTCAGGCAGCCTGTCCAGCTGAGACGGGGAACTTGGGCTTTGTGTAGAGGTGCATCAGGGGCGTCAGACCTCCCTTCGTCTTGTGAGGGGATCCTCGGGGTTCCATTTGAGGCATTGAAGGGAAATCACGCCTTATCTTGAGTCGAGGGGATTCTCGGTGTCCTTTCATCTTGTGGCAGGAACCGCGGGGTTCTGCTTGACTTTCGAGAGGTAGACAGGCCTCCTCTTGAGGTGCGAGGGTAACATGGGGATTCCTCTTGAGTCAAATCAGGGCAATTGGCCCTCACCTCGAAATGAGTTCAGGAACACGGGTCTAGTCTCCAGTTGAGGCAGACACTTGCGTTTCCCCCTACATGCGGTGGGTATCTCAGGGAACCTCTTGAGTTTTATAAATGGAGTCAAGCCTCCTTTCGAGTTTGACAGGGGTCTCTGGATTGCTTTCAAGTAGCTGTGGAGGAAACGGGCCTCATGTCGCATTGAGGGGTGAATCTCGTGTTTGCTCCCGAGTTGCGGCGGGAAGCTTTGTGTTCCTCTCGAGTTGTGACGGGACCTCGGGGAACGTCTCATGTAGCCTCAGGGAAGTCAGGCATGCTTTGAAGTTGCGAGGGTCACCTCAGGATTGCTCTCAAGTGGCTACCAGGAAATAGGGCTTCATCTCGAGATGAGGCGGGAAACTCAGATTTCCTATCCAATTGAGACAGGGATCTTGGATTTCCTACCGAGTTTCCACTGGGAAGTCAGGCCTTGTCTCATTTGGAGGCATGGAACTCCCCTTTCCTCTGGAGCTGTAAACTGGGTATCAGGACTCCTGTCGAGTTCAGGTGGGAAACTTGGGCTTTCGGTCGAGATGCACCAGGGGAGTTAGACCTCCCTTTGTGTTGTGAGTGGATACTTGAGTTTCTACTCGAGTTCCTGCATGGGAATCAGGCCTTTCCTAGAGTAGAGTCTGAACTCTGTGTCCTTTTGACTATCGGCTGGAACTGCGAGAAACCTCTCTTGTTTCCATAGGTGAGATTGGACCCTTCTTGAGCTGTGAGGGGAAATTCAATGTAGGGGTTTCTGCACTCATCTTGAGATGAGTTGGGAAGCACAGGGACTCTTCTCGAGTGGTTGTTGGACACTTGAGTTACTCTCAAATTATGTCACGTATCTGTGGGTGCCTGTTGACTTGCATAAAGTGAGTCAAGACTCCTTTCGAGTTCTGAGAGGGCACTTGGGATTGCATTTGAGACCCTGAGGGGACCTGGCTCTCATCTCGCGTTGAGCGGGTGATTCACGTGGTTTTCTCAAGTTGTAGCGGGAAGCGTGGGGTTCCTCTCGACTTGCCACTAGGACTTCAGGGAACCTGTCATGTTTCTTCAGGGAAGTTAAGGCTCCTTTTGTGTTTCTAGGGCCAACAGTGGAATGCTCTCCAGTCACTGTAGGAGAATCAGACTTCATCTCTCATCGAGGGGTAATTTGATGGTGTTTCTCAGTTGCTGCATGAAGCTCTGGGTTCCTCTCAAGTTGCGATGTACCTCAGGGAACCTCTTGTGTAGCCTCAGTGAATTCAAGTCTCCTTTCGAGGAGTGAGGGGGAGTGCGAGGTTGCTCTTTAGGCACTGCAGGGGAATAGTGCCTAATCTCGCATTGAGGGGGGAATATCGCCATGTTTTTCATCTTGCAGTGGAAAGTTTCAGTTCTTCTTGAGTTGCATAGGGGAACCTTTCATGTTGCCTCCAAGAAGTCATGCCTCCTTTCTCGGTTTGGGGGCTCATCGGGATTCCTCCACAGTCGCTGCTTGGGCTTACAGACTCATCTCCAATTGAGGCAGAACACTCAGTGGTCCTCTCCAGTTGCAACAGGGATATCTAGGTTCCTATGGCGTGTCAACATTGGAGTCAAGCTTTGATTCGTTTTGAGGCATGGGACGCTGCCTTCCTCTAAAGGTGCAAAAGGGGTGCCAGGCCTCCTGTCGAGTTCAGGAGGGGACTTGTGCATTTTTTCGAACTACAACGGGGAGTCAGAACTCTCTTCGTGTTGTGTGGGGATCCTCTGGGTTCCATTCGAATCAGTGCAGGGAGATCAGGCCTTTTCTTGAATTGAGGGGAATCTCAGTGTCCTTTGGAATTGCAGCAGCAATCCTGAATTCCTCTTGAGTTTCGTTAGGTGAGACATTCCTACTCTTGAAGTGAGAGTGGAAAGTCAGGACTCCTCTCAAGTCAAAGCAGGGAAATCGGCCCTCATCTCAAGATGAGGTGGTGAATACGGGGTTCATCTCGATTTGAAGCTTGCAACTCGAGGTGACTCTTGATTTGCGACGGCTACTTCGAGAAAGCTCTTGAGTTGTCCAGTTTACGTCAAGCCTCCTATTGTGTTTGGAGAGGGAACTCGGGTTTGTTCTTGAGGCGCTCAAGGGGCAAGGCCCTCTTTTCGCGTTGAAGGGGGAATATTGTGGTTTTTCTCGAGTTGCGGCAGGAAGATGGGGTTTCTCTTCGAGTTGTGCCAAGGACCTCAGGGAGCCTTGCATATTGCCTCAGGGAAGTCAAGACTCCTTTCAAGCAGCGAGTGTCACATGGGATTTCTCTCAAGTCACTGCAAGGAAATTGGGCCTTATCTCCAATTGAGGTGGGAATCTGGTGGTGTTTCTCAAGTTGTGACATGAAGCTTTGGGGTCCTCTCGAGCTTCGACGGGGACGTCAGGGAGCCTCTCATGTTGCCTCAGGGAAATCAGGGCTCCTTTCAAGATACGGAAGGCACCTTGGAATTCCTCTCAAGATGCTGCCGGGGAATGGGGTGAGTCTCATCTAGAAATGAGGTGGGTAATTCGGGGCTACTCTCCAGTTGCAACAGGGTTCTCAGGGTTCCTATCAACTATAAACAGGGGAATCAGACCTCGTCTCATTTTTAGGCATGGAACTCAAATTTTCTCTCGAGTTGGACAAGGGGTGTCAGGTCTCCTGTCGAGTTGATGCAGGGACCTTGGGACTTTTCCAAAGGTGCAACAAGAGACTCAAAGCTCCCTTCATTTGTGAGGGGATACTCAGGTTCCACTCGAGTCAGTGTAGGGGAATCAGGCCTTTTCTTGGGTTGAGGTGGAACTAGCTGTCCTTTCATCTTTCAGCAGGAACCGTGGGTTACCTTTTGAGTTACAACTCCTGTGGAGTTGTAAAAGGTGCAACAGGCCTCCTTTGGAGGTGCGAGGGGAAAGTCGGCATTACTGTGGAGTTGAATCAAAGGAATCAGCCTGAATCTCAAGATGAAGTGGGGAATATGGGGCTATTCACGAGTTGTGGCAGAAAACTCGGGGTTCCTCTCCAGTTCCCATGGGTATGTCGGGGAACCAATTGTGTTGCATAAAGGGAGTCAATCCTTCTTTCCCGTTTGGAGAGGGGACTTGGGATTGCTCTTGAAACGCTGCAGGGGAAAGGGCCTCATCTTGCGTTGAGGGTGGAATCTCGTGGTTTCTCCCGGGCTGCTTCTGAAAGCTTGGGGTGCCTCTCCAACTGTGGCAGTGACATTGGGAAGCCTGTGGTGTTTCCTCAGGAATATAAAGCCTTCTTTTGAGTTGCAAGAGGAAACGTGACTTTGCTCTCGAGTCGCTGCAGGGGAATGGGGCCTCTTCTCTCATTGATGGGGGAATCTCATGGTGTTTGTCTACTTGCGGTGGCAAGCTTTGAGTTCCGCTCGAATTGCGATAGTGACTTCAGGGAACCTCAAGTGTTGCCTCAGGGAAGTCAGAACTCTGTTCACATTATGAGGGGCACTTCTGAATTCCTCTCGAGTCACTGTAGAGGAATAGAACCTCATCTCGAGTTGAGGCGGGAAATGTAGGGCTCCTCTTGGTTTGCGACAGTGATCTCAGGTGTACTATGGAGTTTCAACAGGGGACTCAGGCATCGACTAATGTTGAAGCGTGGAATGCCACTTTCCTGTGAAGTTGTAAAAGGCGTGCCAGGCCACCTGTCAAGTTGAAGCGGGGAACTTGGTCTTTGTGTAGAGTTGGAATGGCATCGTCAGACCTCCCTTTGTCTTGTGAGGGGATCCTTGGGGTTCCATTTGAGGCTTTGAAGGGAAATCACACCTTATCTCGAGTCGAGGGGGTTCTCAGTGTCCTTTCATCTTGCAGCAGGAACCGCAGGGTTTTGCTTGACTTTCGAGAGGTACACAGGCCTCCTCTTGAGGTGTGAGGGGAACATAGGGATTCCTCTCGAGTCGAGACAGGGAAATTGGCCCTCACCTCGAGATGAGTTCGGGAACATGGGCCTAGTCTCCAGTTGTGGCGGGACACTTGCATTTTCCCCCACATGCAGTGGGTATCTCGTGCAACCTCCTGAGTTACATAAAGGGAGTCAAGTCTCCTTTTGAGACTGAGAGTCATCTCTGGATTACTTTTGAGTAGCTGTGGAGGAAACGGGTCTCATGTCGGGTTGAGGGGTGAATCTCGTGTTTGTTCTCGAGTTGCGGCGGGAAGCTTTGTGTTCCTCTCGATTTGCGATGGGACCTCAGGGAACATCTCATGTTTCCTCGGGGAAGTCAGGCATGCCTTGAAGTTACCAGGGTCACCTCGGGATTGGTCTCGAGTGGCTACAGGGGAATAAGGGCTTCATCTCGAGATGCAGCGGGAAACTCAGGGTTCCTATCCATCTGTGACAAGGATCTCGGATTTCCTACCAAATTTCCACTTGGTTGTCAGGCCTTGTCTCATTTGTAGCCATGGAACGCCACTCTCCTCTGGAAGTGTAAACTAGTTGTCAGGATTCCTTTTGAGTTCAGGTGGGAAACTTGGGCTTTTGGTAGAAGTGCAACAGGGGAGTTAGACCTCCCTTTGTGTTGTGAGGGGATACTTGGGTTTCCACTCGAGTTGCTGCATGGGTATAAGGCCTCTTCATGAGTAGAGTGCATACTCGGTGTCCTTCGACTTTTGGCAGGAACTGCAGGAGTCCTCTCGAGTTTCCATAGGTTGACTGGCCCCTCTTGATGTGTGAGGGGAAAGTCAAAGTAGGGATTTCTGCACTCATCTCGAGATGAGTTGGGGCACACGGCGGCCCTTCTCAAGTGGTTGTTGGAAACTTGGGGTTCCTCTGGAATTAGGTCGTGTATCTGTGGGACCCTCTTGAGTTGTGTAAAGTGAGTCAAGACCCCTTTCGAGTTTGGAGAGAGCATTTGTGATTGCATTCGAGGCGCTGAGGGGAACTGGGCCTCATCTTCCATTGAGAGGGTGAATCGCATGGTTTCCTTGAATTGCAGCAGGAAGTGTGGGGTTCCTCTCGACTTGCCATGGAGACTTCAGGGAACCTCTCATGTTGCTTCAGGGAAGTTAAGGCTCCTTTCGGGTTCCTCGGGGCAATGCTGGAATGCTCTTGAGTCACTGCAGGAGAATCGAACCTCATCTCTCATTGAGGGGTAATTTGGTGGTGTTTCTCGAGGTGCTGCATGAAGCTCCGGGTTCCTCTTGAGTTGCGATGGAACTCGGGGAACCTCTCGTGTTGCATCAGGGAATTCAAGTCTCCTTTCGAGGAGCAAGGGGGAGCGCAGGATTGCTATTAAGGCACTGCAGGGGAATAGGGCCTCGTCTCGCATTCAGGGGGGAATCTCACCATGCTTCTCTAGTTGCAGCGGAAAGTGTGGGTTCTTCTTGAGTTGCGTCGGGGACCTTACGGAATCTTTCATGTTGCCTCATAAAAGTCATGCCTCCTTTCACCTTGCGGGGGCACGTTGGGGTTCCTCTCCCGTCGCTGCTTGTGAATACGGATTCATCTCCAATTTAGGCGGCACACTCAGTGGTCCTCTCCTCTTCCTACTCTTGAAGTGAGTGTGGAAAGTCAGGACTCCTCTCAAGTCGAAGCAGGGAAATCAGCCCTTCTCTCATGAGGTGGTGAATACGGGGTACATCTCGATTTGAGGCGGGCAACTCGGGGTGACTCGAGTTGCAATGGCTACTTTGGGAAAGCTCTCGAGTTCCCCAAAGGACGTCATGCCTCCTATCGTGTTCGGAACTCAAGATTTCTCTTGAAGTGCTGCAGGGGCAAGACCCTCTTCTCGTGTTGAAGGGGGAATATTGTGGTTTTTCTAGAGTTGCGGTGGGAAGATGGGGTTTCTTCTCGAGTTGTGCCAAGGACCTCAGGGAGCCTTACGTATTGCCTTGGGGAAGTCAAGACTCCTTTCAAGCAGCGAGTGTCGCATGGGATTTCTCTCAAGTCACTGCAAGGAAATTGGGCCTCATCTCCAATTGAGGTGGGAATCTAGTGGTGTTTCTCAAGTTGCGGCACAAAGCTTCAGGGTCCTCTAGAACTTTGACGGGGACATCAGGGAGCCTCTCATGTTGCCTCAGGGAAATCAGGGCTCCTTTCAAGTTGCGACAGGCACCTCAGAATTCCTCTCGAGTCACTGCAGGGAATGGGGGGGGGGTCTCTTCTTCAAATGAGGCAGGTATCTCAGGGATCCTCTCCAGTTGCAACAGGGATCTCAGGGTTCCTATCAAGTTTCAATGGAGAAGTCAGACCTCGTCTTGTTTTCAGGCATGGAACTCATCTTTCCTCTCGAGTTGGCCAAGGGGTGTCAGGTCTCCTCTCGAGTGAGGCACGGACCTTGGGCCTTTACCAAAGGTGCATCAGGGTCTCAAAGTGCCCTTTGCCTTGTGCGGGGATACTTGGGTTCCATTTGAGTCAGTGCAGGGCAATCAGGCGTTATCTCGAATTGAGGTGCCTTATCTCGTGTTGTGGGGTAACTCAGTGTCCTTTCAAATTGCGTCAGGAATATTGGGGTTCCTTTTGAAATTCAGTAGGTGAGGCAGGCCTCCTCTTGAGTTGAGAGGGGAAATTCGGGAATCCTCTCGAGCTAAAGTAGGGGAATCGTCCCTCATCTCGAGATCAGTTGGGAGCACGGGGCTCTTCTCTAATTGTCACGTGAAATTCGGGGTTCCTCTCACCTTGTCATTGGTATATTTGGGGACCTCTTGAGTTGAATAAAGAGAGTCAAGGCTCTTTCAAATTTTGAGAGGGAACTCGGGCTTGCACTCAAGGCACTACAGAGGGAAAGGGTATCATCTTGCATTGAAAGGGGAAATGTCTGTTTTTCTCGGGTTGAAGTGGTAAGGTCGGGGTTCCTCTCGAGTTGTGATGGGAAACTCAGGGAATATCTCGTGTTGCCTCAGGGAAGTCAAGTCTCCTTTGGAGTTGTAAGGGAGGGCTCGAGTTTGCTCTGAGTCACTGCAGTTGAAATGGGTATCATCTTGCATTGAAGGGAGTATCTCACAGTTAGTCCAGTTTCAGCTGGAATCATTGTCTTCCTCTGGAGTTGCCACAGAGAACTCAGAGAACCTCTCATATTGCCTCAGGGAAGTCAGGCCTCCTTTCAAATTGCGAGGTGGCACCTTGGGATTCCTCTGGAGCCTCTGAAGTGGAATATGGCCTCATCTCGAGTTGAGACAGGAAACTCAAGGTCCTCTCCAGTTGCAACAGTAATCTCGGTGTTTCTATCGAGTTTCAACAGGGGATTCAGGCCTTGTCTTGTTTTGAGGCATGGAACTCCGCTTTACTCCCAAGTTGTCAAAGAAGTCTCAGGACTTCTGTCTAGTTGAGGCGGAGATGTTGGGCTTTTTCTCGAGGTGCAACAGGGCAATCAGACCTCCCTTCGTGTTGTGAGGGGATAATTGGGGTTCTGTTTGAGTTGGTGCAGGGGAATCAGGCATAATTTCAAGTTGAGGGGGTACTCGGCATCCTTTTGACTTGCAGCAGGAAACCTGAGGTTTCTCTCAAGTTTCAATAGGTGAGACAGGCCTCCTCTTGACGTGTGAGAAGAAAGTTGGGATTTCTGTTGGGTCAAAGCAGGGGAATTGACTCTCATCTCAAGATGAGGTGTGGAATACGGGGCTCTTCTCGAGTTGTGTTGGGAAACGTGTTTCTTCTGGATTTTCGACAGGTATCTCGGGGAACCTCTTGAATTGTCTAAAGGTAGTGAAGCATCCTTTCGAGTCTCAAGAGGGAGCTTGGGATTTCTCTCAAGGTACTGCAGGGAAAAATTACCTCATCTTGAGTTCAGGGGGGAATCTTGTGGTTTTTCTCAAGTAGCAGTGGGAAACTTGGGGTCCTTCTAGAGTTGTGACAGGGACATCAGGGAACATCTCGTGTTGCCTCAGGGAAGTCAAGTCTCCTTTCGAGTTACAATGGGGATTGCAGGATTGCCCTTGAGTCACTGCAGGGATATAGGGCTTCATCTCAAGTTTAGCCATGAGACTCAGGGTTACTCTCCAGTTGCAACAAGGTACTCTGGGTTCCTATCAAGATTCAATAGTGGAGTCTGACCTCATCTCCTGTTGATGCATGGAACTCCTCCTTCCTCTCGAGTTGTAAACTTGGTGTCAGGCCTCCTGTCGAGTTGAGGCAGGGGACTCCATAATTTTCTTGAGGTGCAACATGGCAGTTAGACATCCTTTTGTATTGTGAGGGGAAACTCGTGGTTCCATTGGAGTCGCTGCAAGGGAATCAAGCCTTATCTCTAGTTAAGCAGGAAACTCGGGATCCATTAGACCTGCAGCAGGAACCTCAGGGTTTCTCTCGATTTCCAATAAGTGACACAGGCGTCCTCTTGAGATGCAATGGGAAAGTCAGGATTCCTCTTGAATCAAAGCAGGGGAATTGGCCCACATCTCGAGATGAGGTGGAGAACATTGTGCTCTTCTCGAGTTTTGGCAGGAAACTTGGGGTGCCTCTCAAGTTTCTCCAGTGTAATAGGGCCTCATCCTGAATTGTGGTGGGAGACTTGGGTTCCTCTCTCTTTGTGGCAGAGATCTCAGGGTTCCTATTGAATTTCAACACGGGAGTCAGGCCTCGTCTCCAGTTCAGGAATGGAACTCCACTTTCCTCTTGAGTTGTAAATGGGTGTCAGGCCTCCTGTCAAGTAGAGGCGTGGAACTCGGGCTTTTTCTAGAGATGCAACAGAGAAGTCTGACCTCCGTTCTTTTTCTTAGGGGAACTTTGGAGTTATATTTGAGACCCTGAAAGGCAGTCTGATCTTATCTCCAGTTGAAGGGGAACTCGGTGTCCTTTCAACTTGTGGAAGGAACATCAGGATTCCTCTCGAGTTGCAATAATTGAGACAGGCCTTCTTTTGAGATGATAGGGGAATGTCGGGATTCGTCTCCAGTTGAAGCAGGGGAATCCACCCTCAATCAAGATGAGGTCGGGAACACGGCACTCTTAAGTTGCAGTGGGAAACACGGGGTTCTTCTCGAGTTGCGATGGGTATCTCGGGGAACTTTTGGAGTTGCATAAAGGGAGTCAAACTCCTTTAGAGTTATGAGGAGGATCACAGGATTGCTCTCTAGTCACTGCAGGGGAATCAGGCCACACCTCATGTTGAAGGGGAAATGACGTGGTTTTACTCAAGTTGCAGAAGAAAGTTGGGGTTCCTCTCAAATTGAGACAGGGACTTCAGGGAGCCTCTCGTGTTGCCTCAGGGAAGTCAGGCTTCCTTTCATGTTGTGAGATGCACCTTGGAATTCCTTTAGAGTCGCTGCAGGGAAATAGGGCCTCATCTCCATTAGAGGCGGAAAACTGTGGGTTGCTTTCCAGTTGGGACAGCTATCTCGGGATTTGTATCAAGTTTCAACAGGGGAGTCAGGCCTAGTCTCTTATTGAGACATGGAACTCTGATTTACTCTCTAGATGAAAAATGGGTGTTAGTCCTCCTATTGAGTTGAGGTGAAAAATTTGGTCTTACAACAGGGGAGTCAGACCTCTCTTCGTGTTGTGAGGGGAAACTCAGGGTCCCATTCAAGTTCCCACAGGGGAATCAGGCCTTATGTCAAGTTGAGGAGGAACTCTGTTTCCTTTCAACCAGCACCAGGAAATTCGGGGTTCTTCTTGACTGACACAGGTCTCTTCTTGAGGTGTGAGTGTAAAGTCTGGATTCCTCTTGAGTCCACGAAGGGGAATTTGCCCTCAAAGCAGGGGAATCTGTCCTCATCTCCAGGTGGGGAACATAGGGCTCTTCTTGGGTTTTGGCAGGAACCTTAGGGTTCCTCTCGAGTTGCGATAGGAATATAGGGAACATCTTGAGTTGCATAATGGGAATCAGGCCTCTTTTCCAGTTTTAGAGGGAACCAGGAATTGCTCTGGAGGCACTGCTGGGGAAAATTCCCTCATGTCACATTGAGGGGATGAATCTCATGGTTTTTCTCGGGCTGTGGCAGGAAGCTTGGTATTCCTTTAGAGTTGCGACATGGACCTTGGGAACCCCTCTTGTTGCCTCAGGGAAGGGAAGTATCCTTTCAAGTTGCAAGGGGAAGCTTGGTTTCCTCTCATGTCGCTGCAGGGGAATAAGGTTGGGCTTCATCTCGAGTTGAGTTGGGAAACTCAGGGTTCCTCTCCAGTTTCGACGGGGATCTTGGGGTTTCATATCGAGTTTCAACAGGGGCCTCGTCTTGTGCTGGGACATTGAGCTCTGCTTTCCTCTCGAGTTGTAAAAAGGCTGTCCAGTCTCCTGTCGAGTTGAGTTGGGGAACTTGGGCTTTTTCTAGAGATGCTACAAGGGAGTCAGACCTCTCTTCACATTGTGAGGGGATAATCAGGGTTCCTTTTGAGTCAATGCGGGACAAAAAGGCATTATTTCGATTTGAGGGCATTCTTGGTGTCCTTTTGACTCTTACAGGAATCCTGGGGTTCCTCTCGAGTTTCAATACGTGAGACAGGCCTCCTTTTGATGTGCAAGGCTAACGTCGGGATTTCTCTCAGATGCAAACAGAGGAATAGGCCCTCATGTCGAGTTGAGTTGGGGAAGACAGGGCTCTTCTCGAGTTGTGTCGGAAAACTCAGGGTTCCTCTCCAGTTTCGATGGGGATCTCGGGGTTCCTATTGAGTTTCAACTGGGCAGTCAGGCCTCGTCTCGTGTTGAGGCATGGAACTCAGCTTTCCTCTCAAGTTGTAAAAGGGATGTCAGGCTTCCTCTCGGGCTGAGGAGGGGAACTTGGGCTTTTTCTATAGGTTCAACAGGGGTGTCAGAACTCCCTTCACCTTGTGAGGGGCTACTCGGGGTTTCATTCGAGTAAGTGCAGGAGGATCAGTCCTTATCTCCAGGTGAGTGAGAACTCGGGATCCTTTTGAACTGTGGCAGGAACCGAGGGGTTCCTCTCAAGTTTCAATAGGTGAGATAGGCCTCCTCTTGAGGCATGAGTGTAAAGTCGGGATTCCTCTCGAGTCAAAGCAGGGGAATCTGCCCTCATCTTGAGATGAGTTGGGGAGCACAGGGCTCTTCTTGTGTTGTGGAGGGAACCTCGGGTTTCTTCTTGAGCTGTGACAGGTATCTTGGGGAACCTCTTGAGTTGCACAAAGCGAGTCTAGTCTCCTTTCGAGTTTCTAGAGGCAACTCAGGCTTGCATTCAAGGCGCTGCAGAGGAAAAGTGCCTCATCTCACCTCGCGTTGAGGGGGAAATCTCCTTGTCTTTTTCTAGTTGTGGTGGGAAGTTTGGGTTCCTCTTGACTTGTCGGAGAAGGCAATGGCAACCCACTCCAGTACTCTTGCCTGGAAAACCCCATGGATGGAGGAGCCTGGTAGGCTGCAGTCCATGGGATCGAGAAGAGTCAGACACGACTGAGCGACTTTACTTTCACTTTTCACTTTCATGCATTAGAGAAGGAAATGGCAACCCACTCCAGTGTTCTTGCCTGGAGAATCCCAGGGACGGGGGAGCCTGGTGGGCTGCCGTCTATGGGGTCGCACAGAGTTGGACACGACTGAAGTGACTTAGCAGTAGCAGGAACAGTAGCAGTGACTTGTGACAGGGACCTCAGAGAACCTCTAGTGTTGCCTCAGTGAAGTCAATGATCCTTTCGTGTTTCAAGGTGGGGCACAGAATTGCTCTCGAGTCACTGAGTGGAATTGGGCCTCATCTCACAGTTAGGGGGGAATCTCATGGTGTTTCTCGCATTGCGGCAGGAAGATTTGTTTTCCTCTACAGTTGGTACGGGGACGTCAGGGAACCTCTCATGTTGCCTCAGGAAGTCCAGCGTCCTTTCACATTGCGAGGGGCACCTCAGGATTCCTCTCCAGTCACTGCAGGGGAATCGAGCCTCATCTAGCATTGAGAGGAGAATCTCATGGTGTTTCTTGTGTTGCTGCAGGTAACTTTGGGTTTCTGAATAGTTTGGTTGGGGACATCAGAGAACCTTTCACATTGCCTCAGGGAAGTCAGGCCTCCTTTCTTGTTGCATGGGGAACATCGGGATTCCTTTCAAGTCACTGCAGGGGAATACGGCCTCGTCTCGAGTTCAGGAGGGAACTCAAACTGAGGTTTTGTTCTTGAGTTGTGACAGGTATATTGGGGAACCTCTTGAGTTGCACATAGGGAGTCAAGCCTGCTTTTGAGTTTCGAGAGGGAACTCGGGCTTGCTCTCAAGGCCCTGAAGAAGAAACATACCTCATTCACACTGAGGGGGAAATCTCATGTTTTCTCGAGTTGCAGTGGGAAGCTTGGTGTTCCTCTCGAGTTGCGATGAGTACCTCAGGGAATCTCGCATATTGCCTCAGGGAAGTCAAGTCTCCTTTTGAGATGTGAGGGAGGTGCGAGATTGCTCTCGAGTCACTGCAGGGGAATTGGGCATTGTCTCGCATTGAGTTGGGAATCTCGTGATGTTTTTCGAGTTTCTGCAGAAAGCGTTGGGTTCCTCTCGAGTTCCGACTGGGACGTCACTGAACCTTTCATGTTGCCTCAGAGAAGTCAAGGCTTATTTCAAGCTGCAAGGGGTACATAGGGATTCCTTTCGAGTCACTACAGGGGAATAGGTCTTCATCTCCCATTGAGGGGAAATCTCGTGGTGTTTGTCTAGTTGTGGCGGGAAGTTTCGGGTTCCTCTAGAGTTGCGATGGGCACATCAGGGAACCTCTCTTGTTGCCTACAGGATGTCAGGCCTCCTTTCACATTGCAAGGGGCACCTTGGGATTCCTCTCGAGGCACTTCAAGGGAATAGGGCCTCATCTCGATTTGAAGAGGGAAACTCAGGGTTCCTCTCCAGTTGCGACAGGGAACTTGGGGTTCCCATAGAGTTTCAACATGGGAGTCAGAACTAAGCTTGTGTTATGGCATGGAACTCCGCTTTCCTTTCGGGTTATAAAAGGGTTGTCGAGCCTCTTGTCCTATTGAGGTGGGGAACTAGGGCTTTTCCTAGAGGTGCAACAAGGGAGTCAGACCTCCCTTCGTCTTTTGAGCGGCTACTCAGGGTTCCATTTGAGTCGATGCAGGGAAATCAGGCCTTATCTCGTGTTGAGAGGGAACTCAGTGTCCTTTCAAATTGAGGCAGGAACATCATGTTTGCTCTCGCGTTTCAATAGGTGAGACAGGCCTCTTTTTGAGGTGCTAGGGTATACTCGGGATTCCTCTCAAGTCCAAGCAGGAAAATTGGCCCTCATCTCAAGATGAGTTGGAGAACACGGGGATCTTCTTGAGTTGTGGTGGAAAACTTAGGGTTCCTCTAAGTTGGTGACAGATATTTGGGGAACCTCTTGAGTTGCATAAAGGGAGTCAAGCCTCCTTCCGAGTTTCAAGAGGGAACTCAAAATTGCTCTCGAGTCAATGCAGGGGAATCTGCCCCCATCTTGAGATGAGGCGGGGAACAGGGGGCTCTTCTCAGTTTTTAGCGGGAACCTTGGAGTTCCTCTCCAGTTGCAACAATAATCTAGGGAACCTCTTGATTTGCCTAAAGGGAGTCAGGCTTCTTTTCTGGTTTTGAGAGGGAACTAGGAATTGCACTAGAGGTGCTGCAGGAGTAAACACCCTCATGTCACGTTGAGGGGAGGAATCTCATGGTTTTTCTTGAGCTGTGGCAGGAAGTTGGTATTCCTCTAGAGTTACCACGTGGACCTCAGGGAACCTCTTGTGTTGCCTCAGGGAAGTGAAGTCTCCTTTCAAGCTTCAAGGGTTACCTTGGTATTCCTCTCGAGTTGCTGTAGGGGAATGAGGCCTCATCTCGAGTTGAGTCGGGAAACTCAGGGTTCCTCTCAAGTTTAGATGGGCATCTCAGTGTTCCTATCGAGTTTCAAATGGGGATTCAGGCCTCGTCTCATTTTGAGGCTAGGAAATCAGCTTTCCACTCGAGTTTAAAAGGGGTTTCAGGCCTCCTGTCAAGTTGAGGTGGGAAACTTGGTTTTTTTCTAGATGTGCAAGAGGGCTGTCAGACGTCCCTTCGTGTTGTGAGGGGATACTCTGTATCCATTCGAAGCAGTGCACTGGAATTAGGCCTTATCTCGAGTTGAGCGGGAAGTTGGTGTCCTTTCAACTTGCAGCAGGGACCGTGGGGTTCCTCCTGAGTTTCAATAGGTGAGACAGGTCTCCTTTTGATGTGCGAGGTTAAAGTCGGTATTCCTCTAGAGTGAAGCAGGGGAATCGTCCCTCATCTTGAGATGAGGTGGGAAACACAGGGCTTTTCTCAAGTAGTGGTGGGAACCTTGGAGTTCCTCTGAAGTTTCGACAGGTACCTTGGGGAATGGCTTGAGTTGAGTTAAGTTAATCAAGCTTCCTTTCAAGTTTTGAGAAGGAACTTGGGTTTGCTCTCAAAGCCCTGCAGGGGAAAACAGCCTCATCTTGGATTGAGGTGGGGCTCTTGTGGTTTTTCTCGAGCTGCAGTGGGAAACTTGGGGTTCCTCTCAAGTTGTGACTGGTCTTCAAGAAAAATCTTGTGTTGCCTCAATGAAGTCAAGTCTCCTTTAGAGTTGGGAGTGGGAGCGGAGGATTGCTCTCCAGTCACTGCAGGGGAAAGGGGTCTCATCTCGCATTGAGGGGAGGAATCTCATGTTTCTCTTGTTGCAGTGAGAAACGTTGAGTTCCTTTCAGGCTGTGGCAGGTTCCTAGGGAACCTCTCAGTTTTCCACAGGGAAGTCAGGCCTCCTTTCAAGTCGCTAGGGGCAACTCAGTATTACTTTTGAGTCGCTGAAGAGGTTAGGGGCTCATCTCTAGTTCAGGAGGAATCTCACTGCTCCTCTACAGTTGCGACAGAGATCTCAGAGTTCCTATCAAATTTCAAAAGGGATATCAGGCCTCGTCTCTTGTTCAGGCATGGAACTCTGCTTTCCTCTTGAGTTGTTAAAGGGGTGTCAGGCCAACTGTAGAGCTGAGATGGGGATCTTGGGCTTTTTCTAGAGGGGCAACAGGTGAGTCAGACCTCCCTTCTTGCTGTGAAGGGTACTCGAGGTTCCATTCGATGTATGCAGGGAAATCAGTCCTTATCTCGAGTTGAAAGGGAACGTATTGTCCTTTTGAAATGCATCAGGGACCTCGGGGTTCATCTCAAGTTTTAATAGTTGAGATAAGCCTCCTCTTGAGATGGGAAGGGAAAGTTGGGATTAACCTAGAGTCAAAGTAGGGAATCGGCCCTCATCTCAAGATGTGGTGGGGAACACGAGACTCTTCTTTAACTGTGGCGGGAAACCCTGGTTTCCTCCTTAAAAGCGAAGGGTAACTCGCAGAACCTCTTGAGTTGAATAAAGGGAGTTAAGCCTCCTTTCAAGTTTTGAAAGGAAACTCGGGTTTGCTTCTGAGGCGCTTCAGGGAGAAAGCGCTTCATCTTGTTTTTAGGGGGGAATCTCATGGTTTTTCTCCAGATGCAACTGGAAGTTTATGGTTCCCCTCGACTTGATACTGAGACTTCAGGGAGCCTGTCGTGTTGCCTCAGGAAAGTCACGTCTCATTTGGAGTTGTGAGTAGGAGCACCACTTTTCTCTAGAGTCACTGCTGTGGGATGGGGCTTCATCTCGCACTGAGGGGTGAATATGGTGGTGTTTCTCAAGAAGGGGCATGAAGCTTTGTGTTCTTCTCGAGTTGCCAAGGGGACCTTAGGGATCCTCGCATGTTGCCTCAGTGAAGAAAGACCTCCTTTCAAGTGTGATTGGACACCTCGGGATTCCTCTTGATTTGCTACAGGGGAATAGGGCATCATCTCTTGTTGAGAAGGGAAACTCAGGATTCCTCTCCAGTTGCGATTGGGATCTTGGGGTTCCTATGAAGTTTCAATATGGGAGCCAGTCCTCATCTCGTGTTGAGGCATGGAACTCCGCTTTTCTCTTGATTTTTGAAAGGGGTATCAGCCCTCCTGTCGAGTTGAGGCAGGGAAGTTGGGGTTTTACTAGAGGTGCCACAGGGGAGTCATAAATCATTTCCTGTTGTGAGGGAATACTCGTGCTTCCATTCGATCGGTGCTGGGAAATCAATTTTAATCTCGAGATGAATGGAACTTGGTGTCTTTTCGACTTGTGGCAGAAAGCCTGGGGTTCCTCTCGAGTTTCAATATATGAGATAGGCCTCCTCGTGACGTGTGAGGAGAAAGTTGGGATTCCTTTCGAGTCAAAACAGGGTAATCGGCCGCCATCACGAGATGATGTAGGGATCACGGGGCACATCACGAGTTGTGGTGGGGACCTCAGGGTTACTGTCGAGTTGCGACGTGTATCTCGTGCAAACTATTGAGATTTATAAAGAGATTCAAGCCTCCTTTGGAGTTTTGAGAGGGGAATCTCATTTGCTCTCGCAACACTGCTGGGGAAAAGGGCATCTTCCTGCATTGAGGTGGGAATCTCATGGTTTTTCTCAAGTTCCAGCAGGAAGCTTGGGGTTTCTCTTGAGTTTTGATGGGGACATCAGGGAATCTCTTGTTTTGCCTCAGGGAAGTCAAGTCTTCTTTCGAGTTGTAAGTGGGAACATGGGATTGCTCTCGAGTCACTGCAGATGAATATGGCCTCATCTTACATTGAGGGGGGAATCTCATGGTTTTTCCCAAGTTGTGGCAGGAAGCTTTGGGTTCCTCTCAAGTTGAGACGTGGACATCAGGGAACTTCTCATATTGCCTCAGGGAAGTCAGGTCTCCATTAAAGTTGCAAGGACACCTCGGGATTCTACTGGAGTCACTTCAGGGGAAAAGGGCCTCATCTCAAGTTGAGGAGGGAAACTCAGAGTTCCTCTCCACTTGCAACAGGGATTTAGGGGTTCCTATCGAGTTTCAACATGTGTGTCTGGACTCATCTCTTGTTGAGGCATGGAATTCTGCTTTTCTCTCAAGTTGTAAAGGAGTGTCTGGCCTCCTGTCGAGTTTAGGTGGGGAACTTGTGATTTTTCTAGAGGTGCAACAGGCAAGTCAGACCTCCATTCGTGTTGTGAGGGGCTACTTGGGGTTCCATATGAGTTGGTGCAGGGTAATCAGGCCTTATTTTGAGTTGAGGGGCAAATTGGTGTCTTTTCAAAGAGCGGCAGAAACCGTATAGTTCTTCTGGAGTTTCAATACGTGTGACAGGCCTCTTGGAGTGAGAGGGGGAAGTGCTGATTCCTCTTGATGTAGCATGGGAATCATCATTCATCTCGAGATGAGGTGGGGAACACTGTGCTCTTATCGAGTTGTGACAGGAAATTCGTTTTTCCTCTCTTGTTGCTACGGGTATCTCGGGGAACCTCTTGATTTTATAAAGGGAGTCAAGTTCTCCTTTAGAGTTTCAAGAGGGAACTCGGGATTGCTCTCAAGTAACTTCAGGAGAAAAGGAGTTCATCTCGCATTGAGGCTTGAATTTTGGGCTTTTCTCGAGTTGCATCATGAAGCTTGAAGTTCTGGAGCTGTGATGGGGACCTCTGGGAACCTCTCATGTTACCTCAGGGAAGTCAAGTCTCCTTTCGAGTTTTCACAGTGTTTGCAGGATTGCTCATAAGTCACTGCAAGGGAATGGGGCCTCATCTCTCATGGAGGGAGGAATTTCCTGGTGTTTCTCAAGTTGTGGCTGGAAGCTTTGGGTTCCTCTCAAGTTGTGGCGGGGATGTGAGGGACCCTCTCATGTTGCCTCAGGGAAGTGAAGCCTCCTTTCAAGTTGCGAGGGATACCCCAGCATTCCTCTCCAGTCACTGCAGGGGAATAAGGCCTAATCTCGAGTTAAGGTGGGAAACTCAGAATCCTCTCCAGTTGCGACAGGGATCTCGGAGTTCCTACTGAGTTTCAACAGGGGAATCAGGCTTCATCTCTTGAGGCCTGGAACTCTGCTTTCCTCTTGAGATTAAAAAGGGATGTCAGGACTCCTGTAGAGTTCAGGCGGGGAAAATGGGCTTTTCCTAGAGGTGTAACAGGGGACTCAGACCTCCTATCTTGTTGTGAGGGGACACTCGGGGTTCCATGTGAGTCAGTGAAGGGGTATCAGGCCTAATCACAATTTGATGGGTAACTCGGTGTCCTTTCGAATTAAGGCAGGAACCGCGGAGTTCCTCGCAAGTTTCAATAGATGTGACATGCATCCTCTTGAGGTGTGAGGGGAAAATAGGGATTCCTCTCGAGTCAAAATAGGGGACTAGGCCCTCATCTCAATATGAGGTGGCGAACACGAGGTCCTTCAGGATATGTGGTCAGAAACATGGGGTTCCTCTCTAGTGGTGATGGGGTTCTCAGGGAATCTCTTGAACTACATAAAGGGAGTCAAGCTTCCTTTCGAGTTTCGAGAGGGAACTTTGGATTGCTCTTGTGGCACTGTAGAAGAATAGGGGCTTATTTCAAGTTGAGGTAGGAAACTAAGGGTTCATCTCCAGTAGCCACAGGGATCTAGGGGTCGATTCAAGTTTCAACAGGAGAGAGAGGCCTCACCTCGGTTTTAGGCATGAAACTCCGTTTTCATTGTGAGTTGTAAAAAGAGTGTCAGGCCTCCTGTAGAGTTTAGGTGGGGAACATGGGCATTTTTAGAAGTGCAACAAGGGAATCAGACCTCCCTTAATTTTGTGAGTAAATATTCAGGGTTCCATTCGAGTTGGTGCAATGGAAACAGGCCTTATCTCGAGTTGGAAGGGAACTTGTTGCTTTTCAAATTGTGGCAGTAACTGTAGGATTCCTCTCGAGTTAAATATGTGAGTCAGACCTCCTCTTGATGTGCAAGTGGAAAGTCCGGATTCCTCTTCAGTTAAAGAAGCAGAATCGGCCACAATCTTAAGATGATGTGGGGAACATGGGGCTTTTCTCAAGCTGTGGTCGAAACTCGGGGTTCCTCTTGACTGGCGAAGGGTATCTTGGGTGTCATCTTGAGTTGCATAAAGGGAGTCAAGCCCTCCTACTGAGTATCGAGAGGGAACTCGAGATTGTCTCAAAGCGCTGCAGAGAAAATGGCTTCATTTCACATTGAGGGGAGAATCCCTTGGTATTTCTCCAGTTCAGGCAGGAATCTTGAGAGCTTCGCTAATCATAACTCGACAGGAACTCCGAGTTTCCTGCAGAAACTTGAGAAAAACCAGGAGATTCTCCCATCAACGTGAGATGAGGCCCTTTTCCGCTGCAGCATCTTGAGAAAAATCCCACCTTCCCTCTTGAGCCTCAAAAGCGTCCTTGACACCCTAGATGCAACTCAAGAAGTTCCCCAACATACCCGTCTCCACTCGAGAGGAACATCGAGTGTCCCGCCACAACTCAAGAAGGGCCCCGTTTTTCCCTCCTCATCTCGAGATGAGGATCCATTTCCCTGCTTTGTCAGGAAAGGAATCCCTGCATTCCCCTCGCACCTGAAGAGGAGGCAGTCTCAACTTGAAACTAAAGAGGAAATCAAGGGATCCTGCCACAATTCAAAAAGACACCAATGTCCCAGTCCACTCCAGATAAACCTGATTAAGCTGCACTGACTCGACTGTCACCACAAGTATTGACTCAAAACACGATGGGAGCTGTGACAGCCCTGTGGCACCCCGAGAGAAAGCCACAGATCCCTATGTCAACTCGAAAGGAAGCCTGACACAACTTTTACAGCTTGAGAGGAAAGTGGATTTCCATGTCTCCACATGAGACGAGGCCTGACTCCCCTGTGGAAACTCCATAGGAACCCCGAGATCCATGTCAGCACTGGAGAGAAAACCTGAGGTTCTGGCCTCAACTCCGGATGATGACCTAGGACCATGCACCGACTGGAGAGGTATACCGAGAGACCTCTAGCAACTCGCATGGAAACTTGACATTCCTGAGGCAACATGAGCAGGTCCCTGAGGTCTTCGTCGTATCTCGAGAGGAACCCCATGTTACCTGCTGCAACTCGAGATAAACCAGGAAATTCTCCCCTCAACGCGAGATGAGGCCCTTTTCCACTGCAGTGTCTCAAGTGAAATCCCACCTTCCCTGTTGAGCCTCAAAAGGGTCCTTGACACACTTAATGCAGATCAAGAAATTCCTCGACATACCTGTCTCCACTCGAGAGGAACATTCAGTGTCCCACCACAACTCAAGGAGAGCCCAATTTAACACTCCTCATCTCGAGATGAGGGTCCATTTCCCTGCTTTGTTGGGAAAGGAATCCCAGCATTCCCGTCGCACCTCAAGAGGAGGTGGTCTCAACTTGAATCATGAGAGGAACTCCAGAGGTCGTGCCAAAATTCCAAAAGACCTCGATGTCCAAATCCACTCCAGATATACATGATTCCCCTGCATTGACTCGACTATGACCCCGAATATTGACTCAAAACTCGATGTCAGTTATGACAGCCCTGTAGCACCTTGAGAGAAAGCCACAGATCCCAAGGTCAACTCGACAGGAAGCCTGTCACTACTTTTACAGCTTGAGAGTAAAGTGGACTTCCATATCTCCACACAAGATGAGGCCGGACTCCCCTGGGGAAACTCCATAAGAACCCCAAGATCCATTTCAGCATGGGACAGGAAAACTGAGGTTTTGTCCTCAACTCCAGACGTGGACCTAGGACCCATCACTGACTGGAGAGGAATCCTGAGAGGCCGCTCCCAACTTGCAAGGAGACTGCACTTACCTGAGGCAACACAAGCGGGTCCCTGAGGTCCCCGTCATAACTCGAGAGGATCCCCAAGTTTCCTGCCCCAACTTGAGAAAAAGCAGGAGATTCTCCTGTCAACACGAGGTGAGGCCCTTTTCCAATCTGGCATCTCGAGAGAAATCCCACCTTCCCTACTGAGCCTCAAAAGGGTCCTTGACACCCTTGATGCAACTCAAGAAGTTCCCCAACATACCCGTCTCCACTCGAGAGGAACACTGAGTGTCCCGTCACAACTCACAAAGAGCCCCGTTTTTCCTCCTCATCTTGAGATGAGGGTCCATTTCCCTGCTTCATCGGCAAAGGAATCCTGGCATTCCCGTCACACCTCAAGAGGAGGCGGTCTCAACTTGAAACTCGAGAGGAACTCCAGGGGTCGTACCACAATTCAAAAAGACCCCGATGTCCCAATAAACTAAAAATAAACCTAATTGCCCTGCACTGACTCGACTGTCACCCCGAGTATCAACTCAAAACACTTTGGCAGTTGTGACAGCTCTGTGGCACCTTGAGAAAAGCCACAGATCAAAATGTGAACTCGACAGAAAGCCTGACACTACTTTTACAGCAGGAGAGGAAAGTGGACTTGCATGTCTCAACGAGAGACGAGGCCTGACTCCCCTGTTGAAACTCCATAGGAATCCTGTGATCCATGTCAGCACTGGAGAGGAACCCTGAGGTTCCATCCTCAAATTGAGATGATGACCTAGAACCCTGCACCAACTGAAGAGAAATACCAAGAGGCCCCTCGCAACTCGCATGGTGACTTGACTTCCCTGAGGCAACATGAGCAGGTCCCTATGGTCCCCGTCGTAAGTCAGGAGGAACCCCAAATTTCCTGCCACAACATGAGAAAAACCAGGAGTTTCTCCCCTCAACACAAGATGAGGCCCTTTTTCACTGTGGCTTTTCAAGAGAAATCCCACCTTCCCTCTTGAGCCTCGAAAGGTTCCTTGACACCCTTGATGCAACTCAGTAATTTTCCTGACAAATCTGTCTCCACTCGAGAGTAACACCGAGTGTCCCACCAAAACTCAAGAAAAGCCCGTTTTTCCTTCCTCATCTCGAGATGAGGGTCCATTTCCCTACATCATCAGGAAGGGAATCCCAGCATTCCTTTCGCACCTCAAAAGGAGGCAGTCTCAACTTGACACTCGAGAGGAACTCCAGGGGTCGTGCCACCATTCCAAAAGAAACCGATGTCCCAATCCACTCCAGATAAACCTGATTTCCCTGCACTGACTCGACTGTCACCCCTTTATCGACTCAAGACACAATGGCAGATGTGAAAGCCCTGTGGCACCTTGAGAGAAAGCAACTCAACAAGAAGCCTGACACTATTTTTACAACTCAAGAGGAAAGCATACTTGCATGTCTCCACATGAGATGAGGCCTTACTCCTGTGTTGAAATTTCATAGGAACCACGAGATCCAAGTCTACCAGGAGCCAGCACGGGAGATACCACCCATGACAAGGTCATGCGGGAGAGGCCTGACAGGCAAGGTGAGTTCAGGCCTTGAGAGACCCTCCTGATACTTCTTGAGCATCTACCCCCAAACCAGAAACTGCATGTTTTACTATTTTATGCCCCTCACCAACACCTCTAATATTAAGAGGGGGCTATCCCCGACCACCTTTCTCTGAAGAAAGCAACTTAGAGCTTTAGTTAATAATTCTCCTGGGCATAATAGGAGTGTTCCAATCCAAACCCCTCTGATAATTTTCTAAGTAGCCTGACAGATTTGTTCAGGCTCCTGCAGTTAGGCATGTGATTGTTTTGGGCCTCCCAACCGTGAGAGGCATGGGAAGCCTATAATATTATAAAAATATAGAGTCTTGCGTAGAGTTAAGAAATCAGTAGAATAGTACTGGTGGAGGGTTTCATTGTTGAGCCAATATTTGTTGCTAAGTTTCCATATCCCTTACATATTATGTTTTTGATAAGATACATGAATTAGTATAGTTGGTATGTATAAAAATAAGCTATAGCCTTTGATTTAACTACATCATAAATTCTTTCCATTTTATAGTCCACTTCAACCTTAACGTATGGGAATGTAACCTTTCCTAGTGATTTCTGAGAGTGGCGCCTGACTTCAGAACAATCACCTTGGGAGAAAATAAGATTTCTAGTTGACTAATCATTATCAGTTTTCATTCCAATCTCTAAGAAAGGCAATGCCAAAGAATGCTCAAACTACTGCACAATTGCACTCATCTCACACATTAGTAAAGTAATGCTAAAAATTCTCCAAGCGAGGCTTCAACAATATGTGAACTGTGAACTTCCTGATATTCAAGCTGGTTTTAGAAAAGGCAAAGGAACAAAAAATCAAATTGCGACCATCCTCTGGATCATCAAAAAAGCAAGAGAGTTTCAGAAAAACATATATTTTTGCTTTACTGACTATGCCAAAGCCTTTGACTGTGTGGATCACAATAAACTGTGGAAAATTCTGAGAGAGATGGGAATACCAGATCACCTGACCTGCTTCTTGAGAAATCTGTATGCAGGTCAGGAAACAACAATTAGAACTGGACATGGAACAACAGGCTGGTTCCAAATAGGAAAAGGAGTGCATCAAGGCTGTATATTGTCACCCTGCTTATTTAAATTATATGCAAAGTACATCATGAGAAACGCTGGGCTGGAAGAAACACAAGCTGGAATCAAGATTGCTGGGAGAAATACCATTAACCTGAGATATTCAGATGACACCACCCTTATGGCAGAAAGTGAAGAGGAACTAAAAATCTCTTGATGAAAGTGAAAGTGGAGAGTGAAAAAGTTGGCTTAAAGCTCAACATTCAGAAAAATGAAGATCATGGCATCTGGTCCCATCACTTCATGGGAAATAGATGGGGAAACAGTGGAAACAGTGTCAGACTTTATTTTGGGGGGCTCCAAAATCACTGCAGATGGTGATTGCAGCCATGAAATTAAAAGACACTTACTCCTTCAAAGAAAAGTTATAACCAACCTAGATAGCATATTCAAAAGCAGAGACATTACTTTGCTGACTAAGGTCCGTCTAGTCAAGGCTATGGTTTTTCCAGTAGTCATGTATGGATGTGAAAGTTGGACTGTGAAGAAGGCTGAGCCCTGAAGAATTGATTCTTTTGAACTGTGGTGTTGGAGAATACTCTTGAGAGTGCCTTGGGCTGCAAGGAGATCCAACCAGTCCATTC
>NW_024070195.1:50896168-50937665 GCF_014754425.2 Oryx dammah
TTTTTTTTTTTTTTTTTTTTAGTTTCTTTTTTTTTTTGTTTTTTTTTTTTTTATTTGTTTATTTTTTTTTAAATTTATTTATTGATTTTTAATTTTTACTTTACAATTCTGTGTTGGTTTTGGCATAGATTGACATGAATCCACCACAGGTGTACATGCGTTCTCAAACATGAACCCCCCTCCCACCCCCCTCCCCACAACATCTCTCTGGGTCATCCCCGCGCGTCAGCCCCAAGCGTGTCATATCCTGCATCAGACATAGACTGGCATTTCGATTCTTACATGTTATTATACATGTTTCAATGCCATTCTCTCAAATCATCACACCCTCTCCCTCTCCCTCTGAGTCCAAAAGTCCGCTATACACATCTGTGTCTTTTTTGCTGTCCTGCATACAGGGTCATCATTGCCATCTTCCTAAATTCCATATATATGTGTCAGTATACTGTATTGGTGTTTTTCTTTCTGGCTCACTTCACTCTGTATAATTGGCTCCAGTTTCATCCATCTCATCAGAACTGATTCAAATGCATTCTTTTTAATGGCTGAGTAATACTCCATTGTGTATATGTACCACAGCTTTCTTATCCATTCATCTACTGATGGACATCTAGGTTGTTTCCATGTCCTGGCTATTATAAACAGTGCTGCGATGAACATTGGGGTACATGTGTTTCTTTCAATTCTGGTTTCCTCTGTGTGTATGCCCAACAGTGGGATTGCTGGGTCATAAGGCAGTTCTATTTGCAATTTTTTAAGGAATCTCCACACTGTTCTCCATAGTGGCTGTACTAGTTTGCATTCCCACCAACAGTGTATGAGGGTTCCCTTCTCTCCACACCCTCTCCAGCATTTATTGCTTGCAGATTTTTGGATCGCAGACATTCTGACTGGTGTGAAGTGGTACCTCATTGTGGTTTTGATTTGCATTTCTCTAATAATGAGTGATGTTGAGCATCTTTTCATGTGTTTGTTAGCCATCCGTATGTCTTCTTTGGAGAAATGTCTATTTAGTTCTTTGGCCCATTTTTTTATTGGGTCGTTTATTTTTCTGAAATTGAGCTGCAGGAGTTGTTTGTATATTTTTGAGATTAGTTGTTTGTCAGTTGCTTCATTTGCTATTATTTTCTCCCATTCGGAAGGCTGTCTTTTCAGTTTGCTTATGTTTTCCTTTGTTGTGCAGAAGCTTTTAATTTTAATTAGATCCCATTTGTTTATTTTTGCTTTTATTTCCAGATTTCTGGGAGGTGGATCGTAGAGGATCCTGCTGTGGTTTATGTCAGAGAGTGTTTTGCCTATGTTCTCCTCTAACAGTTTTATAGTTTCTGGTCTTATATTTAGATCTTTAATCCATTTTGAGTTTATCTTTGTGTGCGGTGTTAGAAAGTGATCTAGCTTCATTCTTTTACAAGTGGTTGACCAGTTTTCCCAGCACCACTTGTTAAAGAGATTGTCTTTACTCCATTGTATATTCTTGCCTCCTTTGTCAAAGATAAGGTGTCCATATGTATGTGGATTTATCTCTGGGCTTTCTATTTTGTTCCATTGATCTATATGTCTGTCCTTGTGCCAATACCATACTGTCTTGATGACTGTGGCTTTGTAGTAGAGCCTGAAGTCAGGCAAATTGATTCCTCCAGTTCCATCCTTCTTTCTCAAGATTGCTTTGGCTATTCGTGGTTTTTTGTATTTCCATACAAATCTTGAAATTACTTGTTCTAGTTCTGTGAAAAATATCGCCGGTATCTTGATAGGGATTGCATTGAATTTGTAAATTGCTTTGGGTAATATACTCATTTTCACTATATTGATTCTTCCGATCCATGAGCATGGTATATTTCTCCATCTATTAGTGTCCTCTTTGATTTCTTTCATCAGTGTTTTAAAGTTTTCTGTATATAGGTCTTTAGTTTCTTTAGGTAGGTATATTCCTAAGTATTTTATTCTTTTTGTTGCAATGGTGAATGGAATTGTTTCCTTAATTTCTTCTTCTACTTTCTCATTATTAGTGTATAGGAATGCAAGGGATTTCTGTGTGTTGATTTTATATCCTGCAACTTTACTATATTCATTAATTAGCTCTAGTAATTTTCTGGTAGAGTCTTTAGTGTTTTCTATGTAGAGGATCATGTCATCTGCAAACAGTGAGAGTTTTACTTCTTCTTTTCCAATTTGGATTCCTTTTATTTCTTTTCTTTTTTCTTGTTTCTTGAGGTATGCCTGTATTGCTATGAACTTTCCTCTTAGCACTGCTTTTATAGTGTCCCACAGGTTTTGGGTTGTTGTGTTTTCATTTTCATTAGTTTCTATGCATATTTTGATTTCTTTTTTGATTTCTTCTGTGATTTGTTGGTTATTCAGAAGCGTGTTGTTCAGCCTCCATATGTTGGAATTTTTAATAGGTTTCCTCCTGTAATTGAGATCTAATCTTAATGCATTATGGTCAGAAAAGATGCTTGGAATGATTTCGATTTTTTTGAATTTATCAAGGTTATATTTATGGCCCAGGATGTGATCTATCCTCGAGAAGGTTCCATGAGCACTTGAGGAAAAGGTGAAATTCATTGTTTTGGGGTGAAATGTCCTATAGATATCAATTAGGTCTAACTGGTCTAATGTATCATTTAAAGTTTGTGTTTCTTTGTTAATTTTCTGTTTAGTTGATCCAACCAGTCCATTCTGAAGGAGATCAGCCCTGGGATTTCTTTGATAGGAGTGATGCTAAAGCTGAAACTCCAGTACTTTGGCCACCTCATGAGAAGAGTTGACTCATTGGAAAAGACCCTGATGCTGGGAGCGATTGGGGTCAGGAGGAGAAGGGGACGACTGAGGATGAGATGGCTGGATGGCATCACTGACTCAATGGACGTGAGTCTGAATGAACTCCGGGAGTTGGTGTTGGACAGGGAGGCCTGGCATGCTGCAATTCATGGGTTGCAAAGATTTGGACATGACTGAGGGACTGAACTGAACTGAACTGAATCATTATCAGAAAGGGTCATAAAATATTAGAAGGTCTTCTGGTCAGAAGATGATATAAACCACCTGAGACCTCTTTATTTCTATGTACAGCTCAAGGGATATAAGCCTCCCCTAGAAAATAAAGATTGTGACTTGCTCAATGATGCTTGGTCTCCCCGTGTTAATTCTATTTCTCTGTCTCTCTCTCTTTCTCCCTGTTTTTCAGGTTGATCCCTTGGGGCACAGAGGCTCTCTGTGTTCACTTTTTCGCCTGGGCTTCTAAGACCTGACCAGGAAGGTGCTCTGCTTCTTCACTCCTTCTGGAGACTGAGAGGGTGCCTGTGGCCTAGGTGAACAAAGCAAGTTCCTTGTCTGGAACTTATTGGCTTTCTCTCTCTCTCTCTCTTTTTTTTTTTTTTTTTTGCTTTCTCTTTAAACCAAGGAATATTGCCCTCTATCTCTCCTCTATTTTCTTAACTGTAACATTCCTTCCTAATCCCCCTCTAGATCTCTAATAAATCTATTTCAAACCCGGACGTCCTCCCTCTGAAAATACCCTGGATCTAACCGGGGCTGGACCCCAGCACATGTGAGGACTGGAGAGGAACCCTGAAGTTCTGGCCTCAACTCTAGATGAGGACCTAGGCCCCTGCACCGACTGCAGAGGACTCCCAGAGGCTCCTCGCAACTCACATGGAGACTTGACTTTCATGAAGAAACATGAGTGGGTCACTGAGGTCCCCATCTTAAGTTGCGAGGAACCCCAAATTTCCTGCCACAACATGAGAAAAACCAAGAGATTCTCCCCTCAATGCGAGATGAGGCCCTTTTCCGCTGTGGCATCTCGAGAGAAATCTCACCTTCCCTCTTGGGCCTCAAAAGCGTCCTTGATACCCTTGATCCAACTCAAGAAGTTCCCTGACATACTCGTCTCCACTCGAGAGGAACACCGAGTGTCCCGCCACAGCTCAAGAAGAGCCCCGTTTTTCCTCCTCATCTCGAGATGAGGATGTTTTTCCCTGCTTTGTCGGGAAAGGAATCCCGGCATTCCCATTGCACCTCAGGAGGAGGCAGTCTCAACTTGAAATTCGAGAGGAACTCCAGGGGTCCTTCCACAATTCCAAAAGACTCTGTTGTCTCAATCCACTCCAGATGTTTTGAATCCCCTGTACTGACTCGACTGTCACCCTGATTATCGATTCAAAACACGATGGGAGATGTGACAGGCCCGTCGCACCTCAAGTGAAAGTGACAGATCCCTATGTCAACTCGACAGGAAGCATGACTCTTTTAGCTCAAGAGTAAAGTGGACTTCCATGTCTTCACACGTGATGAGACCTGACTTCCCTGTTGAAACTCCATAAGAACCCCGAGATTCATGTCTGCTGAGAGCCAGCATGGGAGATCCCACCCATGATAAGGTCATGCGGAGAGACCTGATGGGCAAGGCGAGATCAGGCCTCGAGGGACCCCCCTGATACTTCTCGAGAATCTACCCCAAAATCAGAAACTGTGTGTTTTACTATTTTATGCCTCTCACCAACACCTCTAACATTAACCGGGGGCTAATCCCGACCACCTTTCTCTGAAGAAAACAACATAGAGCTTTAGTTAATAATTCTTCCGGACATAATAAGAGTGTTCCTATCCAAACCCCTCTGATGATTTTCTAAGTAGCCTGAGAAGTTTGTTCAGGCTTCTGCAGTTACGCATGTGATTATTTTTGGCCTCCCAACCGTGAGACACATGGGAAGCCTATAATATTATAAAAATATAGAGTCTTACGTGGAGTTAAGAAATTAGTAGAATAGTACTGGTGGAGGGTTTCATTGTTGAGCCAATATTTGCTGCTAAGTTTCCATATCCCTTACCCATTATGTTTTTGAGAACATACATGAATTAGTATAGTTAGTATGTGGAAAAATAAGTTGTAGCCTTTGATTCAACCACATTGGAAATTCTTACAGTGTTATAGCCCACTTCACCCTTAACCTATGGGAATGTAACCTTTTCTAGTGCTTTCTGAGAGTGGTGCCTTATTTCAGAATAATCACTTTTGGAGAAAATACGTTTTCTAGTTGACTAATCATTATCAGAAAGGGTCATAAAAATGTTAGCAGGCTTTCTGGCCAGAAGATGATGTAAATCACCTGAGACCTCTGTATTTCTATGTGTAGCTGAAGGTATATAAGCCCCCCTGGAAAATAAAGATTGGGCCTCGCTCAGTGATGCTTGGTCCCCCCGTGTCAATTCTCTTTCTCTGTCTCTCTCTCTCTTTCTCCCTCTTTTTCAGGCTGATCCCTTGGAGCACAGAGAATCTCTGCATTCTATTTTTTGCCTGGGGTTCTAAGACCAGACCAGGAAGGCATTCTGCATCTTCACTCCAGCTGGAAACCGAGAGGGCACCTGTGGCCTACATGAACAGAGCAAGTTCCTTGTCTGGAGCTTTATTGGCTTTCTATGAAAACCAAGAATATTGGCCTCTTTCTCTCCTCTATTTTCTTAACTGTAACATTCCTTCCTTATCTCCCCCTATATCTCCAATTAATCTCTTTCAGATGTAGAAGCCGTCCCACTGAGGATACCATGGTTCCAACTGGGGTTGGACCCCAGCACATGTGAGGACTGAAGAGGAATGCTGAGGTTCCGGCCTCAACTCCCGATGAGGACCTAGGCCCCGGAACCAGCTGGAGAGGAATCCTGAGAGGCCCCTCACAACTCTCATGGTGACTTGAATTTCCTGAGGCTACACGAGCGGGTTCCTGAGGTCCCTGTTGTAACTCGAGAGGAACCCCAAGTTTTCTGCCGCAAATCAAGAAAAACGAGGAGATTCTCCCCTCAGTGCGAGATGAGGCCCTTTTCTGCTGCGGCGTCTCGAGAGAAATCCCACCTTCCCTCATGAGCCTTGAAAGAGTCCTTGATACCCTTGATGCAACTCAAGAAGTTCCACGACATACACATCTCCACTCGAGAGGAACTGCTGGGAGCCAGCTTGGAGAATCCCGCCCATGGTAAAGGTCATAAGGAAGAGCCCTGACAAGGCAAAGGTGAGATCAGACCTCGAGGGTCCCCCTGGACTTTCACGGGCATCTACCCCCAAACTAGAGTCTGTCTGCCTTATTGTATTATGCCTGTCACCAACGTTTCTGACATTAACAGGGGCTTTCTCCAACCACTTTTCTCTGTAAAAACTTAACTTATATCTCCAGTTAACAGTCTCCTTCATATAAAAGGAGTGTCTCAGCTCAAATTTCCCTGGTGGCTCCCTAACTTGCCTGACAGTTTTACCCGGACATTTACAACTATGCATGTGATTGTTTACAGCCCCTAAACCGTGAAAGGCATGAAGCTTAAAACATCTTCAATGTATAAGACCTGTTTTAAAGACCTAAGTATTATATCCCTGTAGGGTTTCATTGTTGAGTTAATGACTGCCACAAAGCCTCTATATCCTTTATCTTTTAGGCACCTGGAGGACATTAATCAATGTAATTTGGATGTAGAGAAAAGAATATAGTAGTTTTGATGTGAGTAATATTAGACTTTTGAGTTAATGAATTTTCTCTTTGTTATAAATTACTGTACTTCTCTTTCTTTGTTATAAATTGTTGTGTCCTTGCTATGTAAGAATGTAACCTTAATTAGTGCTTTCTGAGAGTACCACCAAACTTTAGTAAGAACAACACTTATAGGGCAAATAAGTTTTCTGGATGATGGACCCTTATCAGAAAAGGGCCATAAAATGCTAATAGGCCTCCTGGCCAGAAGATGATGTAAATCACCTAAGACCTGTGTATACAGCTAGGTACGCAGAGAGAAAGCCTGGCCTCGATAAGAGTCAGGGCTGCCAACCTTGCATGATTTTGTATTATCCATTGATCTCTATGTACACATTAAAGTATAAAAGCTTTCCTGGGAAATAAAGGGATGGATCAGTTTCCTGGAAAGACTGGTTTCCCCATGTCGTCTTTTCCTCTTCTCCTTTTCAGGCTGAGTTCTCGTCTGGAACAAAAAGACTCGCCGTGTCTACTAATTTTGCCTGGGCTTCTAACACCCAAACAGGGAAGTGTTTTGCATCTCTGCTCCTTTGAGAGACTGGGAGGGCACCTGTGGCCTAACGTAGACGGTGTAAGTCTCTTGTCTCGGGACTTTATTGGCTTCTTGTGTAAACCAAGGAATCTCAGACCCTTTTTCTCTACTACACTATTCTCTTCCAATCTCTCTTTATATCTCTAAATAAATAAATATTTCCTAATCGCCGACTCCGTCCCTGCTTCGAATTACCCTGGATCCACTGGGGCTGGACCCCGGCCAGTGGCACCTGGAACAGGCTATTCGAAGGTAGGTCCCCCTCAGTGTTCAGTTTTTGGGGTGGCTATGACCCCGCTCAGGGTGTCACGGACCCCCCTGCATAAGATAGGTAGGGAAAGAGGGGTGGGAAGTTTTGTGTTTAAAGAAACCCATTTGAAAAGGGTTGAAATGAAACCTGCTTTCTAAGAGTTGAAAAGAAACCCAGGTGATAGGTTGAAAGAAACCTGAAGTGTTGACTCTTGTAATATAAGATAAAAGATCTGTGCTGAAGTCTTGATTCTTTCTCTATAGAAATCTTTCTTTCTCTACAGAAATCTTTGACATGGGTAACAGTGAGTCAAAAGAAAGACAGCTTTTTATAGGAGTAATCTTTCAATTGTTAAATAAAAGAGGAATTAAAGTTAAGAAAGCCAATATTCAATCTTTTTTCATATTCGTACAAGAGCAATGTCCTTGGTTTCCAGAAGAGGGCACTGTTAACATAGATACCTAGGGAAAAGTAGGAAAACAGCTGAAAGCTTATTACACTCAGCATGGTCCAGAAAAAGTACCTACTGATACTTTTTCTTTATGCAATATGATTAGAGATGCTTTAGACTCTGCTCCTGAACCTGAAAACGTACATGTTAAAGAGGAAAGGGAAGAAAAAAAGATACATGTAAAAGAGGAAGATGAGGAAAAATAAGCTATACCTAGCTATCGGCAGCTAATTGAAATGCTAGTTTCAATGACTTCCCAGGAGCAGGTAGAAGATAGGGATGAGAAAAAAAGATCAGCTTTCCCCTCAAGATGAGAAAGATTTAGAGGAAACAGCAGCTCGATACCATTTTGATGAGGAATGGTCTCTTTTAGATAAAGATGCTCCCAGGAGTTTAAAAGAAACCTCCCCAATCAGGCCATCTGTTCCCAGAAGTTTAAGAGAAACCTCCCCAATCAGACCATCTGCTCCGAGGAGCTTAAGGGAAACGTCCCCAATTAGACCATCCATAAGATTTAAACATCAAACAGTTAAAAGATCTCTGGAGTATGAAAAGAAAGACATGGGATGCTTCGGTTCCCCTTTGCCCCCTTCCCTATAGGGGTGAGGGGCCTTCACTAGAAGTTCCTGGAGAAGGGTTCTTTCTAGCCCCGAGGATGAATTTGATCCCCATCTTGAGGCTTGTTTTCCTGTAGTATTTGATGGAAGTGGTGGGGGAAGAGCCCCCCACTGGGAACCCATTCCAATGAAAATGGTTAAAGAACTCAAACAGGCTTGTGTTTCATATGGGCCTAAAGCCCCATATACTTTAGAATTGGTAGAGGCCTTAGTGGCCAGATGGATGGCACCCCATGACTGGAAGACAGTTGCTAAATCTTGTCTGTCAGGAGGGCAATATGTACTTTGGAGAGCTGAATTTTATGACATTGCCCCAAAACAGGCCAATTCCAACCAAAAATATGGTGCAAGATATATTGTAAAAAGTATGTTGACAGGGACTAATGAATTTGGAACACTTAGAGATCAGATGAGATTAGACAGAAAGACTTTAGACCAAGTAACCGCCTGCACCCACGGGGCTTGGCGATTGTTGCCTGAAGTGAAATAATCAACCTCTTCCTTTTCAAACATTAAACAAAATCCAGAAGAGCCATATGAGGACTTTATATCACGACTTGCAGAGGCAGTCCACAGAATAATTTCCAATTTTAAGGCAGCTGGAATCCTGATAAAACAACTGGCACTTGAAAATCCTAACTCTACCTGCCAGGCCATTCTACGTTCTATAAAAAAATCTGGGCAAATAGGAGATTACATCAGGCAATGTGCAGATGTAGGACCAGCAATGCTGCAGGGCGTTGCCATAGCTGCAGCCATAAAGGGAAATTCTTATCAACAGGCAGTACAATCCTTTTGTACAAACAGGAATAACCCGTCAAAGAGTCATTCCAGTAGTCCAGGCCAGAATATTGGTTTATCCAAGGCCTGCTTCTCTTGCGGATGGGGACGGGAGGGGCACTTTATGTGCGCTTGCCCCCAAAAAAGCAGCTGGTTCTTCTCTGCCAAATCTTGCCTCCCTGGCTACGGCTCCTAATATCCCTAAGACTCTTTACCCTCATTGTCAGAAGGGATAACACTGGGCTAAGGACTGTAGATCAAGATTCCATAAAAACGGTACTTTGCTAGTTCCTGACCAGCAGTCGGGAAACGGGTTGAGAGGCCAGCTGCAGGCCCCGACTACAATTGGGGCAATGACACTGAACCCATTCATACCCTTTGTCCCATCGCAGATCTCATCAGAGCAACCCCAGGCTGCGCAGGACTGGACTTCAGTTCCACCATCTCAACAATATTAACACCAGATAACCCCACTATAATAATCCCTACAGGGGTTAAAGGCCCATTACCGACAGGCTTGGTGGGAATTATACTAGGCAGAAGTTCCTTAGCTACACAAGGTCTCACAATTATCCCTGGAGTGATTGACTCAGATTATACAGGAGAAATTCAGATAATGATTTCACACCCAACTAAAACTATACAAATTCATCAGGGACAAATAATACCTCAACTTTTACTTTTGCCTTACCACACTGCTATAGGGCACACAGCTACTCAAAGTGAAAGGCAGGAGAATGGTTTTGGGTCTAGTGATATGGTTTTTTGATTAACAGAAATTACTCAGAAACGCCCTATGAAAAATATTCTGGTTAGTGGCAAGTTTATTGTGGGGTTATTAGACACAGGAGCAGATGTCTCTTGCATTTCTGGGAAAGACTGGCCCAGCTCCTCGCCAACACATACCACTGAAAATGAGTTGGTGGGATTAGGGAGAGTCCCCGCAGTAGTTAAAACTGTGAAAATGTTAGATTGGCAGTTTGAAGATACCTGTGGAACTTTCCAACCCTATGTAGTTCCTTCACTCCCCTTTAACCTGTGGGGGAGGGATGTGCTCTCTCAAATGGGAATGCTACTTTTCAGCCCTGATTATAAAGTTACCTCCCAAATGCTCTAGATGGGCTATGATCCATCAAAAGGATTAGGTAAACAACAGACAGGAATAATTGAGCCTCACTGACAAATATGTACTGGATTGGGGTATCCAAATTTATAATGGAGGCCATGTTTTTGCTGCCGACCCCATTACATGGAAATCTCAAGACCCAGTGTGGGTGGAACAATGGCTTCTGCCTAAAGAAAATTTACTGGCAGCTAAAGCATTAATCTTTGAACAACTACAATTGGGACATATTGAGCCCTCCAATAGCCCCTGGAACACTCCTGTTTTTGCCATTAAGAAAAAATCTGGTAAATGGCAGCTTTTACAGGATTTGAGAGCAATTAATGTCACCGTGGAGGACATGGGAGCCTTACAACCTGGGCTCCCTTCCCCAGTAGCCGTTCCAGAGGGATATAATATAATTGTAATGGATTTACAAGATTGTTTTTTCACCATTCCCTTAAGTGCTGAAGATAAAAAGCGATTTGCTTTTAGTCTGCCATCAGAAAGTCTTAAACAACCTTATTTGAGGTTTCAATGGAAAGTATTACCTCAGGGAATGAAAAATAGCTCCACCTTATGTCAAAAATTTGTCAATGCCTCTTTAGAAAATATTAGAGCTAAATATGAACAAGTATATATGATTCACTATATGGATGATATCTTAATAGCTCATCCAGACAAAGCTCATTTAAAAACTGTCCTTCAAGATTTGACCTAGGCATTGTCAGCTAGATGCTTAAAAATTGCCCCAGAGAAAATTCAAATCAATCCGCCCATAACCTACTTAGGAAGGGTTATATATTCAGAAACTGTGACTCAAGCCCAGCTACAATTAAGAAAAGATCATCTCGTTACTTTAAATGATTATCAAAAACTTTTAGGTGATATTAATTGGATTAGGCCCTATTTAAAATTGACCACTGCCAAATTAAAGCCTCTTTTCAATATTTTACGTGGGGATCCCAATCCAACTTCTAAGAGACAATTAACTGCTGAGGCTAGGGAAGCCCTAGGCAAAGTAGAAGCGGCTTTATCTGATAGCTATGTAAAAATAATTGATTTAGCAGCAAATTCCTCTGCCAAATTCCTCTGACAATTCCTCTGCCTAGCTACTCCAACTTCACCTATGGGAGTTTTATGGCAAAACGGCCCCCTAGAGTGGGTCCATCTTCCCGCCCAAGCTAAAAAAGGAGTGGCTTCTTATCCAGGCTTGATAGCTATGTTGATATTAAAAGGAAAAAAGCGGAGCATTGGATTATTTGGTAAAGAACCATCAAAAATTGTAATTCCATATAACTAGAAACAGCTTGATGCTCTTCTAATGTTTGATGAAGATTGGTAGATTGCTATAGGAAAATATTGTGGCCAAATTTTGCATCATTTACCCTCTCATGTTTTATTAAATTTTATATCTAGACACCCAGTTATTTTTCCTGCTAGATGTAAACAATATCCTATTCCAGATGTTCAGATAGCTTTCACTGATGTGTCAGCAAATGGTAAAGCCTCTATAGTTACAAGAAGTCATCATAAGGTTTTAGTAACGCATGAAACTTCAGCTCAAAGAGCTGAACTCACAGCTGTCATAGAGTCTTTTGCTATGTTTTTGGATGAGGAATTTAACCTTTACTCTGACTCTCAGTATGTGGTCAGGCTGTTTCCCCACATTGAGACAGCGGTTCTGCCCGAGAACAAAACTACTATATTTCACTTGTTAACTAAATTGCAGCAGCAAATTTATAAAAGAAACAGTATTTGTCATTGGTCACATTTGAGCTCATTCTGGACTGCCTGGACCTTTAAATGCTCTAAATGATTTGGCAGATTCATTTACCAGGGCTACAGTGGCTTCTATTTTTGAAGAAGCCCGAGCCTCTCACTCACTTCATTATCAAAATGCTACTGCCTTAAGATATGAATTTCAAATTCCTCGAGAATCTGCTCGAGACATTGTTTGTTCCTTCTTACACTTCCCCACTACTATTAATAGCCTGCCTATGGGAGTTAACCCTCGTGGTCTCAAACCTAATGTGCTCTGGCAAATGAGAGTGACTCACGTCTCCTCATTTTGAAAAATTGTCTTTTGTTCATGTAACTGTAGATACCTTTTCTCATGTTATTATTACGACTGCTTGCACAGGAGAAGCATTTAAAGATGTAATACAACATCTCTTTACTTGTTTTTCATATTTAGGCTTGCCAAAAGCTTTAAAAACTGATAATGCCCCTACTTACACTTCTGAGTCTTTTCAGGAATTTTGTACAAAGTTTCAAATTAAACATAACACAGGCATCCCTTACAATCCGCAGGGACAAGCCATTGTGGAAAGAGCACACCAAACATTAAAAATACAAATTCAAAAATTAAAGGGAGGGGAATTTAAGTATAGTTCTCCCTATCAGATTTTACAACATGCTCTTTTTGTAATAAATAATTTAAATGATGATTCATCCGGAACCACTGCAATGCCTCGTCATTGGTGCCCGGAGCAATTAAATGCAAAGTCATTGGTGAAATGGAGAGACCTCCTCTCTGGACAATGGAAAGGTCCCAACCGACTGTTAACCACGGCCCAGCATATACTTGTACTTTTCCACACGATGCAGATACTCCGATTTGGGTTCCAGACAGATTGATTCACCATGCCACAGCTTCCCGGATACCAGATTCCCCCACTGGCGCAACCCCCCAAAAAGGAAGAGGCCTCCTCTACCTCTGCTCCCTCTGCCAGCACAGGAAGTGCCGCTGACCTCTGGAAGACTGACATCGGAGATCCTGGATGAGGAAGGAATGGATCCGCCCACCAAACAGATGTCAAAATTTCACATACGGGATATTGCTCCCCCGATCCCTCACCCCACAAAAAGATGCCAGGTCATCCTACTCAGGAGAATCAACGAGCCTCCATACCCACCTGGGGACAGATTAAAATGCTCTGTCACCAGGCACAAGGGATATCTTTACAGGGATCTTCAACCTCCACTGAGAAAGTGTTTATTGCTATGCTTGCCCTACTATCTTGCCAGGTAGGTGTCTCCTCCCCAACTCCAGAAAATTATTTGGCATATTTCCCTGATCCTCCAACTTTTCAAGTAGTCACGTGGGGGTAGTGACACTATAAGGGTTAAGACAGACGAAGCTCACCTTCTGGGAGGATCTTATACTTCCTATGCAAAAGACCAATACCCTATTAATTTCAATTATATCTTTAGGAGACTAAGAGGTGATCTTCCTGTTTGCTTTAATTTTGCTTCTGGTCATACAGGAAGCTTTATCACCAAGAGAGGATGTGTTGGAGCCTATAAACAGGTGGTCCTGACAGACCCGACCTCAAAATCTGCATTTAAAGGGGATCAGTCAGTTTGGATATTACAAGCTCATAGGCCTGGGGTCCTTGACCTCTATGAATCCTTGTTTCTCAGAGCTCCACAAGATTATCCAAATTGTGTCAATGTTGCTCCCTCAGACGTCATATGGAAAACTATAGATGAACATTTAGGGTATTCGACTTGGAAATCTTGTACTTATAATTTGAAAATTGATGACGGAATACAGGGAGGAGGAAATTATACAGTTCAGGACTGGAACAACTCAAATCCAGGTCAGGACCCAATGTCCAACGATGACTTCATCAATCAGTTCAGTTCAGTCGCTCAGTCGTGTCCGAATCTTTGCGACCCCATGAATTGCAGCACGCCAGGGCTCCCTGTTCATCACCATCTCTGAGCTCACTCAGATTCACGTCCATCGAGTCTGTGATGCCATCCAGCCATCTCATGCTCTGTCGTCCCCTTCTCCTCCTGACCCCAATCCCTCCCAGCATCAGAGTCTTTTCCAATGAGTCAACTCTTCACATGAGGTGTCCAAAGTACTGGAGTTTCAGCTTTAGGTTCATTTCTTCCAAAGAAATCCCAGGGTTGATCTCCTTCAGAATGGACTGGTTGGATCTCCTTGCAGTCCAAGGCACTCTCAAGTCTTCTCCAGCACCACAGTTCAAAAGAATCAATTCTTCGGTGCTCAGCCTTCTTCACAGTCCAACTCTCACATCCATACATGACTACTGGAAAAACCATAGCCTTGACTAGACGGACCTTGGTCGGCAATGTAATGTCTCTGCTTTTGAATATGCTATCTAGGTTGATCATAACTTTTCTTCCAAGGAGTAAGCCTCTTTTAATTTCATGGCTGCAGTCACCATCTCCAGTGATTTTGGAGCCCCCCCAAAATAAAATCTGACACTGTTTCCACTGTTTCCCCATCTATTTCCCATGAAGTGATGGGACCGAATGCCATGATTTTCATTTTCTGAATGCTGAGCTTTAAGGCAACTTTTTCACTCTCCTCTTTCACTTTCATCAAGAGGCTTTTTATCTCCTCTTCACTTTCTGCCATAAGGGTGGTGTCATCTGCATATCTGAGGTTATTGATATTTCTCCCACAATCTTGATTCCAGCTTGTGTTTCTTCCAGTCTGGCGTTTCTCATGATGTACTTTGCATATAAGTTAAATAAGCAGGGTGACAATATACAGCCTTGACGTACTCCTTTTCCTATTTGGAACCCGTCTGTTGTTCCATGTCCAGTTCTAACTGTTGCTTCCTGACCTGCATACAGATTTCTCAAGAGGCAGGTCAGGTGGTCTTGTATTCTCTTCTCTTTCAGAATTTTCCACAGTTTATTGTGATCCACAGTCAAAGGCTTTGGCATAGTCAATAAAGCAGAAATATAAGTTGTTCTGGAACTCTCTTGCTTTTTCCATGATCCAGCGGATTTTGGCAATTTGATCTCTGGTTCCTCTGCCTTTTCTAAAACCAGGTTGAACATCAAGGAGTTCACGGTTCACATATTGCTGAAGCCTGGCTTGGAGAATTTTGAGCATTACTTTACTAGCATGTGAGATGAGAGCAATTGTGTGGTAGTTTGAGCATTGTTTTGCATTGCCTTTTTTTTCGAATTGGAATGAAAACTGACCTTTTCCAGTTTGTGGACACTGCTGAGTTTTCCAAATTTTCTGGCATATTGAGTGCAGCACTTTCACAGCATCATCTTTCAGGATTTGAAATAGCTCGACTGGAATTCCATCACCTCCACTAGCTTTGTTCACAGTGATGCTTTCTAAGGCCTACTTGACTTCACATTCCAGGATGTCTGGCTCTAGATGAGTGATCACACCATCATGTTTATTTGGGTTGTGAACATCTTTTTTGTACAGTTCTTCCGTGTATTCTTGGCACCTCTTAATATCTTCTGCTTCTGTTAGGTCCGTACAATTTCTGTCCTTTATCGAGCCCATCTTTGCATGAAATGTTCCCTTGGTATTTCTAATTTTCTTGAAGAGATCTCTAGTCTTTCCCATTCTGTTCTTTTCCTCTATTTCTTTGCATTGATCGCTGAAGAAGGCTTTCTTATCTCTTCTTGTTATTCTTTGGAACTCTGCATTCAGATGCTTATATCTTTCCTTTTCTCCTTTGCTTTTTGCCTCTCTTTCTTTCACAGCTATTTGTAAGGCCTCCCCAGACAGCCATTTTGCTTTTTTGCATTTATTTTCCATTGGGATGGTCTTGATCCCTATCTCGTGTACAATGTCACGAACCTCATTCCATAGTTCATCAGGCACTCTATCTATGAGATCTAGGTACTTAAATCTATTTCTCACTTCCACTGTATATTCATAAGGGATTTGATTTAGGTCATACCTGAATGGTCTAGTGGTTTTCCCTACTTTCTTCAATTTCAGTCTGAATTTGGTAATAAGGAGTTCATGATCTGAGCCACAGTCAGCTCTTGGTCTTGTTTTTGTTGACTGCATAGAGCTTCTCCATCTTTGGCTGCATAGAATATGATCAATCTGATTTCGGTGTTGACCATCTGGTGATGTCCATGTGTAGAGTCTTCTCGTGTGGTTGGAAGAGGGTGTTTGCTATGACCAGTGCATTTTCTTGGCAAAACTCTATTAGTCTTTGCCCTGCTTCATTCTGCATTCCAAGGCCAAATCTGCCTGTTACTCCAGGTGTTTCTTGACTTCCTACTTTTGCATTCCAGTCCACTATAATGAAAAGGACATCTTTTTGAGTGTTAGTTCTAAATGATCTTGTAGGTCTTCATAAAACCGTTCAACTTCAGCTTCTTCAGCATTACTGGTTGGGGCATAGACTTGGATAACTGTGATATTGAATGGTTTGCCTTGGAGATGAACAGAGATTATTCTGTCATTTTTGAGATTGCATCCAAATACTGCATTTCGGACTCTTTTATTGCCCATGATGGCTACTCCATTTCTTCTGAGGGATTCCTGCCCGCAGTAGTAGATATAATGGTCATCTGAGTTAGATTCACCCATTCCAGTCCATTTTAGTTCACTGATTCCTAGAATGTCGACGTTCACCCTTGCCATCTCTTGCTTGACCACTTCCAATTTGCCTTGATTCATGGACCTGACATTCCAGGTTCCTATACATTATTGCTCTTTACAGCATTGGATCTCTCTTCTATCACCAGTCACATCCATAACTGGGTATTGTTTTTGCTTTGGCTCCATCCCTTCATTCTTTCTGGAGTTATTTCTCCACTGATCTCCAGTAGCATATTGGGCAACTAATAACCTGGAGACTTCCTCTTTTGGTATCCTATCATTTTGCCTTTTCATACTCTTCATGGGGTTCTCAAGGCAAGAATACTGAAGTGGTTTGCCATTCGCTTCTCCAATGGGCCACACTCTGTCAGACCTCTCCACCATGAATTGGCTGTCTTGGCTACCCTGCAGGCATGGCTTGGTTTCATTGAGTTAGACAAAGCTGTGGCCCTAGTGTGATTAGATTGACTAGTTTTCTGTGAGTATGGTTTCAGTGTGTCTGCCCTCTGATGCCCTCTTGCAACACCTACCATCTTACTTGGGTTTCTCTTACGTTGGGAGTGAGATATCTCTTCACGGCTGCTCCAGCAAAGCACAGCCACTGCTCCTTACCTTGGACGAGGGGTATCTCCTTACCGCCGCCGTTCTTGACCTTCAACGTGGGATAGCTCCTCTAGGCCCTCCTGTGCCTGCGCTGCCACTGCTCCTCGGGATGCTCCTACCAGCAGCCGGCCCTGGCCTCCAGTATGGGTGGTTCCTCCCAGCTGCCACCCTTGGCCAGACTCGGGGTGTCTCCTCCCGGCCGCCACTGATCTCGGATGCAGGGTAGCTCCTTTCGGCCACTGACCCTGACCTCGGATGCGGGGTAGCTCCTCCCGGCTGCCACTGACCTCGGACGCGGGTAGCTCCTCTTGGCCGTTCCTGCACCATAGCAGCCTGGCACTCTAGGCTGGTGCCCCTGACCTTGGACGTGGGGTAGCTCCTCTCGGCTGCACTTAGTGCGCCAGCTCTCGCAGCCGCCTGCACTTAGTGCACCGGCTCTTGCAGCCACCTGCGCTTAGTGTGCCCTCTCTCGCAGCCGCCTGCGCTTGGAAAGAATATTCAGTTCCTTGGCCATTAACCACCACTAGATGGCATCATAATCAATTTGTTCCCCCTATGCTGTCTTATTGGAGAAGGAAATGACAACCCACTCCAGTGTTCTTGCCTGGAGTATGCCAGGGACGGGGGAGCCTGCTGGACTGCCGTCTATGGGGTCGCACAGAGTTGGACACGACTGAAGTGACTTAGCTTAGCTTAGCTTAGCTTTTGCTGTATTATACGGCTAAGGGTAAAACCTTTTGGCAGCCAGAAATTTGGAGAGCCCTTGCTGCTACTGCCTCTATTACTTTAACCCGGCCAGAAAATAATTCTATTTACTCTATTTTAGCTTGTCTATCCTCTCCTTATGTTTTTCTTTACACTAATAACTCCGGAAAAATTAATATATGAATGACTTATTCAATTGGGCTTAATGTAGTGCCTTGTAAACAATGTATGCTTTCATCTTGCTTACCTCCTCAATATAATGTTTGCTCTTTTGTTGTGTTAAAACGTCCACCATATCTTATGGTGCCTGTAACTGTAACCACTTATTGGTATGATAACCATGGTCTTCCTGTGCTGCAACAACTATAAGATTTAATGTGACCACGATGGTTTGTGGGCTTACTTATTTTAGGAATATCAGCTTTAATAACCACAATTGCTTCTGTTACTGTGGCAGCAATATCATTGACTCAACAAGTACATACTGCTCAATATGTTGATACTATGTCTAAAAATGTTTCTCTAATTCTGGCAACACAGGAAGCTATAGATAGGGAGTTAGAGATGAGGGTAGATGCCTTAGAAGAAACAATAATGCATATTGGGACTGAATTACAGGCCCTAAAAGTAAAAATGGCTTTGTCCTATCACGCCGACTACCAGTGGATATGTGTTACATCCCTAACAGTGAACAAGACAGATTATGAATGGGAGAATATTAAAAATCATATTTCAGGTGTCTGGAACAGCTAAGATATTAGTCTAGATTTAGGGAAACTTCATAATCAGATACAGACCATGGAAGACTCCCGATTAGATTTTACTGTCTCAGAAGTAGCAAATGGCTTTTTCCATACATTCTCTAACTTCATTTCTGGGAAAAACATTCTGTATACTATTCTTAGCTATACTGATGTGGCTGCTTTAATCTTGCTTCTCATAATTATTCTTTCTTGTATTGTCAGGATTCTTCAACAGAGCATTCAGAAGCTCGCAACTGATCTACATCAGGCTGTTTGAAGAAATAAAAAAGGGGGAAATGCTGGGAGCCAGCGTGGAGAATCCTGCCCATGGCAAAGGTTATGTTAGAGGCCTGACAGGGCAAAGGCGAGATCAGGCCTCGAGGGTCACCCTGGACTTTCACAGGCATTTACCCCCAAACCAGAGTCTGTCTTACTTATTGTATTATGCCTGTCATCAACATTTCTGACATTAACAGGGGCTATCCCAGACCCCCTTTCTCTGTAAAAACTTAACTTAGAGCTCCAACAGTCTCCTGCATATAAAAGGACTGTCTCAGCTTAAAGCCCTCTGATGGCTCTCTAACTTGCCTGACAGGTTTACCTGGACTTTTACAACTATGCATGTGATTGTTTACAGCCCTCAACCATGAGAGGCACAAAGCTTAAAACATCTTCAAGGTATAAAACCTCTTTTAAAGACCTAAGTATTATATTGGTGTAGGGTTTCATTGTTGAGTTAATGACTGCCACCAAGTCTCTATATTCTTTATCTTTTAGGCACCTGGAGGACATTAATCAATGTAATTGGGATGTAGAGAAAAGAATATAGTAGTTTTGATGTTAGCAATACTAGACTTTTGAGTTAATGAATTTTCTCTTTGTTATAAATTACTGTACTTCTCTTTCTCTGTTATAAATTGTTGTGTCCTTGCTATGTAAGAATGTAACCTTAATTAGTGCTTTCTGAGAGTACCACCAAACTTTAGTAAGAACAACACTTATAGGGCAAATAAGTTTTCTGGATGATGGACCCTTATCAGAAAAGGGCCATAAAATGCTAATAGGCCTCCTGGCCAGAAGATGATGTAAATCACCTAAGACCTGTGTATACAGCTAGGTATGCAGAGAGAAAGCCTGGCCTCGATAAGTGTCAGGGCGCTGACCCTGTATGATTTTGTATTATCCATTGATCTCTATGTACACATTAAAGTATAAAAGCTTTCCTGGGAAATAAAGGGATGGATCAGTTTCCTGGAAAGACTGGTTTCCCCGTGTTGTCTTTCCTCTTCTCCTTTTCAGGCTGAATTCCCGTCTGGAACACAAAGGCTCGCCGTGTCTACTAATTTTGCCTGGGCTTCTAAGACCCACTACAGGAGATGCTTTGCATCTCCGCTCCTTCGGGAGACCCGGAGGGCACCTGTGGCCTAACGTAGATGGTTTAAGTCTCTTGTCTCGGGACTTTACTGACTTCTTGTGTAAACCAAGGAATCTCAGGCCCTTTTACTCTACTACATTATTTTCTTTTAATCTCTCTTTATATCTCTAAATAAATAAATATTTCCTAATCACCGACTCCATCCCAACTTCGAATTACCCTGGATCCACCGGGGCTGGACAGTGGTAAGGAACACAAGTGTCTCGCCACAACTCAAGAAGAACCCTAAATTTCCCTCCTTTTCTCCAGATGAGGGTCCATTTCCCTGCTTTGTAGGGAAAGGAATCCCGGCCTGCCCATCGCACCTCAAGAGAAGGTGGTCTCAACGTGAAACTCGAGAGGAACTCCAGGGTTCGGGCCACAATTCAAAAAGACCCCAATGTCCCAATCCACTCCAGATAAACCTGATTGCCCTGCAGGGACTCGACTGTCACCCCGAGTATCAACTCAAAACACGATGGCAGGTGTGACAGCCCTCTGGCACCTCAAAAGAAAGCCACAGATCCTTATGTTAACTCAACAGGAAGTCTGACACTACTTTTACAGCTCGAGAGGAAAGTCATTTCCATGTCTCCACACGAGATGAGGCCTGACTCCCCTGTAGAAACTCTAGAGCAACCCCGAGATCCATGTCAGCATTAGAGAGAAACCCTGAGGTTCTGATGTCAACTCAAGATGGACACCTAGTCCCCTGCACCAACTGGAGAGGAATTCCGAGAGGCCCCTTGCAACTCGCATGGAGACTTGACTTTCCTGAGGCAACATGAACGGGTACCTGTGGTTCCCTTTGTAACTCGAGAGGGACTCCAAGTTTCCTGCCTCAACTCAAGAAAAACCAGGAGATTCTCCCCTCAACGTGAGATGAGGCCCTTTTCCACTGCAGCATCTCGAGAGATATCCCACCTTCCCTCTTGAGCCTCGAAAGGGTCCTTGACACCATTAATGCAACTCAAGTAGTTCCCCAATATACTTGTCTCCACTGGAGAGGAACACTGAGTGTCCTGCCACAATTCAAAAAGAGCCCTACTGGGGTCCAGCCCCGGTTGGATCCAGGGTATCCTCATGGGGATGGTGTTGGCCTCTGGAAAGAGATTAATTAGAGATCTAGAAAGAGATAAGGAAGGAATGTTACAGTAAGAAAATAGAGGAGAAAAAGAGACCAATATTCCTTGTTTTGTGCAGAAAGCCAATAAAGCTCCAGACAAGGAACTTGCTCTGTTCAAGTAGGCTACAGGCACCTGCTTGAATAGCAGAGGGTGCCCCGCCTTGGGCTCCCTCTCACATAGGTCTTAGAAGCCCGGGCAGGAATGTGAAGTTAGAGAGCACTGCACTCCAGGGAGTCAGCCAGAAAACAAAGAGGAGAATAATGACATGGACCAAGCTTTATCAAGCGTGGCCCAAACTTTATTTTTTCCAAGGAGCTTATATACCTTGAGCTTTATATAGGGAGTAATGGGAGGTGCAGAGTCATGCGGGGTCAGCAGTCCTTACCCTATCAAGACCATGTTTTCTTTCTCCATTCTTTCTGATATACGAAGATCTCAGGGGGTTTATATCATCTTTTGGCCAGAAGGCCTGCTAAAATTTTAATTATCCTTTCTAATAATGATTCAGTTCAGTTCAGTTGCTCAGTCATGTCCAGCTCTTTGTGAACCCATGAATTGCAGCATTCCAGGCCTCCCTGTCCATCACCAACTCCCGGAGTTCACTCACATTCATCGAGTCTCTGATGCCATCCAGCCATCTCATCCTCTGTTGTCCTCTTCTCCTCCTGCCCCCAATCCCTCCCAGCATCAGAGTCTTTTCCAATGAGTCAACTCTTCGCATGAGGTGGCCAAAGTAGGCAACTAGAAAACTTTTTTTTTCTGCAAAGCTGATTATTCCAAAGTCAGGCGCCACTTTCCAAAAGCACTAAATAAGTTTACATGCCTATAGGTTAACAATGAAATGGGATATAACGTGGAAACAGTTTCTGATGTGGTTAAATCAAAGGCAACAGCTTATTTTTAAATATACTAATTAATTTATACTCTCAAAAATATTATGAGTAAGGGATATGGAAACTAGCAGCAAATATTGGGTCAACAAGGAAACCTTCCACCAGTACTATTTTAATAATTCCTTAGCTACCTGTAAGACTTTATATTTTTAGAATAATATAGGTCTCCCGTGCGTTTCACAGCTGGGAGGCCATAAACAATCACATGCATAGCTGCAAGAGTCTGAACAAACCTGTCAGGCTAGCTAGAAAATCATCAGGGGGGTTGGGATTGGAACACTCTTATTTTGCCCAGGAGAATTATTAACTAAAGCTCTAAGTTGTTTTCTTCAAAGAAAAGTGGTCAGGGATAGCCCCCCGTTAATGTCAGAAGTGTTGGTGAGAGAAATGAAATAGTAAAACAAACAGATTCTGGTTTGGGGGTAGATGCTGAAGCAGGTCCTGGGATCCCTTGAGTCCTGATCTGTCTTGCCCATTAGGTCTCTCCGCATGAACTTGTCATGACTGGGATCGATCCAGGGAGTCCCTAGAGTCTTGATGCTGCCTTGTCCGTCAGGCCGCTCCCACATGACTTTGTCATGGGTTCCCCATTTTCCCCTCCTCATCGCGAGATGAGGGTCCATTTCACTGCTTCATCAGGAAAGGAATCCTGGCATTCCCGTCACCCCTCAAGAGGAGGTGGTCTCAACGTGAAACTAGAGAGGAACTCCAGGGGTCGTGCAACAATTCCAAAAGACCCCGATGTCCCAATCCACTTCACATAAACCTGATTCCCCTGCACTGACTGGACTATCATCCTGAGTGTTGATTTAAAACACTATGGGAGGTGTGACAGTGCTGTGGCACCTCGAGAGAAAGTCACTGATCCCTATGTCAACTTGAAAGGGATCCTGACACTACTATTACAGCTCGAGAGGAAAGCGGACTTCCATGTCTCCACATGAGATGAGGCCTGACTCCTCTGTTGAAACTCCATAGGTACCCCGAGATCCAAATCAGCACGGGAGAGGAACACTGAGGTTCTGGCCTCAACTTGAGATGAGAACCTAGGCCCCTGCACCGACTGGACAGAAATCCGTAGAGGCCTTTCACAACTCGCATGGAGACTTGACTTTCCTGAGGCAACACGAGCGGGTCCCTGAGCTTCCAGTTGTAACTTGAGAGGAACCCCAAGTTTCCTGCAGCAACTCGAGAAAAACCAGGAGATTCTCCCCTCAAACAGAGATGCAGACAATTTCCACTGCAATGACTCGAGAGAAATCCCACCTTCACTGTTGAGCCTCGCAGGGGTCCTTGACACCATTAATGCAATTCAAGAAGTTCCCCAACATCCCTGATTCCACTCGAGAGGAACGCCAGGTGTCCTATCACAACTCAAGAAGAGACCTGTTTTCCCCTTCTCATCTCAAGATGAGGTTCCATTTCCCTACTTCTTTGGGAAAGAAATCCCGGCATTCCCGTCACAACTCAAGAGGAGGGGGTCTCACCTTGAAGCCCGAGAGGAACTTCAGGGATCATGCCACAATTCCAAAAGACCGTGATGTCTCCAATCCATTCCAGATACACCTGATTCCCCTGCACTGACTTGACTGTCACACGAGTATCGACTCAAAACACGATGGCAGTTGTGACAGCCCTCTGGGACTTCGAAAGAAAGCCACATATCCCTATGTCAACTCGACAGGAAGACAGACACTACTTTTACAGCTCAAGAGGAAAGCGGACTTACATGTTCCCACACAACACGAGGCCTAACTCCTCCGTTGAAACTCCAGAGGAGCCCCGAGATCCATGTCAGTACAGGAGAGGAACCCTGAGGTTCTGGTCTCAACTCCAGTGAGGACCTAGGTCCCGGCACTGACTGGAGAGGAATCTTGAGAGACCCATCGCAACTCACATGGAGACTGGACTTTCCTGAGGCAACACGAGTGTGTCCCTGAGGTCCCTGTTATAACTGGAGAGGAAACCCAATTTTCTGGCAGCAACTCGAGAAAAACCAGGAGATTATCCTGTTAACGCAAGAACAGGCACTTTTCTGCTGGAAAGTCTCAAGAGAAATCTCACCTTCCCTCTTGAGTCTTGAAAGGGTCTTTGACACCTTTGATGTAAGTCAAGAAGTTCCACGACATACCTGTCTCCACTCAGGAGGAACAATGAGTGTCCCACCACAACTCAAGAAGAGCCCCGTTTTCCCTCATCTCGAGATGAGGGTCCATTTCCCTGCTTTCTTGGGAAAGAAATCCAGGCATTCCTGTCGCACCTCAAGAGGAGGCGGTCTCAATTTGAAACTCGAGAGGAACTCCAAGGTTTGTGCCACAATTAAAAAAGACCCTGATGTCCTAATCCACTCCACATAAACCTGATTCCTCTGCACTGACTGGACTATTCAAAACACTATGGCAGGTGTGACAGGGCTGTGGCACCTGGAGAGAAATCCACTGATCCCCATGTCAACTTGACAGGAATCCTGACACTACTTTTAGAGCTCGAGAGAAAAGTGGACTTCCTTGTCTCTACACGAGACGAGGCCTGAATTCCCTGTTGAAACTTTATAGGTACCCCAAGATCCATGTCAGCACTGAGAGGAAAACTGAGGTTCCGGCCTCAACTCCAGATGAGGACTTAGGCCCCCGCACTGACTGGAGAGCAATCCCGAGAGGCCCCTCGCAACTCACATGGACACATAACTTTCCTGAGGTGACACAAACGGGTCCCTGAGATCTCAGTCGTAACTTGAGAGATATCCTAAGTTTCCTCTAGCACTCAAGAAAACCCAGGAGATTTTCCCCTCAATGCGAGATGAGGCCCTTTTCTGCTGCAGCATTTTGAGAGAAATCCCACCTTCACTGTTGAGCCTCCCAGGGGTCCTTGACACTCTTGATACAACTCAAGAAGTTCCCCGACATCCCTGATTCCACTCGACAGGAACACCGAGTACCCCACCACAACTCAAGAAGAGCCCCGTTTTTCCCTCCTCATCTCGAGATGAGGGTCCATTTCCCTGCTTCGTTGGGAAAGGAATCCCTGCGTTGCGTTCCTGTCACACCTCAAGAGGGGGCGGTCCCTACTTGAAACCGAGAGGAACTCCAAGGATCTTGCCACCATTTCAAAAGACACCAATGTCCAAATCCACTCCAGATACATCTGATTCCTATGCAGTGACTCAACTGTCATCCAGAGTATCGACTGAAAACACGATGGCATGTGTGATAGCCCTCTGGCACCTCAATAGAAAGCTACATATCCCTATGTCAACTCGACAGAAAGACTGACACTACTTTTACAGCTTGAGAGAAAAGCGGACTTCCATGTCTCCACACGAGAGGAGGCCTAACTCCACTGTTATAACTCCATAGGAACCCCGAGGTCCATGTTGGCACTAGAGAGGAACACTGAGGTTCTGGTCTCAACTCCAGTGAGGACCTAGGCCCTGGCACCGACTGGAAAGGAATCCTGAGAGGCCCCTTGCAACTAGCATGGAGACTGGACTTTCCTGAGGCAACACGAGGGCGTCCCTGTGGTCCCTGTCGTAACTTGAGAGGAACCCCAAATTTCCTGCCGCAACTCGAGAAAAACTAGGAGATTCTTCCATCAAAGTGAGATGAGACCCTTTTCTATTGCGGCTTCTTGAGTGAAATACCACCTTCCCTCTTGAACCTCGCAAGGGTCCTTGACACCTTTGATGTAAGTCAAGAAGTCCCACGTCATACCCTTCTCCACTCGAGAGGAACAAGTGTGTCTCTCCACAACTCAAGAAGAGCTCAGTTTTTCCATCCTCATCTGGAGATGAGGGTCCATTTCCCTGCTTTCTTGGTTAAGGAATCCGGCGTTCCCATCACACCTCAAGAGGAGACGGTTTCAACTTGACACTCGAGAGGAACTCCAGGGGTCGTGCCACCATTCCAAAAGACCCTGATATCCCAAACACTCCAGATACACCTGACTCCTCTGCACTGACTCGACAGTCACCCCGAGGATCGACTCAAAACACGATGGCAGGTGTGACAGCCCTGTGGCACCTCCAGAGAAAGCCACTGATCCCTATGTCAACTCGACAGGAATCCTGACACTGCTTTTACAGCTTGAGAGGAAAGCAGACTTGCATGTCTCCACATGAGACGAGGCCTGACTCCCCTGTGGAAACTCCAGAGGAACCCCAAGATCCATGCCAGTACTGGAGAGGAATCCTGAGGGACCGGCCTCTACTCCAGATGACCACCTAGCACTGCCACCGACTGGAGAGGAATCCCAAGAGGTCCCTCACAACTGGGATGGAGAGTTGATTTTCCAGAGGCAACACAAGCGGGTCCGTGAGGTCCACATCGTAACTTGAAAGGAACCCTAAGTTTTCTGCCGCAACTCGAGAAAAAGCAGGAGATTCTCCCCTCTTCCACTGTGGCATCTCGAGAGAAATCCACCTTCCCTCTTGAGCCTCACAAGGGTCCTTGACACCCTTGAGGCAACACAAGAAGTTCCCCGAGATACCCCTCTTCACTTGAGAGGAACACCGAGGGTCCTGCCACAACTCAAGAAGAGCCCCGCTTTTCCCTCCTCATTTCGAGATGAGGGTCCCTTTCCCTGCTTCGTTGGGAAAGGAATCCTGGCATTCCCATTGCACCTCAAGAGGCAGCGGTGTCAACTTGATCCTCGATAGGGACTCCAGTGGTCGAGCCACAATTCCAAAAATCCCTGATATCCCAATCCACTCTGATACACCTGACTCCCCTGCACGGACGCGATGGTCACCCTGAGGATCAACTTAAAACACGATGGCATGTGTGAAAGCCGTGTGGCACCTCGAGAGAAAGCCACAGATCTCTATGGCAGCTCGACCACACTCCCCTTCCTGCCTATTTTGGGACCCCGCTCCACCCATTGAGGACTGAAAGGGAAACTAGAAGGTCACCTTCTCTTATTTAAAAGAGGACCCAAATTTCTGGTCCTCTTTTTTCCTTTGAGATTTTGGTTCAAGTGCCCCTGCTCAAATTCTGTGGGTGGCTGAGCCTATAATGGCTCCCTGCATTCTTCTTCTTTACTATCATAAGCTTGGATCATTTTCCCACTTCTGCAGTGGATGGGCACTTTCAATGCTTCTAATTTCCAGATAGATTTATGAAAAGGTCTGTAAAATACACTCATTTCCTCTCTTTTGTTCAGTGTCTCTCTTGAGACTTGTATTTCTTTTCCTTTCAAAATTCAGTCTCTCTCTTCCTTTTTCTCTTTCTCTCTGTCTCTCCTGTGAATGGATGGATGCCTTTGAATGCAAATGGATACTGTTAGCTTAGGATTAGGTTTTAAGGATAGGTTAGAGTGAAATAAAGTGTTTAGGTTGGAGTTGGTGTTGGGGGATGGGACAAGGGTAGTGTGTTTTCCTTGGAGACTTGAGTGCTGTTTGTTCTTAGTCTATTTTACATAGGAACCGCTTATCAGATACATCCCTTGCAAGTCGTCTCTTATGTTCAGTTTACTATCTTTTTGATTTGTGAAAGCTTGATTCCCAAGTGGCTCAGATGCCTTGAGAACCACATGAACAGTATGAAAAGGCAAAATGATAGGATACTGAAAGAAGAACTCCCCAGGTCAGAAAGTGCCCAGTATGCTACTAGAGATCAGTAGAGAAATAACTCCAGAAAGGATGAAGGGACAGAGCCAAAGAAAAGACAATACCTAGCTGTGGATGTGACTGGTGATAGAAGCAAGGTCTGATGCTTTAAAGAGCAATATTGCATGGGAACCTGGAATGTCAGTTCCATGAATCAAGGCAAATTGGAAGTGGTCAAGCAAGAGATGGCAAGAGTGCACGTCGACATTCTAGGAATCAGCGAAATAAAATGGACTGGAATGGGTGAATCTAACTCAGATGACCATTATATCTACTACTGCGGGCAGGAATCCCTCAGAAGAAATGGAGTAGCCATCATGGTCAACAAAAGAATCCAAAATGCAGTATTTGGATGCAATCTCAAAAATGACAGAATGATCTCTGTTCATCCCCAAGGCAAACCATTCAATATCACAGTTATCCAAGTCTATACCCCAACCAATAATGCTGAAGAAGCTGAAGTTGAACGGTTTTATGAAGACTTACAAGACCTTTCAGAACTAACAACCAAAAAGATGTCCTTTTCATTATAGTGGACAGGAATGCAAAAGTAGGAAGTCAAGAAACACCTGGAATAACAGGAAAATTTGGCCTTGGAATGCAGAATGAAGCAGGGCAAAACTATAATAGAGTTTTGCCAAGAAAATGCACTGGTAATAGCAAACACCCTCTTCCAACCACACAAGAGAAGACTACACATGGACATCACCAGGAGGTCAACAATGAAACCAGATTGATTATATTATTTGCAGCCAAAGATGGAGAAGCTCTATACAGTCAACAAAAACAAGACCAAGAGCTGACTGTGTCTCAGATCATGAACTCCCTATTATCAAATTCAGACTGAAATTGAAGAAAGTAGGGAAAACCGCTAGACCATTCAGGTATGACCTAAATTAAATCCCTTATGATTATACAGTGGAAGTGAGAAATAGATTTAAGGGCCTAGATATGATAGATAGAGTGCCTGATAAATTATGGAATGAGGTTCGTGACATTGTACAGGAGACAGGAATCAAGACCATCCCTATGGGAAATAAATGCAAAAAAGCAAAATGACTGTCTGGGGAGGCCTTACAAATAGCTGTGAAAAGAAGAGAAGTGAAAAGCAAAGGAGAAAAGGAAAGATATAAGCATCAGAATGCAGAGTTCCATAGAATAGCAAGAAGAGATAAGAAAGCCTTCTTCAGCGATCAATGCAAAGAAATAGAGGAAAACAACAGAATGGGGAAGACTAGAGATCACTTCAAGAAAATTAGAGATACCAAGGGAACATTTCATGCAAAGATGAGCTCGATAAAGGACAGAAATGGTACAGACCTAACAGAAGCAGAAGATATTAAGAAGAGGTGGCAAGAATACACGAAAGAGCTGTACAAATAAGATCTTCACGATCCCGATAATCATGATGGTGTGATCAGTCATCTAGAGCCAGACATCCTGGAATGTGAAGTCAAGTGGGCCTTAGAAAGCATCACTGTGAACAAAGCTAGTGGAAATGATGGAATTCCAGTCGAGCTATTTCAAATCCTGAAAGATGATGCTGTGAAAGTGCTGCACTCAATATGCCAGCAAATTTGGAAAACTTGGCAGTGGCCACAGGACTGGAAAATGTCAGTTTTTATTCCAATTCCAAAGAAAGGCAATGCCAAAGAATGCTCAAACTACTGCACAATTGCACTCATCTCACATGCTAGTAAATTAATGCTCAAAATTCTCTAAACCAGGCTTCAGCAATACGTCAACCATGAACTTCCAGATGTTCAAGCTGGTTTTAGAAAAGGCAGAGTAACCAGAGACCAAATTGCCAACATCTGCTGGATCATGGAAAAAGCAAGAGAGTTCCAGAAAAACATCTATTTCTGCTTTATAGACTATGCCAAAGCCTTTGACTGTGTGGATCACAATAAACTATGGAAAATTCTGAAAGAGATGGGAATACCAGACCACCTGACCTGCCTCTTGAGAAATCTGTATGCAGGTCAGGAAGCAACAGTTAGAACTGGACATGGAACGACAGACGGGTTCCAAATAGGAAAAGGAGTATGTCAACGCTGTATATTGTCACTCTGCTTATTTAACTTATATGCAGAGTGCATCATGAGAAACGCTGGACTGGGAGAAAAACAAGCTGGAATCAAGATTGCTGGGAGAAATATCAATAACCTCAAATATTCAGATGACACCACCCTTATGGAAGAAAGTGAAGAGGAACTAATAAGCTTCTTGATTAAAGTGAAAGGGGAGAGTGAAAAAGTTGGCTTAAAGCTCAACATTCAGAAAACGAAGATCATGGCATCTAGTCCCATCACTTCATGGGAAATAGATGTGGAAACAATGTCAAATTTTATTTTTGGGGGCTCCAAAATCACTGCAGATGGTGATTGCAGCCATGAAATTAAAAGACGCTTACTCCTTGGAAGGAAAGTTATGATCAACCTAGATGGCATATTCAAAAGCAGAGACATTACTTTGCCGACTAACGTCTGTCTAGTCAAGGCTATGTTTTTCCCTGTGGTCTTGTATGGATGTGAGAGTTGGGCTGTGAAGAAGGCAGAGTGCCAAATAATTGATGTTTTTGAACTGTGGTGTTGGAGAAGGCTCTTTAGAGTGCCTTGGACTGCAAGGAGATCCAACCAGTCCATTCTGAAGGAGATCAGCCCTGGGATTTCTTTGGAAGAAATGACGCTAAAGCAGAAACTCCTGTTTTTTGGCCCCCTCATGAGAAGAGTTGACTCATTGGAAAAGACTCTGATGCTGGGAGGGATTTTGGGCAGGAGGAGAAGGGGACGACCGAGGATGAGATGGCTGGATGGCATCACTGACTCAACGGACGTGAGTCTGATTGGACTTCGGGAGTTGGTGATGGACAGGGAGTCCTGGCGTACTGCAATTCTTAGGGTCGCTAAGAGTCGGACACGACTGAATGACTGAACTGAACTGAAAGATTGTGTGCGGGTGCAGGAGGGCCGAGAGGAGCTATTTCATGTTCAAGGTCAGGAGAGGTGCCCCTGATGAGATACCCCTAGTGCAAGGAAAGGAGCATGGGCTGTGCTTTGCTGGAGCAGCCATGAATAGACACCCCATGACCAAGGGCATAGAAACCCAATCAAGACGGTAGGTGTTGTGAGACGGAATCAGAGAGCAGACACCCTGAGACCATAATCACGGACAACTAGCCAATCTGATCACATGGACCACAGCCTTGTCTAACTCAATGAAACTAGGCCATGCCATGAGGGGCCATCCAAGGCAGATGATGTAGATGGCTGACAGAATGTGGTCCACTGGAAAGGGAATGGCAAACCACTTCAGTATTCTTGCCTTGAGAACCCCATGAACAGTATGAAAAGGCAAAATTAGAGGACACTGAAAGAGGAACTCCCAGGTCGGTAAGTGTCCAATATGTTACTGGAGATCAGTGGAGAAATAACTTCAGAAAGACTGAAGGGATAGAACCAAAGAAAACACAATACCCAGTTGTGGATGTGACTGGTGAAACAAGCAAGATCCGAGGCTGTAAAGAGCAATATTGCATAGGAACCTGGAATGTTAGGTTCATGAATCATGGCGAATTGGAAGTAGTCAAACGGGATGGTAAGAGTGAACACTGACATTCTAGGAATCAGGGAACTAAAATAGACTGGGATGGGTGAATTTAACTCAGATGACCATTATATCTACTACTGTGGACAGGAATCCCTTAGAGGAAATGGAGTAGCCATCATGGTCAACGAAAGAATCTGAAATGCAGTACTTGGATGCCCTCTCAAAAACGACAGAATGATCTCTGTTCCTTTCCAAGGCAAACCACTCAATACCAGGTAATCCAAGCCTATGCCCCAATGAGTAATGCAGACAAAGTTGATGTTGAATGGTTCTAAGAAGACTTTCAAGACCTTTTCGAACTAACACCCTATGAAGTTGTCCTTTTCATTCTAGGGGACTGGAATGCAAAAGTAGGAAGTCAAGAAACACCTGGAATAATAGGCACATTTGTCCTTGGAGTACGGAATGAAGCAGGGACAATAATAGAATTTTGCCAAGAGAACGCACTGGGCATAGCAAACACCCTCTTCCAACAACACAAGAGAAGACTCTCCACATGGACATCATCAGATGGTCAACACTGAAATCAGACTGATTATATTCTTTGCAGCCAAAGGTGGAGAAGCTCCATACAGTGTGCAAAAACAAGATGGGTAGCTGACTGGCTCAGATCATGAATTTCTTATTGCTAAATTTAGACTTAAATTGAAGAAAGTAGGAAAAACCATGAAACAATTCAGCTATGACCTAAATCAAATCCCTGAAGATTATACAGTGGAAGTGAGAAATAGATTTAACGGATTAGATCTGATAGAGTGCCTGATGAACTATGGATGGAGCTTTGTGACATTGTACAGGAACAGGGATCAAGACCATCCCCAAGAAAAAGAAATGCTAAAAAGCAAAATGGCTGTCTGAGGGGGCCTTACAAATAGCTGTGAACAGAAGAGAAGAGAAAAGCAAAGGAGAAAAGAAAAGATATAAGCATCTGAATGCATTGTTCCAAAGAATAGCAAGGAGAGATAATAGAGCCTTCAGGAGCGAACAATGCAAAGAAATAGAGGAAAACAACAGAGTGAAAAAGGCTAGAGATCTCGTCAAGAGAATTAAAGATACCAAGGGAACATTTCATGCAAAGATGGGCTCGATAAAGACAGAAACGGTATGGACCTAACAGAAACAGAAGATATTAAGAAGAGATGACAAGAATACACAGAACTGTACAAAAAGGATCTTCAAAACACGGATAATCACGATGGTGTGATCACTCATCTAGAGCCAGACATCTTGGAATGTGAAGTCAAGTGGGCCTTAGCATCACTACGAAGAAACTAGTGGAGGTGCTGGATTTCCAGTGGAGCTATTTCAAATACTGAAAGATGATGCTGTGAAAGTGCTTCACTCGATATGCCAGCAAATTTGGAAAACTCAGCAGTGGCCACAGGACTGGAATAGGTCAGTTTTCATTCCAAGGCCAAAGAATGCTCAAACTACCACACAGTTGCACTCATCTCACACGCTAGTAAAGTAATGCTCAAAATTCTCCAAGCGAGGCTTCAGCAATACATGAACCGTGAACTTCCACATATTCAAGCTGATTTTAGAAAAGGCAGAGGAACCAGAGATCAAATTGCCAACATCTACTGAATCATCAAAAAAGCAAGAGAGTTCCAGAAAAACGTCCATTTTTGCTTTACTGATTATGCCAAAGCTTTTGACTGTGTGGATCACAATAAAGTGTTGAAAAAGTTTCAAGAGATGGGACTACCAGACCACCTGACCTGCCTCTTGAGAAACCTATATGCAGGTCACGAAGCAAAAGTTAGAACTTGACATAGAACAACAGACTGGTTCGAAATAGGGAAAGGAGTACGTCAAGGCTGTATATTGTCTCCCTGCTTCTATAACTTATATGCAGGGAACATCATGGGAAAGGCTAGGCTGGAAGAAGCACAAGCTGGAATCAAGATTGCCAGGAGAAATATCAATAACCTCAGATATGCAGATGACAACACCCTTATGGCAGAAAGTGAAAAGGAACTAAAGAACCTCTTGATGAAAGTGAAAGTGAAGTGAAGTGAAGTCGCTCAAAAGTGTCCGACTCTTTGCAACCCCATGGACTGTAGCTCTCCAGGCTCCTCCATCCATGGGATTCTCCAGGCAAGAATACTAGAGTGGGTTGCCATTTCCTTCTCCAGGGGATCTTCCCGACCCAGGGATCGAACCCAGGTCTCCCGCATTGCAGGCAGACACTTTAACCTCTGAGCCACCAAAGAGGAGAGTGAAAACGTTGGCTTCAAGCTCAACATTCAGAAAACCAAGATCATGGCTTCTGTCCTATCACATCATGGCAAATAGATGGGGAATTGTGGAAACAGTGTCAGGCACTATTTTGAGGGGGCTCCAAAATCACTGCAGATGGTGATTGCAGCCATGAATTTAAAAGACACTTACTCCTTGGAAGGAAAGTTATGATCAACCTACATAGCATATTCAAAAGCAGAGGCATTAATTACTTTGCCAACAAAGTTCTGTCTAATCAAGGCTATGGTTTTCCCAGTTGTCATGTATGGATGTGAAAGTTGGACTGTAAAGAAGACTGAGTGCTGAAGAATGGATGCTTTGGAACTGTGGTGTTGGAGAAGACTCTTGAGAGTCCCTTGGACTGCAAGGAGATCCAACCAGTCCATTCTGAAGGAGGGCAGCCCTGGGATTTCTTTGGAAGGAATGATGCTAAAGCTGAAACTCCAGTACTTTGGCCACCTCACGCGAAAAATTGACTCATTGGAAAAGACTCATCCTTGGAGGGATTGGAGGCAGGAGGAGAAGGGGATGAATGAGGATGCGATGGCTGGATGGCATCAGTGACTCGATGGACATGAGTCTGAGTGGACTCCAGGAGTTGGTGATGGACAGGGAGGCCTGGTGTGCTGCGATTCATGGGGTCGCAGAGAGTCAGACACGACTGAGCAACTGAACTGAACTGTATATGTAAAGGAAGAGAGGAAGCCCATTGGGGCTATTTTACACCCATTGGGAAAGTAAGTTAGATCCTTGCCTCACAAAAGAACACCATAGCAATTAAGATACATACGAAGAACCAGCAATCGAAAGGAAAATTTGACAAATTTTATAACAATTTTTGATGACTGAATACCTTACTTTATAATCGAGGTATTATGCATTTTTTAAAGATTTGTTAGTTTAAGGCGTACAACAACATGATTGAGGGATTCAGTGTCTCAGGGGCTTCCTTGGAAAAACTTCACTCCATTGGAGGGGCCCCTGGAACATGTCGTCTACTCAGAACAGACAAGAATCCTGAAAACACAGAGCAGCATGTGGTGGTTCTGGGTATTTTTTCACTGAATCAATTATTTTCCTATGACACACAGAAGAAGCCTAGATGCTAGGAGGGGGATCTCTAAACCTATCTTCAAACAGGAGGCCTTGCTCCCTTGAATAGTGTTGTGTGAAACTATGCTTGGAAAGGGAAGAGGTGTGTCATGAATATTTTGTGTGCAGAGAACAAAGTGCTGTATAGAGACATTGTGCAGGCTCGTCCCAGGACACGGAGCACAAGGACACAGTGACCTGATTCTCAGCTCTGCTCTTGGGGCATTGCACTTTATCCACCCCTGACATATGGTGAGGCCCTCATAGGTGTCCTGGAGAGTATGGTCACATGACCCGAATCTGTCCAATCTGTGTGCTCCATCCTCCCTGGCTACTGTGATGGGTTCAGGACTTGGGCAGTGACCAATCGGGGTCCAGGGCTGGGACTCAGGCTTCAATCAAGGGGAAGAGGAGCTCTGGTTCTGCTGGAAGGAGTGGGACTGGTGAGGTCAATCTACAGCAGTGGGAGGAGCGTGAGGTCAGCCTGGGGTGATTGGTGATCTTTCTGCTCCCGTCAGGGCAGAGGCACTGGGTTGAGAATGAGGGCGCTGCTGAGCCCAGGTTTTGAGAGTGCTGGATCCTGCTGTGGTCCCGAATCTCCACCTGAGACTGGAGGGAAGCTGTCTGCCTGTGAGTCCTCCTGCTTATCTGTGAGCTTGTGGAACCACGCTGGTTTTTCTGTCCAGTGGGCTAAGTGGAGACCCTGCAAATGCAAGTGTGTGGGTTTTGGCTGGCTTCAGGGAAGAAATGCCAGATGGCACTGGGAGACTCCCATCTAATATGGATTCAGGGGATATTGCATGAAAGTGAAGGGACAAGTCCTTCAGTCATATCCGACTCTTTGTGACCCCATAGTCTATAGGATCCATGGAATTCTTCAGGCAAGAATACTGGAGTGGGCAGTCTTTCCCTTCTCCTCGGGATCTTCCAAACCCAGGCGTCGAACCCAAGTCTCCACATGCAGGCAGATTCTTTACCAGCTGAGCCACAAAGAGGCCCAAGAATAATGGACTGGGTAGCCTGACCCTTCTGCAGCAGATCAGGATTTCCTGACCCAGGAATCAAACTGGACTCTCCTGCAACGCAGGAGGATACTTCACCAGCTGAGGTATCAGGGAAGCCTAATATTTCTTAAGACCAGAGACTAACTCTAGGATTACCCTAAAGAGTCTTCACAGGTTTAAGGTAGCAACCTGCTAAGGTAGCAATTGATGTCCTTATTCTAGAGGACAAAACTGGGGCTCTAAGAAGGGGGTAACTCAGCTATAGCAAGGAAGTGTGTACCCAGACAACCCCGCAGTTCCTGATGTTAGAACTCAGGGAGGCCATATGGTGAAGCTTGTCCTTGTGACAGGGACTAAGGCACCCAGCCCACACTGGATGCTGTGGGGACCTAACTTGGTAACTGCCGTCTGGCAGCTCAGAGACTCACAAAATCAGTTTGCACTGAAGAAAGGAGTGGCACTGCCCTTTGTCCACCCCACCACACCCTCCAGGTCCTCTCACACCCTGCTCCCTTTCTCTTGCTTTCTGAGGAAATTAGAGTCATGCTCATGTGACCACATTGGCTGTCCAATATTCACAGGCTACCACTGGAGCTGCTAAATGAGAGGCCAAGAGCCTTTGGCCCTGAGTATCTCTCTTTCCTTTGTGCCATCGAGGCCTTGCTCCACACTTGCACACCAGAGGCCTTTATTGAGATGTCCAGGGACCCTCCCTCAGTTTACAACAATTTGTATCCACTGCTGTCCTTACAATGTTTCCCTTGAAACTCAGCTCATGTGCTCCTTTGCCTGCATGGCAGCACACCTGGCTGCCAAGGGAGGGACAGAGCTGACTGTGAATCCAAAGCTCAGATCTGACAGCTGGGAATCTGTGTATAAAGGACCTGATTATTCACACTGTAAAGGCTGAAGTAGGCTCCAGAGGTCCAGAACTAGGGCTTGGGCCAAAGTGACTCCCCAGGCGTTTGGATGCCAGGGGAGGCTTCTGGCTCTAGTCGGGATGGGACAAGTTTCTTGAGGTTCTGAAGGCCCACAGTGTGCAGGTTCACGGTGCATAGAGCAGAGAAGGTGGAGTCTATCCTGGAGCTGGTCGCAGCTCATGGCTGAGCCAGCTGCCTTCCTGAGGGTGGGATGTGGGGCAGAGGAAGAGACCCAGGTCTGCTCCCTCGTGTGGTACCCGGGGCATGTTGACACCAGACTAAACACTTACATGGTGATGACCATCGCTGCTGTCTGCAAAGGGTTTACACTGGCATGCGTCTTCATCTGAGAGGTCAGGCCGTCTTGAAACTACACTGGCCATGGGCATGGCCTGTCCACTCTCACATGTTTCTTCTCTTCCTTACTGAACATTCATTTCCAAGAGGTTTTTTGGGCCATAGAATATTGGGTTTTCTCTAGCATTGTCCAATGAGGAAAGCTTTTTGGTCATTGGTGTTGTTCATTTTCCAGCTCTCTCTTTTGGCTTCTTCTGTGAATTTGTTTGTGAAACAGGAGGAGCTCTGCATCTCCCTTCTGGCTGAGATGTCACATTTACAACAGCAATGCCTACCTGGAGGTTCAGACCACATTTGCCGAAAGGGCTTTGTTTTGCAGATGACATCCTGAAAGTACCTACACTGTCCTTTCAGTTACCCAAAGCCTACTTCAAATGAAATAAAAACAATAATTCTCAAGTTTAGTCTTACAATATGTGGAGAGTCAGAAAACTCCCCTGGAGAATGGAAAAGTTACCCACTCCAGTATTCTGGCCTAGATAACTTCACGGACTGTAAAAACCATGGGACTGCAAAGGTTCTAACAAGACTAAGCGCCTATAACTTTCCCTTTCTGTCAGAAAAAAAAAATCCATTTTTTTCTATCATTTTAGTGATTGGCATTGATTGTGGACACCCAAAGAATGGGAAGAAATGGAGAAAGAAGAAGAATAAATGTTGTCAGGTGGAGGAGGGAGGAATGGGGAGTGCTTGACATGAATCCAGGCTTTGCTGGGAAGTGGGGAGATCAAATGAGAAGGTGCAAATGTAGACATTGGTGATGGTTACACAGCATTGTGAAGACCTTAATATTCCCAAATTGCATCAATTAAAGTAAAATTTATTAACAAAACTTAACAGAAAACAATACTTAAAGCCATAAAAAAATAAAACATCACAAAAAAGCTACACACAAACCAGATGCAAATAAGCTCAGGGGAAGGGCACTCAATCTGCCCTGGGTGGGGAGCGAGTTGATGGCGTCCACGGAGAGCAGGCAGGGATGGAAGCTGCAGAGCCATCCACTCCACTGGACTAGGTGTTTCCAGAAGGGGCTTTGGGTCTCTGTCCCGAGTGGGGGCCCGTTCTCCCTGCAGGGGTGGGTCAGTCATTGTGGGCATCTGGGTCTTGGGCAGGAGCCAGGGCAGGCTCTCTCTGCAGAGGTGGTGACTCATCCACTGACTTGGGTTCTCCTGCCAAAGCCTGAGCAGGTGCAGGTGCAGGTGAAGGTGGATGTTCTCGCTGAGGGTGTGGGACATCGGTGCCTGTAGCTGGGGTCCTGCAGGCACAGAGGTCTGATATGCCCAGTGTGCTGGCCAGTACCCAGCTGGCCCGGTGTTTTTGGGAAGGGAAGTCTCAGGTCTCGATCTCCCCTCAGTGGATCCCTGGATCCTGCACCTGTAGCACCCACTGCTGTAGGGACAGGACTTGGAAATGGAGTCTGGTTGTAATGAGAGACCAGTGATAGATCTGTGAGAGAAGAGAAGGTTATCCATCGCCAGCATTTTGATGTGTGTATGCAGGGACAGAAAGCTTCCCAGAGAATCACAAAGAATACCCAGCATAGGTTGCACTCTGACTGCAGTGTGAAAGATGGGTGGTGTGAGGCCAGCCTTTGTTCCAGGTCCAGACCCAGTTATGGGGGATTCCTCTCTGTGTAGTTCAGCACCCTCTCCCCACACACTCACATGCACAGCCCCAGCCTCCTCACCTCTGTGCTCTGCCGTGCTGGGCTTCAGGTCCTCCTGCTGCCTCAAAGGCAGGGATTCTCTGGGCTCAGGGTCAGAGCTGGGTGTGCTGAGCTCCATGGCAGCGTGAGACTTGGCCCTGGGGTGTGTCCTTGGTGGTGTCTGTGGAGCAGGCCTTCCCTGCTTCCTCTTCATTCCCAGCTGGGCTGATCCCTTCATGGGCACGCTCACCTGGAGCCTGCACTGGGCCTCCCGGGCAGGGGGGTGTTGATCCAACGCCTCCATCAAGGAGGTGAACGGGGTGCCCCCCTCATCAGCCACATCGCCTGGGAAGCTCTGAAATGACACTGACCATCAGCCAGCCCTGCCTGGAGTTTACTGAGCTGGGACTGACCAGTATGGCAGCTGCTTCTGCCTGCTCGAAATTCTGCTGCCAGCAGAAACATGTGTCTGCTCAGGTACCCACCCTGGATGAAGGAGACACCACTGAGGGCGTAGGGTCTTCCTGGGCAGCTGGTGCTGCCTGGACTCTCCCCAACCCACCCAGCCTGCTCTCCCCTGGGATCTGGACACACCCAGCCCACAGACTTCTGAGCCACATCCTCAGGGGCTTGCTTGAGCCAGAGATACCCCAGGAAATCCCCATCCACACACACAGGAAAAGGACTCAGGGTTACCCAGGTGGGATGGGAGAGGGGACCTGGCCCAGGCTGGAGCTCCCATGTTACCTTTCTGTTCCTTAGGGCAAAGGGCCAGAGGCCTCTCAGGGGGGTCCTGAGGCAGCACTGACTGCGTTCCCACACATTCTGCCGGTGAGCTCTCCCGAGGCCCTGGCCTCTGGGAAGGGGCAAACAGAAAAACATCCTGGCTGCCTGCGAACTGGCTGGGGGCTCCTCTCTGCTGTGAGGCCTGGAGATTCAGTTTCCATGTTCTGTTGGGTTCTGTTGAGTTCTGTTTCCAGGAAGTGATGTCATTTCCTGGGTTCATTGCTGAGGTCCCTTACACAAATCTCCCCAAGTGAACCTCTTGGCTTCTGTCTGTTCACCCACCCCCTTAGGCCATGTGCAGGAACAGTGACACCCAAACCGCTCACCCCACAGCCTTGGCAGGCCTGGGTGCAGCCAGGGCCTGAGCTCTGAGGAAACAGCTCTTTCAGACAGGCTCCCACTTCTTATCTGTGATGTGGCCCTTGACAAGCCATATGCCCCTCAGGGTTTCCCTACTCTCTCCATCTGCAGAGAGGGGTCAATCTCTCATCTACTGCCTTGGTCTGTCAGCCTACAACACATACATGCCTTTCAACCTGGGGCTGGTATTACATGGAGCTTGTGCCATGGGACTCCCCAAAGGCAAGATTCAATACATGGCTGATCTAGCAGAGAATGGGGCAGAAACAGGCCTGGATGGGCTCTAGGACCTAGGAAAAGGTCAGGAAAAGTGTCAGAAAGCCTGACACTACTTTTACAGCTCAAGAGGAAAGTGGACATCCATGGCTCCAAAAGAGAAGAGGCCTGACTCCCCTGTTGAAACTCCATAGAAACCCCGAGATCCATGTCAGCACTGGAGAGGAACGCTGAGGTTCCAGCCTCAGCTCGAGATGAGGAACTAGGCCCCTGCAACGACTGGAGAGGTATCCCGAGAGGCGCCTCGCAACTCGCATGGAGACTTGACTTTCCTGAGGCAACACGAGTGGGTCCCCGAGGTCCCCATCGTAACTCGAGAGGAACCCCACGTTTCCTGCAGCAACTCGAGAAAAACCAGGAGGTTCTCCCCTCCAGGCGAGATGAGGCCCTTTTCAGTTGTGGCGTCTTGAGAGAAATCCCACTATCCCTCTTGAGCCTCAAAAGGGTGCTTGACAGCCTTGTGCAACTCAAGAAGTTCCCTGACATACCTTTCTCCACTCGAGAGGAACACCAAGTGTCCCACCACAACTCAAGAAGAGCCCCGTTTTTAGCTCCTCATCTCGAGATGAGGGTCCACTTCCCTGCTTCATCAGGAAAGGAATCCCGGCATTCCCGTCACAACTCAAGAGGAGGCGATCTCAACTTGAAACTCGAGAGGAACTCCAGGGCTAGTGCCCAAATTTGAATAGACCCCGATGTCTGAATCCAGTCCAGATAAACCTGATTCCCCTGCACTGACTCGACTGTCACCACGAGTATCAACTTAAAACACGATGGCAGCTGTGACAGCCCTAAGACTCCTCAAGAGAAAGCCACTGATCCCTATGTCAACTTGATAGGAAGCATGAAACTACTTTTACAGCTCGAGAGGAAAGTGGATTTCCATGTCTCCACAGGAGACGAGGCCTGACTCCCCTGTTGAAACTCCATAGGAACCCCGAGATCCATGTCAGCACTGAAGAGAAAACCTGAGGTTCTGGCCTCAACTCCAGATGGTGACCTAGGACCATGCACTGACTGGAAAGGAATACCGAGAGACCTCTAGCAACTCGCATGTTAACTTGACATTCCTGAGGCAACAGGAGCGGGTCCCTGAGGTCCCCATCGTATCTCGAGAGGAACCCCATGTTACCTGCCGCAGTTCGAGATAAACCAGGAGATTATCAGGAAAGTGGACTTCCATGACTCCACATGAGATGAGGCCTGACTGCCCTGTTGAAACTCTATAGGTTCCCCGAGGTCCATGTCAGCACTGGAGAGGAACCCTGAGGTTCTGGCCTCTACTCAAGGTGAGGACCTATCCCCCTGCATATATTGGAAAGAAGCCAGCGTGGGGAATCCTGCCCGTGGCAAAGGTCATGATGAAAGGGGCCTGACAAAACACAAAGGCGAGATCAGGCCTCGAGGAAACTCCCCTGGGTTTTCTCGAGCATCTATCTGCAAAACCAGAGTCTGCCTGCCTTTACTGCATTATGCTTTCCACCTATTCTTCTGACATTACACGGGGCT
>NW_024070195.1:50937675-50944939 GCF_014754425.2 Oryx dammah
TTTTACAACTACACATGTGATTGTTTACAGCCCACCAACTGTGAGAGGCACAGGAAGCCTAAAACATAGAGCCTTTCAAAGAGTTAAAAGCTGTTAGAATAGTGCTGGTGTAAGATTTCACTGTTGAGCCAATGCTTGCTATCAAGTTCCCATATCCCTTATCCACTGTGCACCTGGGAGTGCATTAGTTAATATAGTTGGAATGTAAGAAAAACAAGTGTAGACTTAAAACTAACCACATCAGACCTTTGAGCTAATTGGTTCTTTCTTAATTGTAACTCGCTGCACCTTTGCTTCGTGAAAATGTATCTCTATTTGATACCTTCTGAGGCTAACGTAGATTAGAAATATAAAGAAAAAACACTTCAAGGGAAAATAAGTTTTCTGGTTAAGCAGCCTTTATCCAAAGAAGGTCATAAAATGTTTCACAGGCCTCCAAGGCCAGAAGATAATGTATACAACATCATTTGTGGGAAGGCTATAAAAGACTTTTTGAAAATGAAAGTAACTGGCCTCGCTTGAAGAAGCTTGGTCACCCCATGTCTTTTTTTTTCTCTCACTTACTCTTTTTTTTTTCAGACTGAACCCTCGGAGTATAGAGGCTCCCAGGGTTCACTTATCTGAACGGGTTTCTAAGAACTGAATAGGAAGATGTTCTGGGTCTTCACTCCCTCGGGAGACAGGGAGAACACCTGTGGCCTATATAAACAGGGCAAATTCTTTGTCTGGGGGTTGTATTGGCTTTCTAAGTAAACCAAGAAATATCAGGCTCTTTCTCTCCTTTATTTTCTTATCTACAACATTCTTTCCTTATCTCTCCCTAAATCAATTGCCAATTCCATCCCCTCTTCAAATTACCCTTGAACCACCGGCCTGGAACCCGGCACCAGTCTCCACTCAAGAGGAACACCGAGTGTCCCACCAAAACTCAAAGAGCACCGATTTTCCCTCCTCATCTCGAGATGAGGGTCCTTTTCCCTGCTTCGTCAGCAAAGGAACCCTGGTGATCCAGTTGCACCTCCAGAGGAGACAGTCTCAACTTGAAATGCGAGAGGAACTCCAAAGGCCATGCCACAACTCAGAAAGACCCTGATGTCCCAATCAACTCCTGATAAACCTGATTTCCCTGCACTGACACGACTGTCACCCCGATACTGAATCAAAAGAAGATGGGAGATGTGACAGCCCTGTGGCACCTCGAGAGAAAGCCACCAATCCCTATGTCAATTCTACAGGAAGCCTGACACTGCTTTTACAGCTCGAGAGGAAAACGGACTTCCATGTTTCCACACGAGATAAGGCCTGACCCACCTGTTGAAACTCCATAGGAACCCCAAAATCCATGTCAGCCCTTGAGAGGAACCCTGAGGTTCTGGCATCAACTCAAGATGAGGACCTCAGCCCCGGCAGTGACTGGAGAGGAATCCCTAGAGGCCCCTCGCAACTCAAATGGAGACTTGACTTTCCTGTGGAAACAAGAGCAGGTCCCAGAGGTCCCCGATGTAACTCGATAGGAACCGAGTTTTCTGCCACAACTCAAGAAAAACCAGGAGATTCTCCCCTCAAAGCGAGATGGGGCCCTGTTCCGCTGCTACATCTTGAGAGACATCCTACCTTCCCTCCTGGGCCTTGGAAGGGTCCTTGACATCCTTGAGGCAACTCAAGAAGTTCCCCGACATACCCGTCTCCACTCGAGAGGAACACTGAGGGTCCCACCACAACTCAAGAAGAGCCCTGTTTTTCCCTCCTTATCTTGAGATGAGGGTCCATTTCCCTACTTCATCAGGAGAGGAATCCCAGCATTCCTGTCGCACAAGAGGAGGCGGTCTCAACTTGAACCTCGAGAGGAACTCCAAGGGTCGTGACACAATTTCAAAAGAACCCATGTCCCAATCCACTCCAGATAAAGCTGATTCCCCTGCACTGACTCGATTGTCACCCCAAGTATCAACTCAAAACACGATGGCATGTGTGACACCCCTGTGGCACATCGAGAGAAAGCCACAGATCCCTGTGTCAACTTGACAGGAAACCTGACACTATGTTTAAAGCTCGAGAGGAAAGCAGACTTTCATGACTCCTTATTCCCCTGTTGAAACTCCATAGGAACCTCAAGATCCATGTCAGCACTGCAGAGGAACCCTGAGGTACCAAGCTCAACTGCAGATGAGGACCTCGGCCCCAGCACTGACTGGAGGTGTATCCCGAGAAGGCCGTCACAACTTACATGGTGACTTGAATTTCCTGATGCAACACTAGCTGGTCCCTGAGGTCCCCATCACAACTCAAGAGGAACCCCAAGTTGCCAGGAGCCAGTTTGAAGAACCCTGCCCATGGCAAATGTCATGAGAAAGGAAGCTCACCATACGCAAAGGTGGGATCAAGCCTCAGGGGTCCCCCTGGAAATTCTCGAGCATCTACCCCCAAAACCAGAGTCTGCCTGCTTTACTGCGTTATGCTTTCCCCTACTCTTCTGACATTAATCCCACCACCACCTTTTTCTGGAAAAAGTTAATTTAGATATTTTAGATTATAAATCTCCTGGGCATAATAATAGTGTTTCAATCCAAAAACCCCTCTGATGGCTTTCCTGCCTGCCTGCCAGATTCTTACAGCTGTGCATATGATTGTTTGTGGTTTCCCGACCTCGAGAGGCACAGGAAAGTTAAATCATCCTAGGATTATATGGGCTTCCAAGGAGTCAAAATCATTAGAATAGGAGAGATTAAGGGTTTCATTTGTTTAGCCAATACTTGCTGCCAAGTTTTCATATCTTTTATATGTAGGTATAGTTGGTATATAGAAAAAACAGGTAGTAGCCCTGGCATTAGCAACATTATATCTTTGAGTTAAGTACTTTCTTTCTTATAACCCACTGTACCTTTGTTCTACACGAATGTAAATTTATTTAGTGTATTGAAGGTGATGAAGAATAAGGAAAAACACTTCAGGGGAAAAAGAGTTTTCTGGTTGATAGACATTTATCTAGGAAGAGAGCTGTAAAAATATTAACAGGCCTCTTGGACAGAAGATAGTGTAAATCATCTACCATTTGTATACAGGAAGATATGCAAAAAGAAAGCCTGGTCTCAATAACGGTCAGGACTGCTGCCCCTGCATAACAGTGCACATTCAATTTTTCTTTATGTACAACTTGGGGTATATAAGCTGCTTTTGAAAATAAAGTTGTGGGTCTGGCACCAATGCTTGGCTCCCACATTGTGATCTTTTCTCCCTTTTCTGGCTGAATTCCCATCTGGAGCATGTAGGCTCACCATGTCTACTTATTTGCCCTGGCTTCTAAGACCCACGTGAGAGGGAGCCCAAGGCAGGGCACCCTCCACTATTCAAGTGGGCCTTGGTGGCCTACATAGACCGTGCAAGTTCCTTGTCTTGAAACTTTATTGGTTTCCACATAAACCAAGTTATTCAGGATCTTTTCTGCACTAATTTTCCTGCTACACTATTCTTTCATAATCTCTCTTTATGTTTCTAAATAAATAAATCTTTTCCTCGCCGATGCTGCCTCCTCTTTGAATTCCCTGTATCCACCAGGCCTGGACCCTGGCAAGTGTCGCCTGGAACAGGCTATTCAAAGGTAGGTTCCTCAGAGCAATTAGAGTCATCAGCCGTATTGCCTCCCTCCCCTGGAGCTAGGGTCATCAGCCCTACTGCTCCCCCCCTCAGAACAATTAGGATCATCAGCCTTATTGCTCCCCCAGTGTTGAGTTTTCCAGATGGATAGGACCCCTTAGGGTGCTGCAGACCCCCCTGTAGGATAGACAGGGTGAGCAGGAGTGGGAAATGTTAAAGGGTTTAAGAGAAACCCGCTTTCTAAAGGTTGACAAAAATCTGCTTTCTTCTGGTTGTAAGAAAAGCCCCGTTGCCAAGGTAAAACCTTGACAAGGCAGACTTCTCTATAAGACTTATTTTTTGACATGGGTGACAGTTAATCAAAAGAAAGGCAGCTTTTTATATGAGTAATCTTGCAATTGTTAAGTAAAAGAGATATTAAAGTTAACAAAGTCAATATTCAATCCCTTTTTACATTTGTATAAGAACAATGTCCTTGGTTTCCAGAAAAGGACACTGTTAATTTAGACACTTCGGTGAAGCTAGGAGAACAGCTAAAAACTTACTATACTTTGCATGTTCCTGTAGATGCTTTTTCTCTGTGGAATATGATTAGAAATATTCTGGATCCCTGGCATGAGGCTGTTGGATAGACTATGGGAGAGGCTATAGCAGTGCATGGTAGTGGGTCTCCACCTTCTATGCAGGTCATATTTTCTGCCATTGACAAAGAAAAGGAGGGAGACTGTGCTCTACCTCCCGAGGAAAGAGAGGGCTTACAGGACGTTGCAGCTAGGTGCCCTGGCGAGCCCCCTCTCCCTCTAAACAAACTTTTAAAAGTTTATCTGATTTAAGGCAACCACTGCCACCTTCTCTTGCCCCTCCCAGAATATTGCCTAAGGCTGTAAAAGATAAAGATATATATTTTTTTCAAATAAAGGAGCTTTTAAAACAGTGCCTGCTCCTTGCAGAAAACCCCCTCAGGGGGGCGCCTCACCGAAGCCAAAAAAAGAGAGAGAGAGAAAGAGAAAAAGAAAAGGAAAAGAGAAAAAGAAAGAAAAACAAACATAATAAAAAAGATTCTACAAATAAATAATGTTTCTCTTATGGCCAAATAGAACATTTTTGCCAGCAGTGTCCTGCTAAACGGAGACAACAAACCGTGCCAATCAACCCCAGGTAGCTCAGGCCTAGACCTCAGTTCCACCACCGCAAAAATATTAACCCCTGATGTGCCAGTTACTCCGATTCCAACGGGAGGACATTCTGCACTTGTGCTAGCTCGCTTTCTTTTCAAGGAATTTCGGTGGTGCCTGGTGTAGGAGATTATGATTATATTAAGGAAATTAAAGTTTTGATCTTGCCACCTACTAAAACTGTGCAAATTAATAAAGGTCAAAAAATAACACAGCTTTTGCTTTTTCCGTATTATCAGATTGGAAAAACCTTGACTTCTCAAGGTAAGGGACCCAGAAAATTTGGATCTAGTGAGCTAGCTTTTTGGGTGCAGGAAATTACTGCTTCTAGGCCTTTAAAAGATCTTTACTGGCCCAGGTCCTGGCCAACACATACTACTGAAAATGAGTTGGTAGGATTAGAGAAAGTGGTATGCGGAGTGAGGGAGCTGCAGAGGAAAAGGTGAGGGAGAGTTTAGAACCTTGGAGAGTAGTGAGTTCCCGTTGCTGGAGGTATTCAAGCAAAGATTAGATGGTTGCTTGTCATCTAAAAAGCTATAGACCAGATAAGTTACAGAAGGGTAGACATTGTTTACTAACTTTAAACGATTTCCAGAAATTATTAGGAGATATTAATTGGATACACCCTCATTTAAAACTGACTACTGCAGATTTAAAGCCTTTGTTTGATAACTTAAAAAATAAAGCAATCCTAATCCCAGTTCTAAGGGAAAGTTGACTAGTGAGACAGAGTCGGCTCTTGTTAAAGTAGATGAGACTTTAAATGATCAGTTAATTAGGATTAATATTACCAAAAGATGACATTAAATTATTCTTGCCACAAAACATACACCTATAGGATGCTTGTGACAAGAAGGACCATTGGTTCCATCTACCAATGAGCCCAAGAAAAATAGTTTTATCTTATCCCAGCTTGGTGGCACAATTAACCATAAAAAAATGTGGAACTTTTTGGAAAAGAAGTAACAAATATAGTAATTCCATTCAATAAGGATCAACTGCAAGTCTTTTACAAAATAGTGATGATTGGCAAGTTGCCCTGATAGATTTCAGGGGTCAAATTTTGTTTCCTTTGCCCTTAAGCCCTCTGTTGCATTTTTTGAAAACACATCCAGTAATTTTTCCAAAAAATTTTTCTATTCAGCCTTTGAAAGGGGCTACAACTCGGTGTCTGGTTAAGTGAAAATATCTCCTTACAGGAGAGTGGAAAGGGCTAGCTATACTGCAAACTTGTGGGAGAGGGTATGCTTGTAATTTTTCCCAGGGTGCTGCATTGCCAATTTAGATCCCAGACAGACTGATTCGCCATGTCACAGTCCCCCAGGCACCTGGTTCCTCCAATACCGTTACCACAAAAAAGAGAAAGGGCATTCCTCTGCCCTTGCCTCCACCGCCCACCTGAAAAGTCCAGTAGACTCAAAGCCAACCTGCAGGGGAGATCCCAGAAGAACCAACCTAATCTTAGATAATTCAGCTTTAATAACAGCAATTACTTCTGTTACTGTTACTATTGCTACTACTATTACTATTACTGTTACTGTTATCGTTACTGTGGCAGCAATATCATTGACTCAACAAGTGCATACTGCCCAATATGTTTAAAAATCATATTTTAGGTGTTTGGAATAGCTCAGATATTAGTTTAGATTTAGGGAAACTATCAGATACAAACCATGGAACACTCCCGATTAGATTTTACTGCCGCAGGAGCAGCCAATGACTTTTTCCATATTCTCTAACTTCATTTCTGGAAAGACTATTCTGTCTACTGTTTTTAGTTATGTTGCCATGGGTGCTCTAACCTTGCTCCTCATAATCATTCTTCCATCCATTGTCAGGATCCATCGGCAGAACATTCAGAAACTCGTGACTGAGCTGAATCTGGCTGTTTTAAGGAATAAAAAAAAGGGGGAGATGCCGGGAGCCAGCGTGAGGAACTCCGCCTGTGGCAAAGGTCATGAGAAAGGAGGCTCAGCATATGCAAAGCATACGAAAAGGTGGGATCAAGCCTCAGGGGTCCCCATGGGAATTCTCATGCATTTACCCTCAAAACCAAAGTCTGCCTGCTTTACTGTGTTATGCTTTCCACCTACTCTTCTGACATTAACAGGGGGCTGTCCCCCCACCACCTTTTCTGGAAAAAGTTAATTTAGAGATTTTAGATTATAAATCTCCTGGGCATAATAAGAGTGTTTCAATCCAAAAACCCTTCAATGGCTTTCTAGCCTGCTTGCCAGATTCTTACAGCTGCACATGTGATTGATTTTTTGTGGCCTCCCAACCATGAGAGGCACAGGAAGCTTAAAACATCCTAGGAATGTAGGGGCTTCTGAGGAGTAAAATCATTATAATAGGACAGATTAAGGGTTTCATTTGTTTAGCCAATACTTGCTGCCGAGTTTTCATGTCTTTTACATGTAGATATAGTTGGCATATAGAAAAAAACAAGTAGTAGCCCTGGCATTAGCAACATTATATCTTTGAGTTAAGTACTT